>NC_135239.1:117006968-117306968 GCF_051348905.1 Ranitomeya variabilis | reverse complement strand
CTAGACCCCCCAAGGAATTTATCTAGATGCATATTGAGCACTTTAAACCCCCAGGTGCTTCACAAATTGATCCATAAAAATGAAAAAGTACTTTTTTTTCACAAAAATTTTATTTTGCCTCAATTTTTTTCATTTTCACATGGGCATCAGGATAAAATGGATGCTAAAATTTGTTGGGCAATTTCTCCTGAGTACACCGATACCTCACATGTAGGGGTAAACCACTGTTTGGGCGTACGGCAAGGCTCGGACGGGAAGGAGCGCCATTTCACTTTTAGAATTAAAAATTAGCTCCAATCTTTAGCGGACACCATGTCGCGTTTGGAGAGCCCCTGTGTGCCTAAACATTGGAGCTCCCCCACATGTGACCCCATTTTGGAAACTAGACCACCCAAGGAACTTATCTAGATGCATATTGAGCACTTTGAACCCCCAGGTGCTTCACAAATTGATCCATCAAAATGAAAAAGTACTTTTTTTTCACAAAATTTTTATTTTTGCCTCAATTTTTTTCATTTTCACATGGGCATCAGGGTAAAATGGATGCTAAAATTTATTGGGCAATATCTCCTGAGTACACCGATACATCACATGTGGGGGTAAACCACTGTTTGGGCGCACGGCAAGGCTCGGAAGGGAAGGAGCGCCATTTGACTTTTTGAATGAAAAATTAGCTCCAATCTTTAGCGGACACCATGTCGCGTTTGGAGAGCCCCTGTGTGCCTAAACATTGGAGCTCCCCCACATGTGACCCCATTTTGGAAACTAGACCACCCAAGGAACTTATCTAGATGCATATTGAGCACTTTGAACCCCCAGGTGCTTCACAAATTGATCCATCAAAATGAAAAAGTACTTTTTTTTCACAAAATTTTTATTTTTGCCTCAATTTTTTTCATTTTCACATGGGCATCAGGGTAAAATGGATGCTAAAATTTATTGGGCAATATCTCCTGAGTACACCGATACATCACATGTGGGGGTAAACCACTGTTTGGGCGCACGGCAAGGCTCGGAAGGGAAGGAGCGCCATTTGACTTTTTGAATGAAAAATTAGCTCCAATCTTTAGCGGACACCATGTCGCGTTTGGAGAGCCCCTGTGTGCCTAAACATTGGAGCTCCCCCACATGTGACCCCATTTTGGAAACTAGACCACCCAAGGAACTTATCTAGATGCATATTGAGCACTTTGAACCCCCAGGTGCTTCACAAATTGATCCATCAAAATGAAAAAGTACTTTTTTTTCACAAAATTTTTATTTTTGCCTCAATTTTTTTCATTTTCACATGGGCAACAGGGTAAAATGGATGCTAAAATTTATTGGGCAATATCTCCTGAGTACACCGATACATCACATGTGGGGGTAAACCACTGTTTGGGCGCACGGCAAGGCTCGGAAGGGAAGGAGCGCCATTTGACTTTTTGAATGAAAAATTAGCTCCAATCTTTAGCGGACACCATTTCGCGTTTGGAGAGCCCCTGTGTGCCTAAACATTGGAGCTCCCCCACATGTGACCCCATTTTGGAAACTAGACCACCCAAGGAACTTATCTAGATGCATATTGAGCACTTTGAACCCCCAGGTGCTTCACAAATTGATCCATCAAAATGAAAAAGTACTTTTTTTTCACAAAATTTTTATTTTTGCCTCAATTTTTTTCATTTTCACATGGGCATCAGGGTAAAATGGATGCTAAAATTTATTGGGCAATATCTCCTGAGTACACCGATACATCACATGTGGGGGTAAACCACTGTTTGGGCGCACGGCAAGGCTCGGAAGGGAAGGAGCGCCATTTGACTTTTTGAATGAAAAATTAGCTCCAATCGTTAGCGGACACCATGTTGTGTATGGAAGGTATGTAGTGTATGTCAGGTTGGTGTGTGTGGTGTAGTATTCACCACACACATACACACCAACCTGACGTACATTATACCACACCACACACCAACCTGATGTACACTACGCCGCACACACCAACCTGACACACTACGTCAGGTTGGTGTGTGTGGTGTAGTGTATGTCAGGTTGGGGTGTGGTGTACTGTACGTCAGGTTGGGGTGTGTGGTGTAGTGTACACCACACACACACACCAACCTGACGTACATTATACCACACCACACACCAGCCTGATGTACACTACGCCGCACACACCAACCTGACACACTACGTCAGGTTGGTGTGTGTGGTGTAGTGTATGTCAGGTTGGGGTGTGGTGTACTGTACGTCAGGTTGGGGTGTGTGGTGTAGTGTACACCACACACACACTAACCTGACGTACATTATACCACACCACACACCAGCCTGATGTACACTACGCCGCACACACCAACCTGACACACTACGTCAGGTTGGTGTGTGTGGTGTAGTGTATGTCAGGTTGGGGTGTGGTGTACTGTACGTCAGGTTGGGGTGTGTGGTGTAGTGTACACCACACACACACACCAACCTGACGTACATTATACCACACCACACACCAGCCTGATGTACACTACGCCGCACACACCAACCTGACACACTACGTCAGGTTGGTGTGTGTGGTGTAGTGTATGTCAGGTTGGGGTGTGGTGTACTGTACGTCAGGTTGGGGTGTGTGGTGTAGTGTACACCACACACACACTAACCTGACGTACATTATACCACACCACACACCAGCCTGATGTACACTACGCCGCACACACCAACCTGACACACTACGTCAGGTTGGTGTGTGTGGTGTAGTGTATGTCAGGTTGGGGTGTGGTGTACTGTACGTCAGGTTGGGGTGTGTGGTGTAGTGTACACCACACACACACACCAACCTGACGTACATTATACCACACCACACACCAGCCTGATGTACACTACGCCGCACACACCAACCTGACACACTACGTCAGGTTGGTGTGTGTGGTGTAGTGTATGTCAGGTTGGGGTGTGGTGTACTGTACGTCAGGTTGGGGTGTGTAGTGTAGTGTACACCACACACACACACCAACCTGACGTACATTATACCACACCACACACCAGCCTGATGTACACTACGCCGCACACACCAACCTGACACACTACGTCAGGTTGGTGTGTGTGGTGTACTGTTCGTCAGGTTGGGGTGTGTGGTGTAGTGTACACCACACACACACACCAACCTGACGTACATTATACCACACCACACACCAGCCTGATGTACACTACGCCGCACACACCAACCTGACACACTACGTCAGGTTGGTGTGTGTGGTGTAGTGTATGTCAGGTTGGGGTGTGGTGTACTGTATGTCAGGTTGGGGTGTGTGGTGTAGTGTACACCACACACACACACCAACCTGACGTACATTATACCACACCACACACCAACCTGATGTACACTACGCCGCACACACCAACCTGACACACTACGTCAGGTTGGTGTGTGTGGTGTAGTGTATGTCAGGTTGGGGTGTGGTGTAGTGTACGTCAGGTTGGTGTGTGTGTGTGGTGTTGTGTATATCAGCCTGGTGTGGGTGAGTTCTGTAGTGGAATATCAGGATGTGGCTAGTCCACGGACGTGTGATGAATTCTGAAGCATTCATTCAAACACAGTGCCGGTTTGTCGGGACACGTTTCACATTGGAAACGAGATTCCCTTCTTATCCCCCTTTTATAGCACACCCGACACCTTTTTTTTGCTCTCCCCTCACAGGGAAAATGTTGCCCTGGTACCATACGGGATCCTTGAGTTCCAGGGGTGCTGGGGCCCGCTCCTTCCACGCCTCCAATCAGGGCCTTTATCACCGCCTCCTGGAACTGAAGGAAGGTGTTGTTGGTCTGACCTGCACATCGTGATAGCACGTATGCATTATACAGTGCCATTTGTACGATGTGCACAGCCAGTTTTTTATACCACACCTTCGTCTTCCGCATGGCACTATAGGGCTGGAGGACTTGATCAGAAAGATCAACTCCCCCCATGTGTTTGTTGTACCCCAGGGCACAGTCCGGTTTGTGGACCTGTGCTGGGGTACCTCGAACGGTGGTGGCCGTGGTGCCGGGACCATGGATTGTGGTCAAGAAAAAGACGTCCCTTTTGTCTTTGAACTTGACCGCAAGCATGTTGCCGCTACATTGGGCCCGGCTCTCACCCTTTGGGAGAACCTGCTCAATTAGCGACAAAGGGAGACCCCTCTTGTTTCTGCGCACAGTACCGCAAGCGACGGTAGCTCTGGCAGAGAGGGATTGAAAGAGTGGGATGCTTGTATAAAAGTTATCAACGTACAGATGGTAACCTTTATCAAGCAGTGGGTGAACCAAATCCCACACTATTTTCCCACTCACCCCCAGAGCGGGTGGACATTCTGGGGGCTGGATACTGCTGTCCTTTCCTTGATAAACTCTAAAGCTGAGAGTGTACCCTGAGGTACTCTCACAGATCTTGTAGAGCTTTATCCCGTACCTCGCCCTTTTGCTTGGCAGGTACTGACGGAACTGAAGCCGCCCTTTGAAGTGGACGAGGGATTCATCCACACAAATTTCTCTTTGGGGAATGTACACTTCAGCAAACTTGTTGCTGAAGTGTTCGATGACCGGCCGAATTTTGAACAGTCTATCAAAATTCGGGTCACCGCGGGGAAGGATGTCAGTGTTGTCCCTAAAATGAAGAAATTTATGAATCGCCTCAAAACGTTTGCGATTCATAACCATGCCATATATTGGAGTTTGATATAAAATATCAGTACTCCAGTATTGGCGAATTTTTGGTTTCTTCACAATCCCCATGTGAAGGACCAGTCCCCAATATTTCATCATTTCTACGGAGTCAACGGGATTCCAAGTAGTAAATGATGAACTTGGGTTTTGGGCAAAAAATTGCAGGGCATATAAGTTTGTTTGCTCCACCATGAGACTGACAATTGACTCCGAAAAAAAGACTTTGAAAAAGTCTATTTCCCTGAGGTTGGCAGTCTCAAATTGGATTCCTGATTGGGGAATGAAATCAGGAATCCGTGGAGCAAAATTTTCAGGGACGGGGGTCCAGGTGGGGGCACTAGTGCTAGGTTGGGCGTGACTAGCACTAGGTTGAGGGATACTCACCCTTGGCTGTGTGTCTTCTCCCCTGGGCTCCGGCTCTCCTCCGCTGGGCTCCGGCTCTCCTCTCCTGGGCTCCGGCTCTCCTCTCCTGGGCTCCGGCTCTCCTCTCCTGGGCTCCGGCTCTCCTCTTCTGGGCTCTGGCTCTCCTCTCCTGGGCTCCGGCTCTCCTCCGCTGGGCTCCGGGCGATTTCTCGTCCTGCGACATCTTGTGGGTGGCGAGTCCGTGTCACTGGAGGAGGAAGAGGGGGAGGAATACAGAAAAGTGGGGTCCTCACCCTCACTATCAGCGTCGGAGGCAAGAAAGGAATATGCCTCCTCAGCTGAGTACAGCCTTTGTGACTGGGATGACTGGGATGAGCGGGACATTGTGTGTGTGGTGTGTGTGCGTGTGTAAAAAAAATCCAAACTTTATTATAGTGTTGCGTGTGCGTGTGTATGTGCGAGTGTTTGGTGAAACTCTTCTGCAGGAGGAGGCTGTCAGGCGCGCGGGGGGGCTGTCAGGCGCGGGGGGGGGGCTGTCAGGCGCGGGGGGGCTGTCAGGCGCGGGGGGACAGGAGGGGACTGAGGAGATGCAGCGTCAGATGGAGATGAAGCTGGCAGCAGTAGGTGATCAGGGGGGGCAGGGGGTGATCAGGGGGGGCAGGGGGTGATCAGGGGAGCAGGGGGTGATTAGCGGTGATCACTGAAAAGGGTGATCACCAGGGGAGGAGGGGCTGACAGACTCAGGGGGCGGTAGGAGAGATGAAAACGCAGCAGCAGCAGCAGGTGATAAAGGGGGGCAGAGGGGTGATCAGGTGGACGGGGGGGGCAAGGGGTGATCAGGGGGGGCAGGGGGCGAACAGGGGGGGCAGGGGGTGATTAGCGGTGATCACTGAAGAGGGTGATCACCAGGGGAGGAGGGGCTGACAGACGCAGGGGGCGGTAGGCGAGATGAAAACGCAGCAGCAGGTGATAAAGGGGGGCAGAGGGGTGATCAGGTGGACAGGGGGGGGGCAGGGGGTGATCAGGGGGGTAGGGGGTGATTAGCGGTGAGAACTGAAGAGGGTGATCACCAGGCGAGGAGGGGCTGACAGATGCAGGGGGCGGTAGGAAAGAAGAAAATGCAGCAGCAGCAGGTGATAAAGGGGGGTGATCAGGTGGACAGGGGGGGCAGGGGGTGATCGGGGGGGTAGGGGGTGATCAGGGGGGCAGGGGGTGATTAGCGATGATCACTTTAGAGGGTGATCATCAGGGGAGGAGGGGCTGACAGACGCAGGGGGGCGGTAGGAGAAAAGAAAGTAGAGCAGCAGCAGGTGAGATAAAGGGGGGCAGGGGGGGTGATCACCGGAGCGGGGGTGATCAGGGGGGCAGGGGGGAGGGAGCAGAGGTTGGGGGGAGTGGAGGACAGGAGAGTGGAGGTACCTGTCCTCAGCAGCAGCGGTGGTGCTGGCGGTAGCAGTGGGGGAGGCGGCAGTAGCGGCAGCGGCAGCGCTCTGAAGAGGTCTGCAGCAGCGGCGGCAGCGATCGCGGTGTCTGGGGGGGCAGGTGAACAGTCGGGCACCTCGCTCCTCAGCTTCCACGGATGGGATGAAGCTGAGGAGCGAGGCAGACACTGTTTTTCTCCGCCCCTCCACATCTGATTGGAGTGCAAGCGTCACATGGACGCTAGCTCCAATCAGAGCTGGAGGGGGTTAAAAAAAGGTCGCCAGGAGCGATCGTAAACCCGGGGGGGCAAAGCCACCCCCCCCCCGGGGTGAAGTACAGGTCCCCCTGCACCTGCGGGTACGGTGACATTTGAATGACCCCGGTCACCGGACCCGCAGGGAAGCATTCCCGCCATGCCGCCACATAGGCGTCATGGGTCGGATTGGCACCGACTTTCATGACGCCTATGTGGCGTCATGGGTCGGGAAGGGGTTAACATCAATATCATGAGTCTTATACTGCTTTTTTGCAATGGCTTGCATGTATCCATGATGCCTTTCCTTCAAGCTTGACTGCTGTTGGAGTTGTTAACAGGACTTGGAAAGGTCCGTCAAATCTCGGTTCCAGAGTCTTTCTGGTGTGTCTTTTCACGTAGATTTGATCACCAGGTTCCAACTTGTGGCCTCCTTCGAGATTTTCTGGATCTGGAAGGGAAGCAAAAACTTGCGAATGCACTTTAGTTAAACGTTTTTGTAATTCTTGTACATAAGCAGTTAAAGTCTCAGTATTCAACATCAGTTGTTGTGGAAAATAACAACCCAAATTTGCTGCTCTACCAAAAAGAATCTCATGTGGTGACAGCTTAGCCTTCCCCCTTGGGGCATTTCGGATGGAATACAGGGCAAGTGGTAGACACTCGGTCCAAGGCTTTCCTGTTTCTGCCATGGCCTTCTGGATTTTTAATTTTATTGTTCCATTTAATCTTTCCACTTTACCTGAACTCTGTGGGTGATACGGAGTGTGAAACTGGTTTTCTACTCCCAACATTTTCATAACATTCTGGAATATTTCTCCAGTAAAATGGGTACCCCTATCTGACTCGATCACCTCAGGCATGCCGTAACGGGGTATCAGTTCATGTGCTATTTTAATGGCAGTAGTTTTTGCTGAGGCTTTACGAACTGGATAAGCCTCTGGCCACCCTGAGAACATGTCCACACACACAAGCACATATTCGTATCCATTGTACCTAGGAAGCTGGATGTAGTCGATCTGGAGTCTTTGAAAGGGATACAGTGGTCTTACATGATGCTTGGTTGGGGTTTTAATGGTCTGACCTGGATTGTGTGCCAGGCATATAGCGCATGCAGCACACATGTTCCGAGCGAAATTACCAAACCCTGGAGCCAACCACCTTTCTTTTACCTTGAGCGTCATACCGTTTGCCGATACATGCGTAGGTAGGTGGAGGTCACTCGCCACTGCGGGGTACCAGGCTCTGGGTAAACACAACAAAGTTCCTTTTTTCCATAATCCTTGCTGATCTTCTGCCCCTTTTTTCTGCCACTGCCCTCGTTCTTCGTCATCTACCTGTTTCTGAGCTTCCTTCAATCTCTCCTCATCATCTTCAGAGCTATCTAGTGTGTGGGCATGATGTAAGGGTTTACGTGCTGCCTGTTTTGCTGCTTTGTCGGCTTTATCGTTACCCCTGGCTTCCTCGGTGTCGAGTCTCACATGTGCAGCTACCTTTATCACCGCTATTTCTTTAGTTTCTTGTGCTGCCTCCAGAATCTGTCTAATGAGGGAGGCATGTTTAACAGGTTGGCCTGAAGCAGTCATATAACCTCTGGCTCTCCATATTACGCCAAAATCGAAAATAATGCCATGTGCATATCTAGAATCAGTGTATATGTTTGCTGTCTGATCTTTGGCTATTTTTAGAGCTTCAACTAATGCCGTAAGTTCTGCTTCTTGTGCAGACTGATTAGCAGGGAGAGGTTCTGCTTTCAGCACTTCATGCTGAGTTACTACAGCATAACCTGTATGAAATTGTCCATTCATATCTGCATATCTACTGCCATCTATGAAAAGTTCAAATGTAGCATTACAGAGTGGCTTGTCACGTACATTACGTAAGCCCTGAGTCTCTTGTTCCATTAATTGTACACAATCATGCATTGACTCTGATGGGTCAAAAGAGTTGGAGAGTGCAGTTTCCTCAGGTATGGTACCCCCCTCAGACTCTAAAGGGAGCAAAGACGCGAGATTAAGAGTCTGAACCCTGGCAAAGGAAATGTTGGGTGGCAGTAGTAGGGAACATTGGAGACGGAGGTGTCTGGCCATTGAAATATGTTTAGGTTGGACCTGGTTAAGAATGCCATGTACATCATGAGTGGTCTGAACTAGAAGTGGGTGATCAAGAACAATCTCAGAAGCTTTATCTAATAACAGTGAAATTGCGGCTACTACTCTTACACAAGAAGGTGCGGCTCTAGCTACAGGGTCCAGATGAGCTGATATGTATGCCACAGGTCTCTGTTTGTTTCCATGTTTTTGTGTGAACACCCCTGTAGCATGTGAGGATATCTCAGCTGCCATCAATTGAAAAGGTTTAGTGTAGTCTGGGAGTCCCAAAGCCGGAGCTGATACCAGTGCTGTTTTCAAAGAGGAAAATGACTGTTTAGCCTCTTCACTGAGTGAATATGGCGTGTTGGCAATACAGTCATATAAAGACTGCATGAGTTGACTTGCATGTATGATCCACTGTCTGCAGTGTGAAACAATACCCAGGAAAGCACGCAGCTGTTTGTGATTCCTGGGTTCAAGCATGTCACGTATGGCTTCCGTACGTTGAGGTGTGAGGTGTCTGATGCCCTGTGATATGCAGTGACCTAAGAACACGACTGTTTGTTGACAAGCCTGGAGTTTCTGTCTATTTACTTTACAGCCTTCTTGCGCTAGGAAAATTAAGAAATTAACAGTTGAGGTAACTGCTGTCTGCTCATCAGGGCAACAAATAAGTAAGTCATCTACATACTGTAGAATGACTACTCCTGGTTCTGGGGTGAAATTTTTCAGCACGGTCTGCATTGCTTCAGAGTACAAAGTTGGTGAGTGTACCATACCTTGTGGCAATCTTGTCCATGCTAATTGTTTACCCTTGAATGTAAAGGCAAACAAATGCCAACAGTTCTTATGTAGTGGCACAGAAAAAAATGCGTTTGATAAGTCAATTACCGTAAAATATGCAGCAGTGCTGGGAATTTGAGACAGTAAGGTATGAGGATTCGGTACCACAGGGGTGACCGGTGCCAAAACCTTATTGATTTCCCGTAGGTCGTGCACCATGCGATATTTCACCATAGTTTCTTTGGAGGAAACTTTCTTTTTAACAGGATATAAGGGTGTATTGGCGGGTGACCTGATTTCTACCAAAACACCTTGTAACACATAATCCTGAATTTGTTGAGAAATCGCCAGTTCTTGCTGGGCGCTGATGGGGTATTGCCTAAGCTGAGGTAAAATGGTTCCCGGGGCAGTTTCTAACAGTATAGGAGCTACTGATAAGAATCCTACATCAGTGTCTCCTTTTGCCCATAGGCTGTCAGGAACCCGAGACAAGTCAATTTTTGCTTGTTGAGTGTAAATTTCGGGAAAATCCTCCATTGCCTGTATTCTAACATATTGTTCCAGAGTTTCTGCATCTTCAGGGATGGTCAGCATAACTGTGCCATTTTCTCTAAAATGGATGTTTGCGTGCATTTTACTTAAGACATCAGTACCCAGCAAGCAGGTAGGTGCACCTTTAGCAAATAAAAATTTGGATACAAAGGTTTTAGGGCCAAAGCTCACATTTAAAGGTTTTGTAAAGGGCAACGCCTGAATTTTACCATCATACCCTTCTGCATATGTTACCTTTGAGGATATATTGTCAGGGTATGGTAAAAAGTCTTGATTTAAAATGGAGGATGTTGCTCCCGTATCTATCAGAAAAGGTACATTTTTACCCTCAACCTCAACTTGTATTATTGGTCTTCTAGAAGGAAGAGAGACCTGCATAACCTTCAGTCATTCTGAGCTGTCTGTTTGATCAGGCGCTGGGTTATTTATCCTATTTTTGGGTACAAAGGTTCCTGAATCTATATCTGCTTTTCTCTTCCTACATTCCCTTTGGAAATGTCCTGGCTTCTTACAGTAATGACAAATAAACTTTTGATTAGCAGAGCCAGTATTAGCCTGTGCAATTCTTACTGGCTTAGAATTTTCTCTTAAGTCCATTTCTATCCCTACAGCTTTCTGTCTAGCCAGGTGTGGGTCTTCCAAGGTTCTCCAATCAGGGGTTGCGGCCTTAAGCTTTTCCTTCACTTTTGGAGACAATCCATCTATAAAGGTTTTTGTAACTAACCTCATCATTCCTGAAGCGGTTAGATCCATGCCTTCATCTCTGAAATTATTTTCTACACTTAGATAATATTCGTCTACTGATTGTCCAGATTTCTGAGCCACCACTCCCGTTGTTCCTCTCTGCCTCTGTTTTTCCCTCATGAAAACCATTAAGTGATCTACAAATTGCGTACCTGATTCTATCGTTTGTAAGGCACCATCTCCTGCCTGGGGCCTATGTACCTGTAGATTTGCTAATAGCTCCTGGAAGAGTCCAGGAGTCATTTTCATTCTACATAATTCTTCTCCATCTGCCCAAACTCCAGCGTGAGTCTGCATAATTTGCTGTATATATTGTGCAAATCTAACTGGACACTGGGTGGGATCTGGTGCGTTATGCAAGAGAGACATGCCTTCAGCGGGGGACCAAGGGAAATATTGTCGAGTTTGGTGATATCTAGTTCCCATTACTCCATCAGCACCAGGTTCCCTAAAGGGTCTTGGTACTACCCTAACAGGGGCAAGTACAGCGCCATGTCTAGGTGTACCACAGGCTAGGCAATCATTTCTCCAGTCTGGATTTTGTTGTCCACAGTGCGGACATACCCATCCTCCTGGTCCGGCTAAACTTTGAGGTGGTGTTTGGGGAAAAGATGGGGCATGTGGGTTAAGGTATGGGGGTGGGGTGTTCTTATATTCCACATTTTGTTTTTCTCCATAGCCTGCGGGTCTAATACACCACTTTTTATTCTGTTGATTATATGTCCATCCCTCTTTTTCTGCTACCCTAGAGACATCAATCAACGCTTGGATCTGATCTATCCATTTCTTGTCTCTGATTATGCCTTTTTTTTTTCCTGAATTCCTTCCCATTTTTTTCTACTAAAGGCTTCTGCCTTAGTAACTCCAAACTTACTAAAAATCTTTCTCAGCCCCTTAGTGGCATCTTCACCACTTCTCTCCTTTATGATAGTATAGATATCTAATTCTTCTGGTTCCGACTTTGTTTGCTTATTCCCCATTTTCTTATCCTGAGCTTTTTTCTTTTCTTGCCCTAGGTGGCGTTTGGGTATGAGAATACCTCGTTACCTTCTTCCTAAGGAGCTAGGATGTTTAACGGCTTCTGCGTACCGTGTTGATGTAAGAAAATCCTGATTCCTACACTTATAGCAAACAACACAAATGCAACCAGACAGAGGATCAAAATACAACGTATCTTGTCCCAGGCTAATTTATCTGTCCTGGGCTCATACTATCATACACTTATCCGTCACCAGGTTTTCGTCAAAGACAGGATCAGAGATTGAACATAGGCGCGGAGGTCTCCCCGAAAGGACGCAACCACGTTGCCCAGTGGGACAGTCACTTCTTCTGTTTCAACACCCTGGGCGGCTTATAGGGCTATTCCCAACTTCCACACACCTTCTATTCACATTCACTCTCATTCAATGCCGTACTCCATGAGGTGGTCAATTCCTAAGTAGTTCAAGAACCCGAGCTATAGGTATCCTCCTCTACTAGAACTACCCTCTAAAGGACACGACACAGAAAATCTTACGGACAGTGCAGGGCAGATATAAGAGATCTAACAGTGTCTCTTACCTGGCCAGGTTTTTATTCATCTGCCGTCCATTATCCCAGATTCTCTTTTCGTTCGTATTCTGCCGGTGTTCTTGAAGGAGTACACAGACCTCGGGTCCCTGTTCAGGCGCCAGGAAATGTCGTCACCACACTCAGTCGGAGCAGCCTTTGGAAGTGGGGAATCACCAGAAATAATACACAAGACACGTCTCGTATAGTATATCACTGGGAAGCCTCTGAAGCACGCCTGCCTTCAAGGTGCTATCCCCTCTTTATATAGTTGTACAGGTAGTTTCAGTGGTTATACAAGTTTTGCTTGTTTAAACAAAGAGAGAAAAGAGAAGACAAAAAAAACAGTTTCGGCTATGTGATAGTTTCACAACAAACAAAACAGTACAGTTTCGCCTAAGTGGCAGTTTCACAAACAAAAAATAGGATTTCACACTATAGCTAAAATGTCCTTGAATGGACAGGTCAATATTGATCACAAATTCTTTTTGGGTCATTGAGGTAACCATTTTTGTTCCGCTCTTCACATCTTCATGCAGGTGAAACAAGCCATCCTTAAAGAAAAGGTGCCGCATTTTATTTTTTGTATTAAAAATGATTGTTTATATAAACAATTATTTTTAATACAAATTTACATTTTTTAACTTTAACATTTTTTTTATTATTTTTTTTTTCAGCCACTGGGCGCCGCCATTTTGCTTTGCAGGAGTGTAAGTGTAGTTGCACGACATTTACACTCTGCAAATACGGCAGCCCTGGGCATAGAGATCTGCGGTCGGCGCCCGACCCCATACCTAGCATTATAAGCTGCTCCCTGCTGTGTCTGGCCATGCCCCCTGAGCCGTCCACATCACAGCAGAGGCAGGAGATCAGCTCCATCTTCCTGGAGCTCACAGTGCATCTGTGAGCTCCAGCTTCCCAGGATAATCGTAGGAGCCCTGCAGTTATAGGAGGAGGAAGAGGAGAAGACCAAGGATGGGAGGGAGAAAGGACTCAGCAGGGAGCCGTGAAGTAAGTATCAGTGGGGAGGGGGAGAGGTAATCTAATCCTCTCCTTTGTGATGCTGACTCTGAGCAGTTATCTCCTCCCATGTGTGTTACTGGGCTGAGCTGTGTATCTAATCCTCTCCTGTGTGATACTGTCTGCTTAGCCATGCATCTAATCCTATCCTGTGTGATACTAACTGAGCTGTGTATCTAATCCTCTCCTGTGTGATACAGTCTGCTGAGCCATGCATCTAATCCTATCTGTTGTGAACTCTGTTTTCAGGCTCCCTCTTGTGGTCACAGGTGGTATTGTGTGACTTTTGTTTTGGGCTCCCCTGGTGGCTTTGTTTGTTATCCTGTGGGTCTGTGGCTGATCAGCTGCCTCGTTATTCACTTGGGAGTTTCCTATTTAGCTCTGTTTCACTTCCACTTGTTGCCGGCTGTCAATGTACTCAGTGCTATTCTGATTACTCCTGATTATCTTCGGTTTCAGTCTCTTCAGGAGAAGCTAAGTTCTGTTTAATTCTTTTTTGCTCATCAGTCTGCAATATGATTTCTGTGTATGATGAGTTTAGTCCAGCTTGCTAATATGTGATTTCTTCTGCTGGTTTGCTCTGGGGTACAGAGTTGCTTCCCCTGCACCGTTAGTTGGTGCGGGGGCTCGAGCGATCTCTGCGTGGATATTTTGAATAGGGTTTTGCTAATTTTTACCGTCGCTTCATCGCTAATTTTTCTGGTGTTGTTAAGCCTTTGACGGATTTGACCAAGAAAGGTTCTGATGTTACTAACTGGTCTCCTGTGGCTGTGGAGGCCTTTCGGGAGCTGAAGCGCCGGTTTTCTTCGGCTCCGGTCTTATGTCAGCCAGATGTCTCTCTTCCTTTCCAGGTCGAGGTTGATGCTTCCGAGATTGGAGCGGGGGCTGTTTTGTCGCAGAGAAGCGCCGATGGCTCTGTGATGAAGCCATGTGCTTTCTTTTCAAGAAAGTTTTCACCTGCCGAGCGGAATTATGATGTCAGTAATCGGGAGTTGTTGGCTATGAAGTGGGCATTTGAGGAGTGGCGACATTGGCTCGAGGGAGCTAAGCATCGTGTGGTGGTCTTGACTGATCACAAGAATCTGATTTATCTCGAGTCGGCCAAGCGGCTGAATCCTAGACAGGCTCGTTGGTCGTTGTTTTTCTCTCGTTTTGATTTTGTGGTCTCGTACCTGCCTGGTTCGAAGAATGTAAAGGCTGATGCTCTTTCTAGGAGTTTTGTGCCTGACTCTCCTGGAGATTCAGAGCCGGCTGGTATTCTCAGAGAAGGGGTGATTTTGTCTGCCATCTCCCCAGATTTGCGACGAGTGCTGCAGGAGTTTCAGGCGGATAGACCTGACCGTTGTCCACCGGAGAGACTGTTTGTCCCGGATAGATGGACCAGCAGAGTTATTTCCGAGGTTCATTCTTCGGTGTTGGCGGGCCATCCTGGAATATTTGGTACCAGAGATTTGGTGGCCAGGTCCTTTTGGTGGCCTTCCTTGTCGCGGGATGTGCGTTCCTTTGTGCAGTCTTGTGGAATTTGTGCTCGGGCTAAGCCTTGCTGTTCTCGTGCCAGTGGTTTGCTGTTACCTTTGCCTTTCCCGAAGAGGCCTTGGACACACATTTCCATGGATTTTATTTCAGATCTCCCTGTCTCTCAGAGAATGTCTGTCATCTGGGTGGTGTGTGATCGTTTTTCTAAGATGGTCCATTTGGTGCCCTTGCCTAAGTTGCCTTCCTCCTCCGAGTTGGTTCCGCTGTTTTTTCAAAATGTTGTTCGTTTGCATGGGATCCCTGAAAATATTGTTTCCGACAGAGGATCCCAGTTTGTGTCTAGATTTTGGCGGACATTTTGCGCTAAGATGGGCATTGATTTGTCTTTTTCGTCGGCCTTCCATCCTCAGACGAATGGCCAAACCGAACGAACTAATCAGACCTTGGAGACCTATTTGAGATGTTTTGTTTCTGCTGATCAGGACGACTGGGTGACTTTTTTGCCGTTGGCCGAGTTTGCCCTTAATAATCGGGCTAGTTCTGCTACTTTGGTTTCTCCTTTTTTTTGTAATTCGGGGTTTCATCCTCGTTTTTCCTCGGGTCAGGTGGAGGCTTCTGACTGTCCTGGAATGGATGTTGTGGTGGATAGGTTGCATCAGATTTGGAATCATGTTGTGGACAATTTGAAGCTGTCACAAGAGAAGGCTCAGCGCTTTGCCAACCGCCGTCGCTGTGTGGGTCCCCGACTTCGCGTTGGGGACTTGGTGTGGTTGTCTTCTCGCTTTGTTCCTATGAAGGTCTCCTCTCCTAAATTCAAGCCTCGGTTTATCGGTCCTTATAAGATTTTGGAAGTCCTTAACCCTGTGTCATTTCGTTTGGACCTCCCAGCATCATTTGCTATTCATAATGTGTTTAATCGGTCGTTGTTGCGGAGGTATGTGGTGCCTGTGGGTCCTCCGGTTGAGCCTCCTGCCCCTGTGCTGGTTGAGGGAGAATTGGAATACGTGGTGGAGAAGATCTTGGATTCTCGTATTTCTAGACGGAGGCTTCAGTATTTGGTTAAATGGAAGGGCTATGGTCAGGAGGATAATTCCTGGGTTGTCGCCTCTGATGTTCATGCGGCCGATTTGGTTCGTGCCTTCCATGTGGCTCACCCTGATCGCCCTGGGGGTTTTGATGAGGGTTCGGTGACCCCTCCTCAAGAAGGGGTACTGTTGTGAACTCTGTTTTCAGGCTCCCTCTTGTGGTCACAGGTGGTATTGTGTGACTTTTGTTTTGGGCTCCCCCTGGTGGCTTTGTTTGTTATCCTGCGGGTCTGTGGCTGATCAGCTGCCTCGTTATTCACTTGGGAGTTTCCTATTTAGCTCTGTTTCACTTCCACTTGTTGCCGGCTGTCAATGTACTCAGTGCTATTCTGATTACTCTTGATTATCTTCGGTTTCAGTCTCTTCAGGAGAAGCTAAGTTCTGTTTAATTATTTTTTGCTCATCAGTCTGCAATATGATTTCTGTGTATGATGAGTTTAGTCCAGCTTGCTAATATGTGATTTCTTCTGCTGGTTTGCTCTGGGGTACAGAGTTGCTTCCCCCGCACCGTTAGTTGGTGCGGGGGCTCGAGCGATCTCTGTGTGGATATTTTGAATTGGGTTTTTAATTGACCGCACAGTTCCCTTCCTATTTTCTGCTTTCTAGTGTTAGCGGGCCTCATTTGCTAAATCTAATTTCATCTCTGCGTTTGTGCTTTCCCCTTAACTCACCGTTAATATTTGTGGGGGGCTATTCTATATCTTTGGGGTCATTTCACTGAGGCAAGTGAGGACTTTCGTTCCCTCTAGGAATAGTCAGTTTCTCAGGCTGTGAAGAGACGTCTAGGATTTTCAGGTAACGTTCCACGGCTGCCTATAGTTGTTTGCGGATAGGATCAGGTTGCGGTCAATTCAGTTACCACTTCCCCAGAGTTTGTAGTCGGTTTAGTTACTTAGCTAGTCCTACTTGCGATCCTTGCCACTAGGATCATAACACCTATCCTGTGTGTTACTGTGCTGAGCCATGTATCTAATCCTCTCCTGTGTGATACTGTCTGCTGAGCCATGCATCTAATCCTGTCCTGTGTGATACTATAACTGAGCTGTGTATCTAATCCTCTCCTGTGTGATACTTTGCTGAGCCATGCATCTAATCCTATTCTGTCTTACTGTGCTGACTGTGTATCTAATCCTCTCCTGTGTGATACTTTGCTGAGCTGTGTATCTAATCCTCTCCTGTGTGATACTTTGCTGAGCTGTGTATCTACTCTTCTCCTATGTGATATGGAGCGCCCCCACTGCCGCAGGGCCGAGGGGCACCCGGTACCGGGTCTCTGTGTCTCAGTTCTGGGGTGGTCACGGTGGCTAGACCCGGTCCTTGACCCTGCTGAGGGGCGTCCAGCGAAGATAGAATGTGATGATGTTGGGGTGTGGGGTGCGATGAATAATGAGGACACAGAGTTGCAGTCTCTTTACCTCTTTACTGAAGGTCTCGAGGTACTCAATCCAGAGCACTGTTAACAGGGCTGTCTGAGACCGGGAGTCCCCTTAACAGGTGGGAATCAGCGTCTACCTTCTAGCGCCTGTGTGTTGTAGTCCTTCCCTGCTGAGCACCCCGGGATAGTCCTCACAACTGATTCTGTCTGTCTCTGATGTTCGTTCTCTCCGTCCCCCAGATGATATGGTTAGGACGCACCCGTATGACGGGGTAGGCCTGGAGTTCTTCCGGGACCCTAGAGTCGCCCCTCTCCCACAGCTGCCTCCGTTGTCTGCTTAGGTGATTTGTGTGAGACAGCCAACCTATAATTGGCTATCCTGCCGTGGTTTGCAGTAATGCTTAGAGTCTCTTACTTGCTCGGCATTCCGGCCACCGACTGTTTGCGCCTCAGAAGGATGTTGCCTCGATCTTACAGCACGACTCCTTCTGGTCCTATCGCCTCTTTGCTGTATTCCCGTTTTCTCACTTTTTGTCCTTTCTTAGGAATCTGTCAGGATCCCATCCCTGACAGGTCCTCTCTCTAGCTCTTCCCTGTTACTTCTCTCTGTCTTCCTGTCCAACCCCCAGTTTTACCAGAGTGTGAGGAGTGGCCTACTAGATAGAACCACTCCCCCTGGTGGCCGGAGTGTGAAGTGCAGTGTGTGTGTTACCTGGTCAGGTGAACTCCTTTAGTGCAATCAGACGTAACATCACTCCCCTTAGTGGCAGAGCAACGTTACTGCAGCGACCAGGACTCTGGGGCGCTGCACTCCCCCCCAGTTAAATCCAGTACTCCCGGACTGGGAAAACAAGAACAGCATTACATGTTAACAGAAAACACACAAAATTTTGAAATATCATAAACAATCAAACATAACAGTGCTTCCCTTTATGGGAGGTGAGGACTCTTGAACGTTGCGAAAGTTAGGTCATGCACAGTTTATGACTCTCAGTTCAGTGGTTGAAACAGCGGGGACCCCGGGTAAACAAAGGGGTCCCCTTTAGAAGTATTTGGAGCAATTCACTGTCCATTACTCCGTTTGTCCATTTTAAAGCCTGTAACAAAAGATGTGCACACAAACATTTTCAACTAAATAGCAGCCCTCATTAATACCTCCAAATTTTGTAGCGGAGGGGAGTTTGATTCTGGGTGCTGCGTGTGGACCTTCGCAGCGCAGGGGTCGCTATTGGCCTAACAGGGCCCGCTATGCTTGCTACCGCTGGTGTAGTGCACTGTCTTCTAGCTACACTTCTAGTGAGTCTGGGTAGCACTGGCAGGCTGGAGCTCTCGGAGCTGCTGTTACCAACAGTAGGTACGGCAGGTTCGCCAATAGCAGAGGGAGGACTTGCCGGTTCAACGATTGGCATGACATCTTCGGGCGGGATCTGCTGAGGTTGCGGGCCTGGACGATCCGGCACCACCGTTAGTTCTAGTGGATTTGGTTGATGGAACATTAGGACAGGTACCACGATGGCCTGATTTATCTGAGTCCAGGACTGGGGAAAATCGCCAAGAACAGTGTGTATCATCTTCTCTTCTACAGGCGGGGAGGTTCCTGGATCCGTTTCCCTCTCTCTCAACTTATCAGGGCAGACTTTAAGGTGGTTCCTGGATATCGCCGTCGAGGTCTCCCCTCCATCCTTGCTGATGAGACAAACCTTCGTGTTGTCGAAATTGGATGGCAGGACGGTATACGGTTCCGCTTCCCATTGGTCGTCGAGTTTGTGTAGCCTCCTCTTTCATTTGAGTACGTGCTCACCGGGTGACAAGGGAATCGCAGGAGCATGCTGGTTGTAGTCTCTTTCTTGTTTTTGTCTAGCCTGGGCGAGACTTCTTTCCACGCATTCCTGTACTTTGCGGTACTTTCGCTGCCTTTCTGCATCCCAATCTGCATCCAGCGAGGTATCTTCGGGGACTCGGACCCCCATGTCCAGGTCAACGGGTAACTTGCTAGATCTTCCTCGCATCAGGTACGCTGGAGTGCAGTTGGTGGAATTTACTGGGATATGATTATATATGTCCACCAAGTCAGGCAACTTTGTTGGCCACAGGTTCCGCTCCTCTACGGGTAAGGTCTTCAGTAAGTCGATCACCACTTGGTTCATCTTTTCTCACATCCTGTTGGTTTGGGGATGGTACGGTGTGGTTCTGATCTTTTTACACCCGTACAGATGGCAGAACTCTTGGAACACCTCTGCTTCGAATGCTGGTCCCTGATCGGTCAGTACCTTCTCCGGGTACCCATGGGGCCTACAAAAGTACTGCTAGAAGGCCTTGGCAGCCGTCCTGGCCGTTAGATCCTTGACAGGTACAACCACCAAAAATCTGGAGTAGTGATCTACGATGGTAAGAGCGTAGATATAGCCTGACCGGCTAGGTGTCAGCTTCACATGATCCAGCGCGACCAGTTCGAGCGGCCGTTTGGTGATGATGGGCTGCAAGGGAGCCCGTTGTCTGTCACGGTCCTTCCTGCGTAGGCTACATGGACCGCACTCCCGACACCACTTCTCAATGTCTCCCTTCATGCCAATCCAATAGAACCTCCCTCGGAGTAGCCTATCCAGCTTCTTCCATCCGAAGTGTCCGGCTCCATCGTGGTAGGCTCCCAGAACCATGGGCGCATCTCGCCTCGGCACCACTATCTGCCATACCAATTCATGAGTACGCGGGTCGATACTCCTCCGGCACAGCTTGCCATCATGGATAAACAGTTGGCTTCTCCCCTTCCACAGCTGTCGTGTCTCCTGTGGATCATCTGGGCTGGGATGCAACCCTGCCTGCGTCAGGAGCTTTCACCCGACGGACCGCAGGGTCACCATCCTGGGTCTCCACCCATCCGTGATGGGGCAGGGGATTCAGCGCGGCATCCTGTTGGTTCTTGTACCGGTACTTCACATGATGGGAGTACTGAGCGGCTTTGGGGCGATGGAACGCAGGCAACTCTACCTCTTCAAGTGCCTCTGGGTCCTCCCCCGTTTCTGGCAAATTGGGCATCCGGGACAAGGCATCGGCGTTCTCATTCTTGCGTCCTGCCCGGTACTTGATGGTGAAGTCGTAGTTGGACAGCCGGGCCATCCACCGCTGTTCCAAGGCCCCGAGTTTGGCTGTACCCAAGTGCGTCAGCGGATTATTATCCGTGAAGACGGTGAATTTCGCCGAGGCCAGGTAGTGTTTGAACCTCTCTGTCACTGCCCAGACGATGGCAAGGAACTCCAGTTTAAAGGAACTGTAGTTGTCAGGGTTCCTTTCCGTGGGACGGAGCTTCCTGCTGGCGTAAGCGATCACCATCTCCTTGCCTTTCTGGACCTGGGATAGCACGGCTCCCAATCCCACATTGCTGGCATCCGTGTACAGCACAAACGGTTGGTCGTATTCGGGGTAGGCCAGCACCTCTTCTCCCGTTAGTGCCGACTTCAAACAAGTGAAGGATCCTTCCAGCCCCTCGTTCCAGTCAAATGGGGCGTTCTTCCCCTTGGTCTTCTTTGATTGGCCCACCAACAGGTCTTGCAAGGGCGCGGCCTTCTTGGTGAAGTCCTTGATGAACCTTCGGTAATAGCCGACCAGCCCGAGGAACTGCTGGACTTCGTGGAGGTTGCTGGGCTTTGGCCAGTCTTGGATCACCGTGACCTTGTCGGGGTCTGGGGCTACTCCTTCAGCGCTCACCACATGGCCCAGGTACTGCACTTTGGGTTTCAGCAGATGACATTTGGACGGTTTCACCTTTACGCCAAAGTTGGACAGGGCTTCAAACACCTCAGCCAGGTGCTTCAGATGGTCTTCGTAGGTCTTAGAGAAGACAATGACATCATCCAAATACAGCAGTACGGTTTCAAAGTTCTTGTGCCCCAGACAGCACTCCATCATCTTCTGGAACGTCCCCGGGGCATTGCACAATCTGAAGGGCATGTAGTTAAATTCGCAGAGACCCATCGGTGTCGTGAAGGCCGTCTTCTCTTTGTCCGCCTCCGCCACTGGAACCTGCCTGTACCCACTGGTGAGATCTAAGGTAGAAAAGTAGTTAGCAGATTTTAGCCAGAGACTCTTCTATCCTGGGCAGTGGGTATGCATCCTTATGTGTAATGCGATTCAACTGCCTGTAATCAACGCACATCCTCATTGTGCCATCTTTCTTTTTAACAAGGAATAATGGAGCTGCCCAGGGGCTACAACTGTCTCTCACCACCCCAGCCTCCTTCATTTCTCACAACATGTCCTTGGCACACTGGTAAGGAGCTGGGGGTACAGGGCGGTATCTCTCCTTTATGGGCCGGTGATCTCCCGTGGGGATATGATGTTGGATCCCTTTCACCTGTCCAAAATCTAAGGGGTGTTTGCTAAATACCCGCTCGTACTCGTGAACCACCCTGTAGGCCCCCTGTTTCTGATGGGATGGGGTGGAGTCAGTGCCCACATGCAATTCCCGACACCAATCTTTCGAGTGCCCTGCAGAACCGTTGTCCTCCGCCAGGTTAGATGGGGCCAAGGGTCCAGGTGTCTGTATCACACTATTATTGACAGCGAACAGTTTGGCAAGCGTGGCATACTTGGTGAGGTGGACCTCTTCCTCTCCACAATTAAGGACACGTACGGGCACCCTCCCCTGGCGGATGTCGACCACCCCCCTGGCTGTCAGGAGAGTAGGCCTATTGTCTGAATACACGGGTTCTACCAGGGCCTGGTAGTCCTTACCCCTGAGGCCTATGGCTGCCCGACACCATATTAACATCTCACTCCTGGGGGGTATCGCGATAGGGTTGGAATCACTCACAGTGACACGACCAATTTCACCACCAGTCAGCTCTACCTGCTGTCTCTGCATCAGAGCTCTGATTTCTTTTTGCAGGGCGCGTTGTTCACTGTAGCCAGCGGTTTCTGCTACCTGTTGTAACAAGACAATAACTTCTGCAAGACAATTTTCTATAACATTGGTACCGATAGTCATCATAGGATTACATTCACGGCGGTCAATATCAACTATTACAATCCCTTGGGCCTTCAATTCCACCCGCCCCACCTTGATGGTGACCTCTTTATACCCCACTTGCGGCAACGGCTGACCATTACTGGCTATGATGGTGAAATCGTCATCGGGGCCACGAGTAATTTCGGTGTCCTCCCAATACCGTTTATAAAGCACGTAAGGCATAGTCGTCACCTGAGAACCGGTGTCCAGCAGAGCGTTCATGGGGATACCGTCGACCACAACAGGAAGAACTGGCCGCCCCCCAACGTATTTGGCTCTCCAATGCTGCGGGCGTGATCGTCCTACTCCTGGGGGTTGGCCCTTTGCCCCAGGGGTTTCTCGTTTAAAGGACAGTACCTTGCCAGGTGGCCCACCTGGTGACAGCGGCGGCAGATGGGTCGTCCGTCCCGATGGAAGCGATCGTCGTCCCGGCCTCTGGTCGGCGGAATCCTCCTCTGTCGCATCAAGGGGACATCTTCTGGTCTGGAGGCCAGCTAGATCTTCTCCTTGGGGGCCTCCTGTAGGGACTGCACCGTCCGGGCTAGGGCAGCAACGCTCTTGGTCAGCTCCTGCATCTGGAGGTGGAGTCCAGCAGGGGAGTCGTCCTCTAGGCTCTGGGCGTCGGCCTCGGCGGCGACTGGGGCATCCGGCACCACCTCCTGGTGGTATGTGAGAGCAGGACGCCTGGGTGGTATTGCACGGCTGGGCTGTCGCTCCTGCAGCGCCTGGATAGCTTTATCCTTGAATTGTGCAAAAGTCAAGTCTGGATTCTGCATGGCCAAGAAGTGTAATTGGCTCCTTTGGTGACTGCACAGGAGCCCCTCAATGAACCGCTCTTTCAGGAGTTTATCCTCATCTTGCATGCTGCTGGGGTCACTCTGCTTAATGGCCCGCAGTGCCTCCTGGAGATTAGGGGCATAGTCCCGTAAGCTATCCTGCGGTCTCTGTTTGCATCCATAGAAAGTCAATTTAATTTCTGTAGCAGTACGGGTATCGAAGGTGGCTTTAAGCTTTGCAAAAACCTGCTGTGCCGTTCCCTTATCTGCGGCGGGCCAGGACTTCACTTCCCTCAGAGCCGCCCCAAAGAGTTGGCCGATTATCATATGAACCTTCTGAGGCTCTGTCAGGGGATAGAACTCAAGCAGGCTGCAGATCCCTTCCTTAAAGTCAGTGAATGTATGCGACTCCCCGGAGTATCGTGGCAGCCAGGCCGCTCCGGGCAGGTACGGCATAGAGAAGGGCATTATGGCCTTTGTGGTAGCGGCAGTGTCCAACTGGCTGATGGGGGCAGCGGGTTCTGCGGCAATCGGTGGTGGTATTAGGGCCGCGGCTACATCCGCTGCGGGGCCCTGTGTCAGTTTTCCGGGTTTTCCAAGTTACCTTGTGAATGATTTTGCCCTTCGTTAAGATGGAGTTTGCTGTTTTTGTCTGCCCTACTTCCTGTTCATTTGTTTAAAACCCGGGTCAGGTGTCAGCCTCTCTGCTGGAGTATTCTGCTTGGTTTCTCCATCAGCTCAGCTGCTTGTCTGCTGTACTTCTACCCGTGGCTCTGGACATTCTCTGCCTATGTAAGTTACGCTCTCAGTCTGTTGGCTTGGGAACTTAACCCTTGGTTCTCTCCTCCGGGTAAGAACTCTGTTTTGGAACTGTGTTTGGGGCTTTGCTGCTGGACTTAGACTGTGTTTGCTACTTAATCCTTATTTACTCCCCCCGGTGGGAGCTACTGGAAATTACACCAGTATAATTCTTTATGTGAACTTGTTTCTGGACTTACCCGTTTTTATGCCACAACTGAGATAAACTTGAGAACTTGTTTCTGGACTTACCCGTGTTCATCCCACACCTGGGATTAACCTGAGGACTTGTTTCTGGACTTCCCTGTGTTTACTTCATACCCGGAATTGACTCTTTCTGCACCAGCTGTGTTTGGAACTGCACGTCACCCGTCTCACTCACCTTGCCAAGGACTTTGGCCTAAGAACTCTTCTGTTTTGCTGTATATGGCTAAGGGATTTGTTTCATTGCGAGTTATCAGTAAATTGTTTGTGTGTTTTTGCTGTGTTACAAATACACTATTTGCACTAAAGAAACCCGTCTCTGTCTTTTCAATGCCCCATGCTACCAGAATCTTAGAGTTCCTACAACCTCCGCTCCTCCCGACTCGGACATGGCTGTCCCTTCCTCCCACTAACCTGCTGGAGGTCGGAGTTCCTCTTCCGGAGTTGGCACTTTACCACGCTTCCTTGTTCCGCGCTTCTCTTGACCGGTTCCGCCCACGAAGCTAAGGCTCCTCCCTCCGTGCGCGGCAATGGCGAATTGTGGCGGGAACTCTTGGAGGCAATTAGCAATTCACAATCTTTGCAATAAGTCACAGTCCAAACACAATAAATCACAGTTCCAAAGCACACATGACCTGATTCTTCAGGCTTAAGTAGATCCTGTTCGTGACGCCAAGTTGGAGCACCCCCACTGCCACAGGGCCGAGGGGCACACGGTACCGGGTCTCTGTGTCTCAGTTCTGGGGTGGTCACGATGGCTAGACCCGGTCCGTGACCCTGCTGAGGGGCGTCCAGCGAAGATAGAACGTGATGATGTTGGGGTGTGGGGTGCGATGAATAACGAGGACACAGAGTTGCAGTCTCTTTACCTCTTTACTTAAGGTCTCGAGGTACTCAATCCAGAGCACTGTTAACAGGGCTGTCTGAGACCGGCCGGTCCGAAGGCACATCAGGAGTCCCCTTAATAGGTGGGAATCAGCGTCTACCTTCTAGCGCCTGTGTGTTGTAGTCCTTCCCTGCTGAGCACCCCGGGATAGTCCTCACAACTGATTCTGTCTGTCTCTGATGTTCGTTCTCTCCGCCCCCCAGATGATATGGTTAGGACGCACCCATATGACGGGGTAGGCCTGGAGTTCTTCCGGGACCCTAGAGTCGCCCCTCTCCCACAGCTGCCTCCGTTGTCTGCTTAGGTGATTTGTGTGAGACAGCCAACCTATAATTGGCTATCCTGCCGTGGTTTGCAGTAATGCTTAGAGTCTCTTACTTGCTCGGCGTTCTGGCCACCGACTGTTTGCGCCTCAGAAGTATGTTGCCTTGATCTTACAGCACGACTCCTTCTGGTCCTATCGCCTCTTTGCTGTATTCCCGTTTTCTCACTTTTTGTCCTTTCTTAGGAATCTGTCAGGATCCCATCCCTGACAGGTCCTCTCTCTAGCTCTTCCCTGTTACTTCTCTCTGTCTTCCTGTCCAACCCCCAGTTTTACCAGAGTGTGAGGAATGGCCTACTAGATAGAACCACTCCCCCTGGTGGCCGGAGTGTGAAGTGCAGTGTGTGTGTTACCTGGTCAGGTGAACTCCTTTAGTGCAATCAGATGTAACATCACTCCCCTTAGTGGTAGAGCGACGTTACAGCAGCGACCAGGACTCTGGGGCGCTGCATGATACAGTCTGCTGAGCCATGTATCTAATCCTACCCTGTGTGATACTGTGCTGAGACATGTATCTAATCCTGTCCTGTGTGATACTGTCTGCTGAGCCATGTATCTAATCCTATTCTGTGTGTTACTGTGCTGAGATGTTTCTAATCCTCCCCTGTGTGATATTGACTGCTGAGCTGTGTATCTAATGCTATCCTTTGTGATACTGACGGCTGAGCCATGTATCTAATCCTATCCTGTATGATACTGACTGAGCTGTGTATCTAATACTGTCCTGTGTGATACTGACTGCTGAGCTGTGTATCTAATCCTCTCCTATGCACTCCTCTCCCCCGTTATGTGTGATCTATATGGCGGTATTATGTGAGATCTATATGGCGTCGTTATGTGAGAAGTATATGGCGGTATTATGTGAGATCTACACTCACCGGCCACTTTATTAGGTACACCATGCTAGTAACGGGTTGGACCCCCTTTTGCCTTCAGAACTGCCTCAATTCTTCGTGGCATAGATTCAACAAGGTGCTGGAAGCATTCCTCAGAGATTTTGGTCCATATTGACATGATGGCATCACACAGTTGCCGCAGATTTGTCGGCTGCACATACCAAAGATGCTCCATACAAGGCAGGATGGATCCATGCTTTCATGTTGTTTACGCCAAATTCTGACCCTACCATCCGAATGTCGCAGCAGAAATCGAGACTCATCAGACCAAGCAACGTTTTTCCAATCTTCTACTGTCCAATTTCGATGAGCTTGTACAAATTGTAGCCTCAGTTTCCTGTTCTTAGCTGAAAGGAGTGGTACCCGGTGTGGTCTTCTGCTGCTGTAGCCCATCTGTCTCAAAGTTCAACGCACTGTGCGTTCAGAGATGCTCTTAGGCCTACCTTGGTTGTAACGGGTGGCGATTTGAGTCACTGTTGCCTTTCTATCAGCTCGAACCAGTCTGCCCATTCTCCTCTGACCTCTGGCATCAACAAGGCATTTCCGCCCACAGAACTGCCGCTCACTGGATTTTTTTTCTTTTTCGGACCATTCTCTGTAAACCCTAGAGATGGTTGTGCGTGAAAATCCCAGTAGATCAGCAGTTTCTGAAATACTCAGACCAGCCCTTCTGGCACCAACAACCATGCCACGTTCAAAGGCACTCAAATCACCTTTCTTCCCCATACTGATGCTCGGTTTGAACTGCAGGAGATTGTCTTGACCATGTCTACATGCCTAAATGCACTGAGTTGCCGCCATGTGATTGGCTGATTACAAATTAAGTGTTAACAAGAAGTTGGACAGGTGTACCTAATAAAGTGGCCGGTGAGTGTATATGGCGGTATTATGTGTGCTCTATATGGCGGTATTATGTGTGCTCTATATGGCGGTATTATGTGTGATCTATATGGTGGTATTATGTGAGAACACTGGCGGTATTATGTGAGATCTATATGGTGATATTATGTGTGATCTATATGGCGGTATTGTGTGCTCTATATGGCGGTATTATGTGAGATCTATATATTGATTTAATGTGAGAACACTATGGCGTCGTTATTTGCGATCTATATGATGGTATTTTGTGAGAACTATAGGACATTATTATGTTTGCTCTATATGGCGGTATTGTGTGCTCTATGGCGGTATTATGAGTGATCTATATGGCGGTATTATGTGAGATCTATATGTCGGTATTATGTGAGAACACTGGCGTCGTTATTTGCAATCTATATGATGGTAATATGTGAGAACTATAGGACAGTATTATGTTTGATATATATGGCGGTATTATGTGAGAACACTATGGCAGTATTATCTTCATAAAGTGGACCCATTCTAGGGTTGTTCTGGTTGAGCACCTGCACACAGGTCTGGGGTAATAGAGGGGGTAGCATGACCTCCTGTTAGGTGCAGTCAGGGGAGGGCTGGTGAGGCAGCTGAAGAGAGGGGTCCCATGTTTATCGTTACTATATGGCTACATTTCCTTCCCAGCGTCACCCCATACTGCGCCTGTTGACTCGCTTTCACACATCGCCAGGACAGGATGGAGAAGACAGGATTTGAGGAGGGGAATGGTGTCTTTGCATGCAAAATCTGGATCAGAACAGGCCATCAATCCGCAGAAATGTTTCCTGGATTTCTGTGGAGCAGACAAGCAGACGGTCTATCCATGTGTATAAAAGACAGCGCTCTATGTAAATCCCTGGCTGCTCCGCGCACTGAACAGGGTGCCCCCCCCCATAGACCAGCACACTGCTATCCTGAAATACTCTGTGCTGCTGTCACCCTGCTCCCTCCACCACATATCTCCTAGAATCCTTGCTGCCTGCCATCCTCGGTGACTGTCTACTTGTCAGTATAAGGCTGGCCTCACACTAGCGAGTTTTACGGACGTATGAGCGCATAAACTACGTCCGTAAAATACGCATTACACACGGCCCAATGAATCTCTATGGCCCAGCTCCTATCTGCCGTATATTACGCATCTGTAATATACGGTCTTGTACAGCCGTAGAAAATCGCAGCATGCTGCGTTTGTCACCGTATTGCACAAAAAAATCGCCAATGAAAGTCTATGGGGGCGAGAAAAATACGGATTCCACACGGACCAGCAGTGTGACTTGCGAGAAATATGCAGCGGTGTTAGTGAAAAGCCGGTAATTCAATTGCCAGCTTTTCATTTCTCCTTCACAAACCCGACATATGAGACATGGTTTACATACAGTAAACCATCTCATATCCCTTTTTTTTTTTTGCATATTCCACACTACTAATGTTAGTAGTGTGTATGTGCAAAATTTGGGCGCTGTAGCTGCTAAAATAAAGGGTTAAATGGCGGAAAAAATTAGCGTGGGCTCCCGCGCAATTTTCTCCTCCAGAGTGGTAAAGCCAGTGACTGAGGGCAGATATTAATAGCCTAGAGAGGGTCCATGGTTATTGGCCCCCCCTTGGCTACAAACATCTGCCCCCAGCCACCCCAGAAAAGGCACATCTGGAAGATACGCCTATTCTGTCACTTGGCCACTCTCTTCCCACTCCCTTGTAGTGGTGGGATATGGGGTAATGAAGGGTTAATGTCACCTTGCTATTGTAAGGTGACATTAAGCCAGATTAATAATAAAGAGGCGTCAATTATGACACCTATCCATTATTAATCCAATTGTATGAAAGGGTTAAAAAAACACACACATATTATTAAAAAGTATTTTAATGAAATAAACACACAGGTTGTTTTAATATTTTATTGCTCTCTCAATCCACCTGAAGACCCTCGCTCTGAAAAATAATAAACCAACAATATACATACCTTCAGATGATCTGTCACGTCCCACGAAGTAAATCCATCTGAAGGGGTTAAATCATTTTACAGCCAGGAGCTGTGCTAAAGCACTCGCTCGTGCCTGTAAACCCCGGGTACTGAAAGGAAAGCAGGATGATCTGTACTTACCTTGAGTTGCGGTGATGCGCCCTCTGCTGGATGTCCTCATATGAACTCGAGCGTGGGAACTTTTCCAAGGCTCCAGTTCATGAGGACATCCAAGCAGAGGGCGCATCACCGCAACTCAAGGTAAGTACAGATCATCCTGCTTTCCTTTCAGTACCCGGGGTTTACAGGCACGAGCGAGTGCTTTAGCACAGCTCCTGGCTGTAAAATGATTTAACCCCTTCAGATGGATTTACTTCGTGGGACGTGACAGATCATCTGAAGGTATGTATATTGTTGGTTTATTATTTTTCAGAGCGAGGGTCTTCAGGTGGATTGAGAGAGCAATAAAATATTAAAACAACCTGTGTGTTTATTTCATTAAAATACTTTTTAATAATGTGTGTGTTTTTAACCCTTTCATACAATTGGATTAATAATGGATAGGTGTCATAATTGACGCCTCTTTATTATTAATCTGGCTTAATGTCACCTTACAATAGCAAGGTGACATTAACCCTTCATTACCCCATATCCCACTGCTACACGGGAGTGGGAAGAGAGTGGCCAAGTGCCAGAATAGGCGCATCTTCCAGATGTGCCTTTTCTGGGGTGGCTGGGGGCAGATGTTTGTAGCCAGGGGGGGCCAATAACCATGAACCCTCTCTAGGCTATTAATATCTGCCCTCAGTCACTGGCTTTACCACTCTGGCGGAGAAAATTGCGCGGGAGCCCACGCCAATTTTTTCCGCCATTTAACCCTTTATTTTAGCAGCTACAGCACCCAAATTTTGCACATACACACTACTAACATTAGTAGTTTTGCATATGCAAAAAAAAAGGGGATATGAGATGGTTTACTGTATGTAAACCATGTCTCATATCCTGTCGGGTTTGGGAAGGAGAAATGAAAAGCCGGCAATTGAATTACCGGCTTTTCACATATATCGCGCTGAATTAAATATAAATACAGAATATATATATATGTGTCTCAATGACATATACACTCACTGGCCACTTTATTAGGTACACCTGTCCAACATCTTGTTAACACTTAATTTCTAATCAGCCAATCACATGGCGGCAACTCAGTGCATTTAGGCATGTAGACATGGTCAAGACAATCTCCTGCAGTTCAAACCGAGCATCAGTATGGGGAAGAAAGGTGATTTGAGTGCCTTTGAACGTGGCATGGTTGTTGGTGCCAGAAGGGCTGGTCTGAGTATTTCAGAAACTGCTGATCTACTGGGATTTTCACGCACAACCATCTCTAGGGTTTACAGAGAATGGTCCGAAAAAGAAAAAAAATCCAGTGAGCGGCAGTTCTGTGGGTGGAAATGCCTTGTTGATGCCAGAGGTCAGAGGAGAATGGGCAGACTGGTTCGAGCTGATAGAAAGGCAACAGTGACTCAAATCGCCACCCGTTACAACCAAGGTAGGCCTAAGAGCATCTCTGAAAGCACAGTGCGTCGAACTTTGAGGCAGATGGGCTACAGCAGCAGAAGACCACACCGGGTACCACTCCTTTCAGCTAAGAACAGGAAACTGAGGCTACAATTTGTACAAGCTCATCGAAATTGGACAGTAGAAGATTGGAAAAACGTTGCTTGGTCTGATGAGTCTCGATTTCTGCTGCGACATTCGGATGGTAGGGTCAGAATTTGGCGTAAACAACATGAAAGCATGGATCCATCCTGCCTTGTATGGAGCATCTTTGGTATGTGCAGCCAACAAATCTGCGGCAACTGTGTGATGCCATCATGTCAATATGGACCAAAATCTCTGAGGAATGCTTCCAGCACCTTGTTGAATCTATGCCACGAAGAATTGAGGCAGTTCTGAAGGCAAAAGGGGTCCAACCCGTTACTAGCATGGTGTACCTAATAAAGTGGCCGGTGAGTGTGTATATAATATATATATATATATATATATATACTGTATATATGTTTTAACGAACATTTGAGCACATAAATCCATTAGATGTTGGTTTTGCTAGCCTGCGAGAAAATATCGCAGTACGGATGCCATACGGATTACATATGGAGGATGCCATGCGCAAAATACGCTGACACACCCTGCCTACGGGTGACATATAGATCACTATTTTGGGGATTTTTCTGCGTATTACGGCCGTAAAAAATGGACCCTATTTACATACGCTGAGTGTGAGGCCGGCCTAACTCTGCAGTCACCAATAAAATGGCTGCTCACTGGGTTCCTGAATATCATCCTCTCTTATCCCTTAGCAAACACCCAGAAGGGGAGGAGAGGAGTGATATCACACACGTCAGCAGACTCCGCCCATAATTACTGCAGTGCAGTAATGTGAGATAGTTGTACACTAGGTTTTTGTCAAATTTCATTAGCTGCTCCCCCTAGTGTTTAAAAGTGGAAATGCCAAACCTTTTAAAATTATTTTTCATATTTTACTAAATTATAAACAAATGATAATATTTTTTAAGAAAATGTAAACATTAATGCTTTACATTTTTTCAATCGCTGGAAAAAAAATTTTTTTGATGGCACCTTCCCTTTAAGATGCGAAAAATAAAACCCATATGAGAAATTGCTACAATATTAGGAGTGGCAAAATCTACAGTTTGGTACATCCTGAGAAAGAAAGAAAGCACTGGTGAACTCATCAATGCAAAAAGACCTGGGCGCCCACGGAAGACAACAGTGGTGGATGATCGCAGAATAACCTCCAGGGTGAAGAGAAACCCCTTCACAACAGCCAATCAAGTGGACAACACTCTCGAGGAGGTAGGCATATCAATATCCAAATCTACCATAAAGAGAAGACTGCATGAAAGTAAATACAGAGGGTTCACTGCACGGTGCAAGCCACTCATAAGCATCAAGAATAAAAAGGCTAGACTGGACTAAAAACATCTAAAAAAGCCAGCACAGTTCTGGAAGAACATTCTTTGGACAGATGAAACCAAGATCAACCTCTACCAGAATGATGGAAAGAAAAAAGTATGGCGAAGGCGTGGTACAGCTCATGATCCAAAGCATACCACATCATCTGTAAAACACGGTGGAGGCAGTGTGATGGCTTTGGCATGCATGGCTGCCAGTGGCACTGGGTCACTAGTGTTTATTGATGATGTGACACAGGACAGAAGCAGCCGAATGAATTCTGAGGTATTCAGAGACATACTGTGTGCTCAGATCCAGCCAAATGCAGCCAAACTGGTTGGTCATCGTTTCATACTACAGATGGACAATGACCCAGAACATAAAGCCAAAGCAACCCAGGAGTTTATTAAAGCAATGAAGTGGAATATTCTTTAATGGCCAAGTCTGTCACCTGATCTCAACCCAATTGAGCATGCATTTCACTTGTTAAAGACTAAACTTCAGACAGAAAGGTCCACAAACAAACCGCAACTGAAAACTACTGCAGTGAAGGCCTGGCAGAGCATCATAAAGGAGGAAACACAGCGCCTGGTGATGTCCATGAGTTCAAGACTTCAGGCAGTCATTGCCAACAAAGGGTTTTCAACCAAGTACTAAAAATGAACATTTTATTTAAAATACATGCTACATACATACATGCTACATACATGCTACATACATACATGCTACATACTACATACATACATGCTACATACATGCTACATACACACATGCTACATACATGCTACATACATGCTACATACACACATGCTACATACATGCTACATACATACATACTACATACATGCTACATACATGCTACATACATGCTACATACATGCTACATACATACATACAACATACATACTGCATACATACTACATACATCCATACATACATACATACATACATACATACACACTACATACATACATACTACATACAATACATTCATACCTTAAATACAATACAAACATACAGACATACAGTACATTAAACACAGATTACATACTCACCATTACTTGTCATTTTGATCCCCGAAGCCAGTGTCATCTGTAAAAAAATATGTAAAAAACAAACAACCAATATACTCCCTGTCCGCAGAAATCCACGAGTGTCCCACGACGATCTTCCGTGGAGAACGGCAGCAACAGCTGTTGCAACCGCTCTCCAGGGGCTCCAGGAACACAATGACGGGAGGAAGGTATCCTTCCGCATTGTATTCCTCCGCTGCTGTAAAAAAAAAAGTCCCTAGTCTCACTTTATGGCATTGCTGGGTGAAAAATTTTCCCAGGCAGCAATTGCCATAAAGTGAGACTTTGTCCTAAGGCAACCTGTCAGTGATGCACTGCAGGAGCCATTGTCTCCTGTCAGTGTGTCACTGAGGGTCCTATAGAGCAGTGACATCACCCGATGTCACTGTTCTATAGGGGAGATCGTCTTCGGACACTCGTTATTAATTGGACTACGGCGGACAGGTAGTATGCGGTTTATTATTTTACCTTTTTTGCAGGCGCTGAAGTATGGTAAGTATGGTGAAATGAAGAATATTAAAATACTTTTTCCTAATGTGTGCATGTTTTATTAACCCTTTCTTACTATTGCATTAATAACGGATAGGCGTCTTATTGACGCCTCTCCGTTATTAACCCGGCTTAATGTCACCTTACAATAGCAAGGTGACATTAACCCCTTATTACCCCATGTCCCACCGCTACACAGGAGTGGGAAGAAAGGGGCTAAGTGCCGGAATTGGCGCATCTTACAGATGCGCCATTTCCGGGGCGGCTGCGGACTGGTATTTGTAGCTGGGGGGGCCAATATCCATGGCCCCTCTCTAGGCTATGAATATCAGCCTGCAGCTGTCTGCATAGCCTTTCTGGCTATAAAATATAGGGGGACCCCACGTCATTTTTTTGGGGGGTCCCCCTATTTTAATAGCCAGTAAAGGCTATGCAGACAGCTGTGGGCTGATATTCATAGCAGGCTACAAATATTGGCCCCCGGCCGTCGGCTTTCCCCCTCTGGCGCAGAAAATTGCGCGGGAGCCCACACCATTTTTTTCCGTTTGTTTTTTTAAATTCAATGCTCATAAAGGCCTGTTTCACACTTGCTTCGGTACGGGTCCGTCGCTATGCGTCGGGCTGACGTACCGACGCACGTTGTGAAATTTGTGCCCGACGTGAGTAGCGGATGCAGTTTTTCAACGCATCCACTGCCCATTCTGAAGTCCTGGGAGGAAGGGGCAGTTTCTGCCGCGCATGCACGGTAGAAAATGGCGGACGCGACGGACAAAAAAAACGTTCACTTGAACATTTTTTCATGCCAACGGTCCGCCAAAACACGACATGTAGTTTTTGGTGCAGGTTTTGATGCTGGTTTTTGGTGCAGTTTTTGGTGCGGTTTTTGATGCGGTTTTAGATGCTGTTTTTGATGCGGTTTTTGATGCTGTTTTTGATGCAGTTTTCGTTCCGTTTTTTGACCGGTTTTGATGCAGTTTTTGGAAATAAATAAACGGAAAATGTTCATGATTTGAATGGAAACATGCATGAAAAAACAGATTCGGAGGCCGTATTCATCATTTCACATCTGTTTCATCCGTTTTTTGCTGGATCCGTTGTGTGCGTTTTTTTGCCGGACAGAAACGTTCCTCTGTATGTGTTTTCCGTCCGGCGGAAACAGCTTTTTTGACGGATCCTGCAAAAAACGGATGAAACATGTAGCCATCAGGCGCAATCCGGCGCTAATACAACTCTATGAGAAAAAAAAACGGATCTGGCGGAAAAAAACGGATCTGGTGGAAAAAAACGGATCTGGCGAAAAAAAATGGATCTGGTGGAAAAAAAACGGATCTGGCGGAAAAAAAACGGATCCGCTGGACAAAAAAAGGATTTGGCAGAAAAAAACGGATCTGGGGAAAAAAACGGATCTTGCAAATGTGCTCACAGGATGCGTTTTTTTCCCATAGACTTGTATTAGCGACGGATGGCCACACGTCGCGTCCGTCGTGCAACGGATCCGTCGTGTTTTGGCGGACCGTCGGCACGAAAAAATGTTCAAGTGAACTTTTTTTGTCCATCGCGTCCGCCATTTTCTACCGCGCATGCGCGGCAGGAGCTCTGCCCCCTCCTCCCCGCACTTCAGAATGGGCAGCGGATGCGTTGAAAAACTGCATCCGCTGCCCACGTCGTGCACAAATTTCACAACGTGCGTCGGTACGTCGGCCCGATGCATAGCGACGGACCCGTACCGATGCAAGTGTGAAACAGGCCTTTATGAGCGTTGAATTTAAAAAAAAAAAAAAACAGAAAAAAACGGCGTGGGCTCCCGCGCAATTTTCAGTGCCAGAGGGGGAAAGCCGACGGCCGGGGGCCAATATTTGTAGCCTGCTATGAATATCAGCCCACAGCTGTCTGCGTAGCCTTTACTGGCTATTAACCCCTTCACCCCAGGAGCTTTTTCCGTTTTTTAGTTTTCGTTTTTTGCTCCCCTCCTTCCCAGAGCTATAACTTTTTTATTTTTCCATCAATATGGCCATATGAGGGCTTATTTTTTTGCGGGACGAGATGTACTTTTGAACTATACCATTGGTTTTACCATGCCCTGTAACAGAAAAGGGAAAAACATTCCAAGTGTGATGAAATTGCAAAAAAAGTGCAATCTCCCACTTGTTTTTTGTTTGGCTTTTTTGCTAGGTTCAGCAAATGCTAAAACGAACCTGCCATTATGATTCTCCAGGTCATTACGAGTTCATAGACACCTAACATATTTAGGTTATTTTTTATCTAAGTGGTGAAAAAAAATTCCAAAGTTTGCTAAAAAAAATAAAAAAATTGCGTGATTTTCCGATACCCGTAGCGTCTCCAATTTTCGTGATCTGGGGTCAGGTGAGGGCTTATTTTTTGCATGCCAAGCTGGCATTTTTAATGATACCATGTTGGTGTAGATACGTTCTTTTGATCGCCCGTTATTGCATTTTAATGCAATGTCGCGGCAACCAAAAAAACGTAATTTTGGCGTTTTGATTTTTTTCTTGCTACGCCATTTAGCGGTCAGGTTAATCCTTTGTTTTTATTGATAGAACGGGCGATTCTGAACACTGTGATACCAAATATGTGTATGTTTGATTTTTTTTTTATTGTTTTATTTTGATTGGGGCAAAAGGGGGGTGATTTGAACTTTTATATATATTTTTTTTATATATATTTTTAAATACTTTTTTTTTAATTTTGGCATGCTTCAATAGCCTCCATAGGAGGCTAGAAGCATGCACAACTCGATCGCCTCTGCTACATAGAGGTGAAGTACAGATCACCTCTATGTAGCAGAAATGCAGGTGTACTTTGAACGCCGACCACAGGGTGGCGCTCAAAGCAATCGGCCATCAACAACCATAGAGGTCTCAAGGAGACCTCTGGTTGTTATTGCAATGCACCGATGACCCCCAATCATGTGACGGGGGTCAGCGGTGCGAGCACTACCAGCCGCGCGGCTGGGAGCGCTAGTTAAATGCCGCTGTCAGCGCTTGACGGCAGCATTTAACTAGTTAATGGGCGGGGGCGGATCGCAATTCCACTCGCGCTCGTTGCGCGCACATGTCAGCTGTACAAAACAGCTGACATGTCGCGGCTTTGAGGTGGGCTCACCGCCAGAGCCCACCTCAAAGCAGGGGATCTGCCAGCTGATGTACTATTTCGTCAGCTGGCAGAAAGGGGTTAAAATAGGGGGACCCCCCAAAAAAATGACGTGGGGTCCCCCTATATTTTTTGGCCAGAAAGGCTATGCAGACAGCTGTGGGCTGATATTTGTATCCTAGAGAGGGGCCATGGATATTGCCCCCCCCCCCCCGGCTACAAATACCAGTCCACAGCCGCCCCGGAAATGGCACATCTGTAAGATGCGCCAATTCCGGCACTTAGCCCCTCTCTTCTCACTCCCGTGTAGCGGTGGGATATGGTTAATAAGGGGTTAATGTCACCTTGCTATTGTGAGGTGACATTAAGCCGGGTTAATAACGGAGAGGCGTCAATAAGACGCCTATCCGTTTTTAATCCAATAGTAAGAAAGGGTTAATAAAACACGCACACATTAGGAAAAAGTATTTTAATGTTATTCATTTCACCATACTTACCATACTTCAGCGCCTGCAAAAGACGTAAAATAATAAATTGCATACTACCTGTCCGCCGTAGTCCAATTAATAACGAGTGTCCGAAGACGATCTCCCCTATAGAACAGTGACATCGGGTGATGTCACTGCTCTATAGGACCCTCAGTGACACACTGACAGGAGACAATGGCTCCTGCAGTGCATCACTGAGAGGTTACCTTAGGACAAAGTCTCACTTTATGGCAATTGCTGCCTGGGAAAATTTCTCACCCAGCAATGCCATAAAGTGAGACTAGGGACTTTTTTTACAGCGGCGGAGGAATACAATGCGGAAAGATACCTTCCTCCCGTCATTGTGTTCCTGGAGCCCCTGGAGAGCGGTTGCAACAGCTGTTGCTGCCGTTCTCCACGGGAGATTGTCGTGGGACACTCATGGATTTCTGCGGACAGGGAGTATATTGGTTGTTTGTTTTTTTCAGGTTGACACTGGCTTCGGGGATCAAAATGACAAGTAATGGTGAGTCATCTATGTTTAATGTACTGTATGTCTATATGTATGTCATGTATGTAATGTATGAATGTACTGTATGTAGTATGTATGTATGTAGTATGTATGTATGTATGTAGCATGTATGTAGCATGTATGTAGCATGCATGTAGCATGCATGTAGCATGCATGTAGCATGTTGGTTGTTTGTGTTTTTTATATTTTTTGCAGGTTGACACTGGCTTCGGCGATCAAAATGACAAGTAATGGTGAGTTTGTAATCTATGGTTAATGTTCTGTATGTCTATATGTATGTGATATATGTAATGTATGAATGTACTGTATGTAGTATGTATGTATGTATGTAGTATGTATGTATGTAGTATGTATGTATGCAGCATGTATGTAGCATGTATGTAGCATGTATGTAGCATGTATGTAGCATGTATGTATGTATGGAGTATTTTTTTCTTTGTTTTACATTCAACACATTAGCCAGATGATGGGACTACTATTGTCCCATCATTGGCTAATGTGTCAATCACTGTCAGTGTAGCAGGCATCATCCGATGGGACTTGTAGTCCCATCGGACGATGCCTGCACGCACGCACAGAGCCCCAGCACGCCGCACAGAGACCCCCCACACTGCAACCCCCCCACGCCTCACAGAGACCCCCCCACGCCTCACAGAGACCCCCCCACGCCGCACAGAGACCCCCCCACGCCGCATAGAGCCCGGGCCGCCCACATACAGCCCCGGCATGCCGCATAGAGCCTGCGCAGCCCACATACAGCCCCGCATAGAATTAGATCCCTGACAGGCCCGTACAGACCCCGCCCGCACACACAGACACTCAGTGTCCGCCCGCGCACCACCCACACTCTTTCCCCCTCCGGAACAGCATATAGAAGGACAGAAAGGGCTTATTTACGTTCCGATATTTGTGTCCCATTGACTTGCATTGGTATCGGGTATCAGTATCGGCGATATCCGATATTTTTTGGATATCGGCCGATCCAATCCGATACCGATACTTTTGAATATCGGAAGGTATCGCTCAACACTAGTGCTCACCGACCAAGGCCCAGCCTTTGAGGCAGAAGTGTTCCAGGAGTTTTGTAACCTGTATGGCTGCAAGTAAATCAGGACGCCACCGTACCATCCGCAGACAAATGGCACGTGTGAGAAAATGAACCAGGTGGTAATTGACCTGTTGAAGACTTTGCCCCTGGAAGAGCGAAACCCGTGGCCAGAGAAGTTGCCGGACTTGGTAGATCTATACAACCATATCCCGGTGAACTCCACCAACTGTACACCTACCTACCTGATGAGAGAGAGACCTGGCAAGTTTCCCGTTGACTTCGACATGGGAGTTCTAACCTGAAACGACATCACCAGATGCAGACTGGGATACAGAGCGGCAGCAGCAATACCGCAAAGTGCAAGAATGTGTAGAGAAGAGTTTGTCCCAAGCAAGACAGAGGCAGGAAAGAAATTATAATCAGCACGCCCCTGCAGTTACCTTGTCACCCGGAGAACAGGTATTCAAAAGGAAGAGATGAGTTTACAAACTAGATGATCAGTGGGAGGCTGAGCCTTAAGGCCCCGTCTCACATAGCGAGATCGCTAGCGAGATCGCTGCTGAGTCACAAGTTTTGTGACGCAACAGCGACCTCAGTAGCGATCTCGCTATGTGTGACACGTACCAGCGACCAGGCCCCTGCTGTGAGATCGCTGGTCGTGTCGGAATGGCCTGGGCCGTTTTTTGGTCGTTGAGGTCCCGCTGACATCGCTGAATCGGTGTGTGTGACACCGATCCAGCTATGTCTTCACTGGTAACCAGGGTAAACTGTTATGACCCCAATGGCGAGGGTCTCAGAGATATCAGCAAGTCTGCGAAGTACAAAAATCCAGCTCATAGGGCAGTGGTAACTGGGTTGACCATATATCTACTCCTAACGCCAACACTAGAAGTAGCCGGGGAACATGCCTACGTTGGTCGCTAGATGTCTCGCGCCAGCCGGAGGACTAACTACCACTAGAAGAGGAAAACAAAGACCTCTCTTGCCTCCAGAGAATAGACCCAAAAAGTTGGATACAAGCCCCCCACAAATAATAACGGTGAGGTAAGAGGAAATGACAAACACAGAGATGAACTAGGTTTAGCAAAGAGAGGCCCACTCACTAATAGCAGAATGTAGTAAGATAACTTATATGGTCAACAAAAACCCTAACAAAATTCCACACTGGAGATTCAAGAACCCCCGAACCGTCTAACGGCCCGGGGGGAGAACTCCAGCCTCCCTAGAGCTTCCAGCAAGGATAGGATACAGATTATGTACAAGCTGGACTAAAATGCAAAACAAAAACAATAGCAAAAAGCAAGAAAGCAGACTTAGCTTAATCAAGCAGGAACCAGGATCAGTAGACAAGAGCACTACAGATTAGCTCTGATATCAACGTTGCCAGGCATTGAACTGAAGGTCCAGGGAGCTAATATAGCAACACCCCTGACCTAACGACCCAGGTGAGCATACAAGGGATGATAGACATACCCAGAGTAAAAACACTAGTAGCCACTAGAGGGAGCCAAAAGGTAAATTCACAACAGTACCCCCCCCCTTAGTGAGGGGTCACCGAACCCTCACCAAGACCACCAGGGCGATCAGGATGAGCGGCGTGAAAGGCGCGAACTAAATCGGCCGCATGCCCATCAGAGGCGACCACCCAGGAATTATCCTCCTGACCATAGCCCTTCCACTTGACCAGGTACTGAAGCCTCCGCCTGGAGAGACGAGAATCTAAGATCTTCTCCACCATGTACTCCAACTCGCCCTCAACCAACACCGGAGCAGGAGGCTCAGCAGAAGGAACCACAGGCACAACGTACCGCCGCAACAAGGACCTATGAAATACGTTGTGAATGGCAAACGACACCGGAAGATCCAGGCGAAAGGATACAGGATTAAGGATCTCCAATATCTTGTAAGGACCAATGAATCGAGGCTTAAATTTGGGAGAGGAGACCTTCATAGGAACAAATCGAGAAGACAGCCATACCAAATCCCCAACACGAAGTCGGGGACCCACACCGCGGCGGCGATTGGCAAAACGCTGAGCCTTCTCCTGTGACAACTTCAAGTTGTCCACCACATGATTCCAGATCCGCTGCAACCTATCCACCACAGAATCCACTCCAGGACAGTCAGAAGGCTCCACATGTCCCGAGGAAAAACGAGGATGGAAACCGGAGTTGCAGAAAAATGGCGAAACCAAGGTGGCAGAACTAGCCCGATTATTAAGGGCAAATTCAGCCAACGGCAAGAAGGTCACCCAATCATCCTGATCAGAAGAGACAAAACACCTCAAATACGCCTCCAGAGTCTGATTAGTTCGTTCCGTTTGTCCGTTAGTCTGTGGATGAAAAGCGGACGAAAACGACAAATCAATGCCCATCCTACCACAAAAGGATCGCCAGAACCTGGAAACAAACTGGGATCCTCTGTCCGACACAATATTCTCAGGAATGCCGTGCAAACGAACCACGTTCTGGAAGAACACAGGAACCAGATCAGCAGAGGAAGGCAGCTTAGGCAAAGGAACCAGATGGACCATCTTGGAGAAACGATCACATATCACCCAGATGACAGACATGCCTTTAGACACCGGGAGATCCGAAATGAAATCCATAGAGATGTGTGTCCAAGGTCTCTTCGGGACAGGCAAGGGCAAGAGCAACCCGCTGGCACGAGAACAGCAAGGCTTAGCTCGAGCACAAGTACCGCAGGACTGCACAAATGACCGCACATCCCTTGACAAGGAAGGCCACCAAAAGGACCTGGCCACCAGATCTCTGGTGCCAAAAATTCCCGGGTGCCCTGCCAACACTGAGGAATGAACCTCAGAAATGACTCTGCTGGTCCATTTAGCAGGCACAAACAATCTGTCAGGTGGACAAGAGTCAGGCCTACCAGCCTGAAATCTCTGCAACACACGTCGCAGATCTGGAGAAATCGCTGACAAGATAACTCCTTCCTTAAGAATACCCTCAGGTTCAGCGACTCCAGGAGCATCAGGCACAAAGCTCCTAGACAGAGCATCGGCCTTCACATTCTTAGAACCTGGTAAATACGAGACCACAAAGTCAAAACGGGAGAAAAACAATGACCAGCGGGCCTGTCTAGGATTCAGGCGTTTAGCAGACTCGAGATACATCAAATTTTTGTGATCAGTCAAGACCACCTCCCGATGCTTAGCACCCTCGAGCCAATGACGCCACTCCTCAAATGCCCACTTCATGGCCAATAACTCCCGATTGCCCACATCATAATTTCGCTCTGCCGGCGAAAACTTCCTAGAGAAAAAGGCACAAGGTCTCATAGTAGAGCAACCAGGGCCTCTCTGCGACAATACGGCCCCTGCCCCAATCTCCGAAGCATCCACCTCAACCTGAAAGGGAAGTAAGACGTCAGGCTGGCACAAAACAGGCGCCGAAGTAAACCGGCGTTTCAACTCCTGGAAAGCCTCCACAGCAGCAGGAGCCCAGTTAACTACATCAGAGCCTTTCTTGGTCATATCCGTCAGCGGTTTAACAACGCTAGAGAAATTTGCGATAAAGCGACGGTAGAAGTTAGCAAAACCCAAGAACTTCTGAAGACTCTTAACTGACGAGGGTTGAGTCCAATCATGAATAGCTCGGACCTTGACTGGATCCATCTCCACAGCAGAAGGGGAAAAAATGAACCCCAAAAAGGGAACCTTCTGTACACCAAAGAGACACTTTGAGCCTTTTACAAACAAAGAATTTTCACGCAAAATCTCAAAAACCATCCTGACCTGCTCCACATGCGAGTCCCAATCATCAGAAAAAACCAGAATATCATCCAGATAAACAATCAAAAATTTATCCAGATACTTCCGGAAAATGTCATGCATGAAGGACTGAAAAACTGAAGGTGCATTAGAGAGCCCAAATGGCATCACCAAGTACTCAAAATGACCTTCGGGCGTATTGAATGCGGTTTTCCATTCATCGCCCTGCCTAATGCGCACAAGGTTGTACGCACCACGAAGGTCTATCTTGGTGAACCACTTGGCACCTTTAATCCGGGCAAACAAATCTGACAACAACGGCAAAGGATACTGAAATTTGACAGTGATCTTATTTAAAAGCCGATAGTCAATACAAGGCCTCAAAGATCCGTCCTTTTTGGCCACAAAAAAGAATCCCGCACCAAGAGGGGAAGAAGAAGGACGGATATGCCCCTTCTCAAGAGACTCCTTGATATATGATCGCATCGCGGTATGTTCAGGTACCGACAGATTAAACAGTCTCCCCTTAGGAAACTTACTGCCAGGGATCAAATCTATTGCACAGTCACATTCCCTATGAGGAGTGTTATGGTTCTCAATGGCAAGAGAACATAGCCCAGCAAAAATAAGTACTAGCTCTTGGAAGGATGGAAACTAAACTGACCATGAACTAAACCTGCCGCACAACTAACAGTAGCCGGGTAGCGTTGCCTACGTTTTTTATCCCTAGACGCCCAGCGCCGGCCGGAGGACTAACTAATCCTGGCAGAGGAAAATATAGTCCTGGCTCACCTCTAGAGAAATTTCCCCGATAGGCAGACAGAGGCCCCCACATATATTGGCGGTGATTTTAGATGAAATGACAAACGTAGTATGAAAATAGGTTTAGCAAAATTGAGGTCCGCTTACTAGATAGCAGGAAGACAGAAAGGGCACTTTCATGGTCAGCTGAAAACCCTATCAAAATACCATCCTGAAATTACTTTAAGACTCTAGTATTAACTCATAACATCAGAGTGGCAATTTCAGATCACAAGAGCTTTCCAGACACAGAAACGAAACTACAGCTGTGAACTGGAACAAAATGCAAAAACAAACGAGGACTAAAGTCCAACTTAGCTGGGAGTTGTCTAGCAGCAGGAACATGCACAGAAAGGCTTCTGATTACAATGTTGACCGGCATGGAAGTGACAGAGGAGCAAGGTTAAATAGCGACTCCCACATCCTGATGGAAACAGGTGAACAGAGGGGATGATGCACACCAGTTCAATTCCACCAGTGGCCACCGGGGGAGCCCAAAATCCAATTTCACAACAGTACCCCCCCCTCAAGGAGGGGGCACCGAACCCTCACCAGAACCACCAGGGCGATCAGGATGAGCCCTATGAAAGGCACGGACCAGATCGGAGGCATGAACATCAGAGGCAGTCACCCAAGAATTATCCTCCTGACCGTATCCCTTCCATTTGACCAGATACTGGAGTTTCCGTCTGGAAACACGGGAGTCCAAGATTTTTTCCACAACGTACTCCAACTCGCCCTCAACCAACACCGGAGCAGGAGGCTCAACGGAAGGCACAACCGGTACCTCATACCTGCGCAACAATGACCGATGAAAAACATTATGAATAGAAAAAGATGCAGGGAGGTCCAAACGGAAGGACACAGGGTTAAGAATCTCCAATATCTTGTACGGGCCGATGAACCGAGGCTTAAACTTAGGAGAAGAAACCCTCATAGGGACAAAACGAGAAGACAACCACACCAAGTCCCCAACACAAAGCCGAGGACCAACCCGACGCCGGCGGTTGGCAAAAAGCTGAGTCTTCTCCTGGGACAACTTCAAATTGTCCACTACCTGCCCCCAAATCTGATGCAACCTCTCCACCACAGCATCCACTCCAGGACAATCCGAAGATTCCACCTGACCAGAAGAAAATCGAGGATGAAACCCCGAATTACAGAAAAAAGGAGACACCAAGGTGGCAGAGCTGGCCCGATTATTGAGGGCAAACTCCGCTAAAGGCAAAAAAGCAACCCAATCATCCTGATCTGCAGACACAAAACACCTCAAATATGTCTCCAAGGTCTGATTCGTCCGCTCGGTCTGGCCATTAGTCTGAGGATGGAAAGCAGACGAGAAAGACAAATCTATGCCCATCTGTTGTGAATCTGGATTCTGGGCTCCCCCGGTGGCTACTGGTGGAATTGAACTGGTGTCTTCATCTTCTCTGTTCACCTGTTCCCATCAAGATGTGGGAGTCGCTATATAACCTTGCTGCTCTGTTAGTTGCTTGCCGGTCAACAATGTTATCAGAAGCCTCTCTGTGCTTGTTCCTGCTCCTAGACAACTACTAGATAAGTTGGACTCTTGTCCATGTTTGTTTTTGCATTTTTGTTCCAGTTCACAGCTGTAGCTTCGTTACTGTGTCTGGAAAGCTCTTGTGAACAGGAATTGCCACTCTGGTGTTATGAGTTAATGCCAGAGTTTTAAAGTAATTTCTGGATGGTGTTTTGATAGAGTTTTTTAGCTGACCATGAAAGTGTCCTTTCTGTCTTCTGCTATGTAGTAAGTGGACCTCAAATTTGCTAAACCTATTTTCATACTACGTTTGTTATTTCATCTTGATTCACCGCCAATACATGTGGGGGGCCTCTGTCTCCTTTCGGGGTATTTCTCTAGAGGTGAGCTAGGACTAATATTTTCCTCTGCTAGCTTTATTTAGTCCTCCGGCTGGTGCTGGGCATCTAGAATCAACGTAGGCATGCTACCCGGCCACTGCTAGTTGTGCGTTAGGTTTAGTTCATGGTCAGCTCAGTTTCCATCTTCCAAGAGCTAGTTCCTATATATGCTGATGCTATGATCTCTTGCCATTGAGATCATGACAGTTTGACCGGCCCACTAAAGGGTTAAAATCCTTGGCTGAGAAAGGAGAGAAATAAGTAGTCTGCTGAAATTTTTTTTTTTTTTTTTCTCTCCTTTGAATGGCTCTGTGTTCACCTGTTTGCAATGGATCTTCAGAGTGTAACTGCAGGTTTGAATAATCTCGCCACGAAGGTACAAAATTTGCAAGATTTTGTTTGTCATGCACCTGTATCTGAGCCGAGAATTCCTTTGCCGGAATTTTTCTCGGGGAATAGATCTGGGTTTCAGAATTTTCGAAATAATTGCAAATTATTTTTGTCCCTGAAATCTCGCTCTGCCGGAGACCCTGCACAGCAGGTCAGGATTGTGATTTCCTTGCTCCGGGGCGACCCTCAAGACTGGGCTTTTTCATTGACACCAGGGGATCCTGCGTTGCTCAATGTGGATGCGTTTTTTCTGGCCTTGGGGTTGCTTTATGACGAACCTCATTTGGAGCTTCAGGCAGAAAAAACTTTGATGTCCCTATCTCAGGGGCAAGATGAAGCGGAAATTTACTGCCAAAGATTCCGTAAATGGTCTGTGCTTACTCAGTGGAATGAGTGCGCCCTGGCGGCGACTTTCAGAGAGGGTCTCTCTGATGCCATTAAGGATGTTATGGTGGGGTTCCCTGTGCCTGCGGGTCTGAATGAGTCCATGACAATGGCTATTCAGATCGATAGGCGTTTGCGGGAGCGCAAACCAGTGCACCATCTGGCGGTGTCCACTGAGAAATCGCCAGAGAGTATGCAGTGTGATAGAATTCTGTCCCGAAGCGAGCGGCAGAATTTTAGACGGAAAAATGGGTTGTGTTTCTATTGTGGTGATTCTACTCATGTTATATCAGCATGCTCTAAGCGCACTAAAAAGCTTGGTAAATCTGTTTCCATTTGCACCTTACTGTCTAAGTTTATTCTATCTGTGACCCTGATTTGCTCTTTGTCATCTATTACCACGGACGCCTATGTCGACTCTGGCGCCGCTTTGAGTCTTATGGATTGGTCCTTTGCCAAATGCTGTGGGTATGATTTAGAGCCTTTGGAGACTCCTATTCCTCTGAAGGGGATTGACTCCACCCCATTGGCTAATAATAAACCACAATACTGGACACAAGTAACTATGCGTATTAATCCGGATCACCAGGAGATTATTCGCTTTCTGGTGCTGTATAATCTACATGATGATTTGGTGCTAGGATTGCCTTGGCTGCAATCTCACAACCCAGTCCTCGACTGGAAAGCTATGTCTGTGTTGAGCTGGGGATGTAAGGGGGCTCATGGGGATGTACCTGTGGTTTCCATTTCATCATCTATTCCCTCTGAAATTCCTGAGTTCCTGTCTGACTATCGTGACGTCTTTGAAGAATCCAAGCTTGGTTCGTTACCTCCGCACCGAGAGTGCGATTGTGCCATAGATTTAATCCCGGGTAGTAAATACCCAAAGGGTCGTTTATTTAATCTGTCTGTGCCTGAACATGCTGCTATGCGTGAATATATAAAGGAGTCCTTGGAAAAGGGACATATTCGTCCATCGTCATCTCCCTTAGGAGCCGGTTTTTTCTTTGTGTCAAAAAAAGACGGCTCTTTGAGACCATGTATTGATTATCGGCTTTTGAATAAAATCACTGTTAAATATCAATACCCATTGCCGTTGCTGACTGATTTGTTTGCTCGCATAAAGGGGGCCAAGTGGTTCTCTAAGATTGACCTTCGTGGGGCGTATAATTTGGTGCGAATCAGGCAGGGGGATGAGTGGAAAACCGCATTTAATACGCCCGAGGGCCACTTTGAGTATTTAGTGATGCCTTTTGGTCTTTCAAATGCTCCGTCAGTTTTCCAGTCCTTTATGCATGATATTTTTCGCGATTATTTGGATAAATTTATGATTGTGTATCTGGATGATATTCTGATTTTTTCGGATGACTGGGACTCTCATGTCCAGCAAGTCAGGAGGGTTTTTCAGGTTTTGCGGTCTAATTCTTTGTGTGTGAAGGGTTCTAAGTGTGTTTTTGGGGTACAGAGGATTTCCTTTTTGGGATATATTTTTTCCCCCTCTTCCATTGAAATGGATCCTGTCAAGGTTCAAGCTATTTGTGATTGGACGCAGCCCTCTTCTCTTAAGAGTCTTCAGAAATTTTTGGGCTTTGCTAACTTTTATCGTCGATTTATTGCTGGTTTTTCGGATATTGCTAAGCCATTGACCGATTTGACTAAGAAGGGTGCTGATGTTGCTGATTGGTCCCCTGATGCTGTGGAGGCCTTTCGGGAGCTTAAGCGCCGTTTTTCCTCTGCCCCTGTGTTGCGTCAGCCTGATGTTGCTCTACCTTTTCAGGTTGAGGTCGACGCTTCTGAGATCGGAGCTGGGGCAGTGTTGTCGCAGAAAAGTTCTGACTGCTCCGTGATGAGGCCTTGTGCCTTCTTTTCCCGTAAATTTTCGCCCGCTGAGCGGAATTATGATGTTGGGAATCGGGAGCTTTTGGCCATGAAGTGGGCTTTTGAGGAGTGGCGCCATTGGCTTGAGGGGGCCAGACATCAGGTGGTGGTATTGACTGACCACAAAAATTTGGTTTATCTTGAGACCGCCAGGCGCCTGAATCCTAGACAGGCGCGCTGGTCATTATTTTTCTCTCGGTTTAATTTTGTGGTGTCATACCTACCGGGTTCTAAGAATGTTAAGGCGGATGCCCTTTCTAGGAGTTTTGAGCCTGACTCGCCTGGTAACTCTGAGCCCACAGGTATCCTTAAGGATGGAGTGGTATTGTCAGCCGTTTCTCCAGACCTGCGGCGGGCCTTGCAGGAGTTTCAGGCGGATAGACCTGATCGTTGCCCACCTGATAAACTGTTTGTTCCTGATGATTGGACCAGTAGAGTCATCTCTGAGGTTCATTCTTCTGCGTTGGCAGGTCATCCTGGCATTTTTGGTACCAGGGATTTGGTGGCAAGGTCCTTCTGGTGGCCTTCCCTGTCACGAGATGTGCGAGGCTTTGTGCAGTCTTGTGACGTTTGTGCTCGGGCCAAGCCTTGTTGTTCTCGGGCTAGTGGATTGTTGTTGCCCTTGCCTATTCCTAAGAGGCCTTGGACGCACATCTCGATGGATTTTATTTCAGATCTGCCTGTTTCTCAGAAGATGTCTGTCATCTGGGTGGTGTGTGACCGTTTCTCTAAGATGGTCCATTTGGTTCCTCTGCCCAAGTTGCCTTCTTCTTCCGAGTTGGTTCCTCTGTTTTTTCAAAATGTTGTTCGTTTGCATGGTATTCCTGAGAATATCGTTTCTGACAGAGGGACCCAATTCGTGTCTAGATTTTGGCGGGCATTCTGTGCTAGGATGGGCATAGATTTATCTTTTTCGTCCGCTTTCCATCCTCAGACGAATGGCCAGACTGAGCGGATTAATCAGACCCTGGAGACATATCTGAGGTGTTTTGTGTCTGCTGACCAGGATGATTGGGTTGCTTTTTTGCCATTGGCGGAGTTCGCTCTCAATAATCGGGCCAGCTCTGCCACTTTGGTGTCCCCGTTTTTCTGTAATTCGGGGTTTCATCCTCGATTTTCCTCTGGTCAGGTGGAATCTTCGGATTGTCCTGGAGTGGATGCTGTGGTGGAGAGATTGCATCAGATCTGGGGGCAGGTGGTGGACAATTTGAGGTTGTCCCAGGAGAAGACTCAGCTTTTTGCTAACCGCCGTCGTCGTGTTGGTCCTCGTCTTCGTGTTGGGGACTTGGTGTGGTTGTCTTCTCGTTTTGTCCCTATGAGGGTCTCTTCTCCTAAGTTTAAGCCTCGGTTCATCGGCCCGTATAAGATATTGGAGATTCTTAACCCTGTTTCCTTCCGTTTGGACCTCCCTGCATCCTTTTCTATTCATAACGTTTTTCATCGGTCATTATTGCGCAGGTATGAGGTACCGGTTGTGCCTTCCGTTGAGCCTCCTGCTCCGGTGTTGGTTGAGGGTGAGTTGGAGTACGTTGTGGAGAAAATCTTAGACTCTCGTGTTTCCAGACGGAGACTCCAGTATCTGGTCAAGTGGAAGGGATACGGCCAGGAGGATAATTCTTGGGTGAATGCATCTGATGTTCATGCCTCTGATCTGGTTCGTACCTTTCATAGGGCCCATCCTGATCGCCCTGGTGGTTCTGGTGAGGGTTCGGTGCCCCCTCCTTGAGGGGGGGGTACTGTTGTGAATCTGGATTCTGGGCTCCCCCGGTGGCTACTGGTGGAATTGAACTGGTGTCTTCATCTTCTCTGTTCACCTGTTCCCATCAAGATGTGGGAGTCGCTATATAACCTTGCTGCTCTGTTAGTTGCTTGCCGGTCAACAATGTTATCAGAAGCCTCTCTGTGCTTGTTCCTGCTCCTAGACAACTACTAGATAAGTTGGACTCTTGTCCATGTTTGTTTTTGCATTTTTGTTCCAGTTCACAGCTGTAGCTTCGTTACTGTGTCTGGAAAGCTCTTGTGAACAGGAATTGCCACTCTGGTGTTATGAGTTAATGCCAGAGTTTTAAAGTAATTTCTGGATGGTGTTTTGATAGAGTTTTTTAGCTGACCATGAAAGTGTCCTTTCTGTCTTCTGCTATGTAGTAAGTGGACCTCAAATTTGCTAAACCTATTTTCATACTACGTTTGTTATTTCATCTTGATTCACCGCCAATACATGTGGGGGGCCTCTGTCTCCTTTCGGGGTATTTCTCTAGAGGTGAGCTAGGACTAATATTTTCCTCTGCTAGCTTTATTTAGTCCTCCGGCTGGTGCTGGGCATCTAGAATCAACGTAGGCATGCTACCCGGCCACTGCTAGTTGTGCGTTAGGTTTAGTTCATGGTCAGCTCAGTTTCCATCTTCCAAGAGCTAGTTCCTATATATGCTGATGCTATGATCTCTTGCCATTGAGATCATGACACCCATCCTAGCACAGAATGCTCGCCAAAATCTAGACACGAATTGGGTTCCTCTGTCAGAAACGATATTCTCCGGAATACCATGCAAACGGACCACATTTTGAAAAAACAGAGGAACCAACTCGGAAGAAGAAGGCAACTTAGTCAGGGGAACCAAATGGACCATCTTAGAGAAACGGTCACACACCACCCAGATGACAGACATCTTCTGAGAAACAGGAAGATCCGAAATAAAATCCATAGAGATGTGCGTCCAGGGCCTCTTCGGGATAGGCAAGGGCAACAACAATCCACTAGCCCGAGAACAACAAGGCTTGGCTCGAGCACAAACGTCACAAGACTGCACAAAGCCTCGCACATCTCGAGACAGGGAAGGCCACCAGAAGGACCTTGCCACCAAATCCCTGGTACCAAAGATTCCAGGATGACCTGTCAACGCAGAAGAATGAACCTCAGAAATGACTTTACTGGTCCAATCATCAGGAACAAACAGTCTACCAGGTGGGCAACGATCAGGTCTATCCGCCTGAAACTCCTGCAAGGCCCGCCGCAGGTCTGGAGAAACGGCAGACAATATCACTCCATCCTTAAGGATACCTGTAGGTTCAGAGTTACCAGGGGAGTCAGGCTCAAAACTCCTAGAAAGGGCATCCGCCTTAACATTCTTAGAACCCGGCAGGTAGGACACCACAAAATTAAACCGAGAGAAAAACAACGACCAGCGCGCCTGTCTAGGATTCAGGCGTCTGGCGGACTCAAGATAAATTAGATTTTTGTGGTCAGTCAATACCACCACCTGATGTCTAGCCCCCTCAAGCCAATGACGCCACTCCTCAAAAGCCCACTTCATGGCCAAAAGCTCCCGATTCCCAACATCATAATTCCGCTCGGCGGGCGAAAATTTACGCGAGAAAAAGGCACAAGGTCTCATCACGGAACAATCGGAACTTCTCTGCGACAAAACTGCCCCAGCTCCGATTTCAGAAGCGTCGACCTTAACCTGAAAAGGAAGAGCAACATCAGGCTGACGCAACACAAGGGCGGAAGAAAAGCGGCGCTTAAGCTCCCGAAAGGCCTCCACAGCAGCAGGGGACCAATCAGCAACATCAGCACCCTTCTTAGTCAAATCAGTCAATGGTTTAACAACATCAGAAAAACCAGCAATAAATCGACGATAAAAGTTAGCAAAGCCCAAAAATTTCTGAAGACTCTTAAGAGAAGAGGGTTGCGTCCAATCACAAATAGCCTGAACCTTGACAGGATCCATCTCGATGGAAGAGGGGGAAAAAATATATCCCAAAAAGGAAATCTTTTGTACCCCAAAAACGCACTTAGAACCCTTCACACACAAGGAATTAGACCGCAAAACCTGAAAAACCCTCCTGACCTGCTGGACATGAGAGTCCCAGTCATCCGAAAAAATCAAAATATCATCCAGATACACAATCATAAATTTATCCAAATAATCACGGAAAATGTCATGCATAAAGGACTGAAAGACTGAAGGGGCATTTGAAAGACCAAAAGGCATCACCAAATACTCAAAGTGGCCCTCGGGCGTATTAAATGCGGTCTTCCACTCATCCCCCTGCTTAATTCGCACCAAATTATACGCCCCACGGAGATCTATCTTAGAGAACCACTTGGCCCCCTTTATGCGAGCAAACAAATCAGTCAGCAGTGGCAACGGATATTGATATTTAACCGTGATTTTATTCAAAAGCCGATAATCAATACACGGTCTTAAAGAGCCATCTTTCTTAGCCACAAAGAAAAAACCGGCTCCTAAGGGAGATGACGAAGGACGAATATGTCCCTTTTCCAAGGACTCCTTTATATATTCTCGCATAGCAGCATGTTCAGGCACAGACAGATTAAATAAACGACCCTTAGGGTATTTACTACCCGGAATCAAATCTATGGCACAATCGCACTCCCGGTGCGGAGGTAATGAACCAAGCTTAGGTTCTTCAAAAACGTCACGATATTCAGTCAAGAATTCAGGAATCTCAGAGGGAATAGATGATGAAATGGAAACCACAGGTACGTCCCCATGCGTCCCCTTACATCCCCAGCTTAACACAGACATAGCTTTCCAGTCAAGGACTGGGTTATGAGATTGCAGCCATGGCAATCCAAGCACCAACACATCATGTAGGTTATACAGCACAAGAAAGCGAATAATCTCCTGATGATCCGGATTAATCCGCATAGTTACTTGTGTCCAGTATTGTGGTTTATTACTAGCCAATGGGGTGGAGTCAATCCCCTTCAGGGGTATAGGAGTTTCAAGAGGCTCCAAATCATACCCACAGCGTTTGGCAAAGGACCAATCCATAAGACTCAAAGCGGCGCCAGAGTCGACATAGGCATCCGCGGTAATAGATGATAAAGAACAAATCAGGGTCACAGATAGAATAAACTTAGACTGTAAAGTGCCAATTGAAACAGACTTATCAAGCTTCTTAGTACGCTTAGAGCATGCTGATATAACATGAGTTGAATCACCGCAATAGAAGCACAACCCATTTTTTCATCTTAACCCCTTCCCGACATGTGACGTAATAGTACGTCACATGTCGGGACCCCCGCTTTGATGTGCGCTCCGGCGGTGAGCGCACATCAAAGTCGCGACATGTCAGCTGTTTTTTACAGCTGACATGTGCGCGCAATAGCGGCGGGTGAAATCGCGATCACCCGCCGCTATTAACTAGTTAAATGCCGCTGTCAAACTCAGACAGCGGCATTTAACTACCGCATCCGGCCGTGCGGCCGGATATGAGCGCATCGCCGACCCCTGTCACATGATCGGGGGTCGGCGATGCTTGTGCATTGTAACCATAGAGGTCCTGGAGACCTCTATGGTTACTGATTGCCGGTGGCTGTGAGCGCCCCCCTGTGGTCGGCGCTCACAGCACACCTGCATTTTAGCTACATAACAGCGATCTGATGATCGCTGTTATGTAGCAGAGCCGATCGGGCTGTGCCTGCTTCTAGCCTCCCATGGAGGCTATAGAAGCATGGTAAAAGTTAAAAAAAAAAGTAAAAAAAAATGTGAAAAAAATAAAAAAAATATAAAAGTTTAAATCACCCCCCTTTCGCCCCAATCAAAATAAATCAATAAAAAAAAAGCCCAACCTACACATATTTGGTATCGCCGTGTTCAGAATCGCCCGATCTATCAATAAAAAAAAAGCATTAACCTGATCGCTAAACGGCGTAATGAAAAAAAAAATCGAAACGCCAGATTTACGTTTTTTTGGTCGCCACGACATTGCATTAAAATGCAATAACGGGCGATCAAAAGAACGTATCTGCACCGAAATGCTATCATTAAAAATGCCAGCTCGGCACGCAAAAAATAAGCCCTCACCCGACCCCAGATCACGAAAAATGGAGACGCTACGGGTATCGGAAAATGGCGCAATTTTATTTATTTATTTTTTTGCAAAGTTTGGAATTTTTTTTCACCACTTAGGTAAAAAAGAACCTAGTCATGTTAGGTGTCTATGAACTCGTACTGACCTGGAGAATCATAATGGCAGGTCAGTTTTAGCATTTAGTGAACCTAGCAAAATAGGCAAGCAAAAAACAAGTGTGGGATTGCACTTTTTTTGCAATTTCACTGCACTTGGAATTTTTTTCCCGTTTTCTAGTACACGACATGGTAAAACCAATGATGTCGTTCAAAAGTACAACTCGTCCCGCAAAAAATGAGCCCTCACATGGCCAAATTGACGGAAAAATAAAAAAGTTATGGCTCTGGGAAGGAGGGGAGTGAAAAACGAAAACGGAAAAACGGAAAAAGCTCCGGGGGTGAAGGGGTTAAATTCTGCCGTTCACTTCTGGACAGAATTCTATCACATTGCATATTCTCTGGCGTCTTCTCAGTAGACACCGCCAAATGGTGCACAGGTTTGCGCTCCCGCAGACGCCTATCGATCTGGATAGCCATTGTCATGGACTCATTCAGACCCGCAGGCACAGGGAACCCCACCATAACATCCTTAATGGCATCAGAGAGACCCTCTCTGAAATTCGCCGCCAGGGCGCACTCATTCCACTGAGTAAGCACAGCCCATTTACGGAATTTCTGGCAGTATATTTCAGCTTCGTCTTGCCCCTGAGATAGGGACATCAAGGCCTTTTCCGCCTGAAGCTCTAACTGAGGTTCCTCATAAAGCAACCCCAAGGCCAGAAAAAACGCATCCACATTGAGCAACGCAGGATCCCCTGGAGCCAATGCAAAAGCCCAATCCTGAGGGTCGCCCCGGAGCAAGGAAATCACAATCCTGACCTGCTGAGCAGGATCTCCAGCAGAACGAGATTTCAGGGACAAAAACAACTTGCAATTATTTTTGAAATTTTGAAAGCAAGATCTATTCCCCGAGAAAAATTCAGGCAAAGGAATTCTAGGTTCAGATATAGGAACATGAACAACAAAATCTTGTAAATTTTGAACTTTCGTGGTGAGATTATTCAAACCTGCAGCTAAACTCTGAATATCCATTTTAAACAGGTGAACACAGAGCCATTCCAGGATTAGAAGGAGAGAGAGAGAGAGAAAGGCTGCAATATAGGCAGACTTGCAAGAGATTCAATTACAAGCACACTCAGAACTGAAGGGAAGGGAAAAAAAAAAAAAAAATCTTCAGCAGACTTCTCTTTTCTCTCCTTTCTCTGTCAATTAATTTAACCCCTTTTGGGCCGGTCAAACTGTTATGGTTCTCAATGGCAAGAGAACATAGCCCAGCAAAAATAAGTACTAGCTCTTGGAAGGATGGAAACTAAACTGACCATGAACTAAACCTGCCGCACAACTAACAGTAGCCGGGTAGCGTTGCCTACGTTTTTTATCCCTAGACGCCCAGCGCCGGCCGGAGGACTAACTAATCCTGGCAGAGGAAAATATAGTCCTGGCTCACCTCTAGAGAAATTTCCCCGATAGGCAGACAGAGGCCCCCACATATATTGGCGGTGATTTTAGATGAAATGACAAACGTAGTATGAAAATAGGTTTAGCAAAATTGAGGTCCGCTTACTAGATAGCAGGAAGACAGAAAGGGCACTTTCATGGTCAGCTGAAAACCCTATCAAAATACCATCCTGAAATTACTTTAAGACTCTAGTATTAACTCATAACATCAGAGTGGCAATTTCAGATCACAAGAGCTTTCCAGACACAGAAACGAAACTACAGCTGTGAACTGGAACAAAATGCAAAAACAAACGAGGACTAAAGTCCAACTTAGCTGGGAGTTGTCTAGCAGCAGGAACATGCACAGAAAGGCTTCTGATTACAATGTTGACCGGCATGGAAGTGACAGAGGAGCAAGGTTAAATAGCGACTCCCACATCCTGATGGAAACAGGTGAACAGAGGGGATGATGCACACCAGTTCAATTCCACCAGTGGCCACCGGGGGAGCCCAAAATCCAATTTCACAACAGAGGAGGCAGTGCACTGGACTTAGACTCGCTGAAGACATCCTGATAATCAGACAAATACGCCGGAACTTCCGAAGGCGTAGAAGAAGCAATAGACAAGGGCAGGGAATCTCCATGAATTCCATGGCAGCCCCAACTTGACACTGACATAGCCTTCCAGTCCAAGACTGGATTATGGGTCTGTAACCATGGCAATCCCAAAACAACCAAATCATGCATTTTATGCAGAACAAGAAAACGTATTACCTCCCGATGTTCGGGAGTCATGCACATGGTAACCTGTGTCCAAAACTGTGGTTTATTTTTTGCCAATGGCGTAGAATCAATACCCCTAAGAGGGATAGGATTTTCCAATGGCTCAAGAACAAATCCGCAGCGCTTGGCAAATGACAGATCCATAAGGCTCAGGGCCACACCTGAGTCCACAAACGCCATGACAGGATACGATGACAGTGAGCAAATCAAAGTTACAGATAGAATAAATTTAGGTTGCAAATTACCAATGACGACCGGACTAACAACCTTAGTAAGACGTTTAGAGCATGCTGAGATAACATGTGTAGAATCACCACAGTAGTAACACAAGCCATTCTGGCGTCTATGAATTTTCCGCTCATTTCTAGTCAGGATTCTATCACATTGCATTAATTCAGGTGCCTGTTCAGACAACACCATGAGGGAATTTGCGGTTTTGCGCTCCCGCAACCGCCGGTCGATTTGAATAGCCAGGGCCATAGAATCATTCAGACCTGTGGGAATGGGAAAACCCACCATCACATTCTTAATGGCTTCAGAAAGACCATTTCTAAAATTTGCAGCCAATGCACACTCGTTCCACTGGGTCAGCACGGACCATTTCCGAAATTTTTGGCAATACACTTCAGCCTCGTCCTGGCCCTGAGACATAGCCAGCAAGGCTTTTTCTGCCTGAATCTCAAGATTGGGTTCCTCATAAAGCAAACCGAGCGCCAGAAAAAACCATCAATATCAGCCAATGCCGGATCTCCTGGCGCCAGCGAGAAAGCCCAATCCTGAGGGTCGCCCCGTAAAAAAGAAATAACAATTTTCACTTGCTGAGCGGAGTCTCCAGAGGAACAGGGTCTCAGGGACAAAAACAATTTACAATTATTCCTGAAATTTCTAAACTTAAATCGATCTCCGGAAAACAGTTCAGGAATCGGTATCTTAGGTTCTGACATAGGATTTCTGGTAACATAATCTTGTATGCCCTGCACACGAGCAGCAAGCTGGTCCACACTTGTAATCAAGGTCTGGACATTCATGTCTGCAGCAATCACAAGCCACTCAGAGGTAAAGGGGAAAAGAAAAAAAAATGAGAGAGAGAAAAAAAAACTCAGAACTTTCTTTCTTATAATCCCGCTTCTGCAATGCATTTAACATTTAATACTGGCCTGGCAAACTGTTATGACCCCAATGGCGAGGGTCTCAGAGATATCAGCAAGTCTGCGAAGTACAAAAATCCAGCTCATAGGGCAGTGGTAACTGGGTTGACCATATATCTACTCCTAACGCCAACACTAGAAGTAGCCGGGGAACATGCCTACGATGGTCGCTAGATGTCTCGCGCCAGCCGGAGGACTAACTACCCCTAGAAGAGGAAAACAAAGACCTCTCTTGCCTCCAGAGAATAGACCCAAAAAGTTGTATACAAGCCCCCCACAAATAATAACGGTGAGGTAAGAGGAAATGACAAAGAGATGAACTAGGTTTAGCAAAGAGAGGCCCACTCACTAATAGCAGAATGTAGTAAGATAACTTATATGGTCAACAAAAACCCTAACAAAATTCCACACTGGAGATTCAAGAACCCCCGAACCGTCTAACGGCCCGGGGGGAGAACTCCAGCCTCCCTAGAGCTTCCAGCAAGGATAGGATACAGATTATGTACAAGCTGGACAAAAATGCAAAACAAAAACAATAGCAAAAAGCAAGAAAGCAGACTTAGCTTAATCAAGCAGGAACCAGGATCAGTAGACAAGAGCACTACAGATTAGCTCTGATATCAACGTTGCCAGGCATTGAACTGAAGGTCCAGGGAGCTAATATAGCAACACCCCTGACCTAACGACCCAGGTGAGCATACAAGGGATGATAGACATACCCAGAGTAAAAACACTAGTAGCCACTAGAGGGAGCCAAAAGGTAAATTCACAACAGTAAACATCGGGTTACTAAGCGCAGGGCCGCGCTTAGTAACCCGATGTTTACCCTGGTTACCAGCGTAAATGTAAAAAAAAAAAACAGTACATACTCACCATCTGATGTCCATCAGGTCCCTTGCCGTCTGCTTCCTGCTCTGACTGAGCGCCGCAAAGTGAAAGTGAAAGTACAGCACAGCGGTGACGTCACCGCTGCGCTCTGCTCTCACTGTACGGCGGCACTCAGTCAGAGCGGGAAGCAGACGGCAAGGGACCTGACGGACATCAGATGGTGAGTATGTACTGTTTTTTTTTTTTTTACATTTACGCTGGTAACCAGGGTAAACATCGGGTTACTAAGCGCGGCCCTGCGCTTCGTAACCCGATGTTTACCCTGGTTACCCGGGTGCTGCAGGGGGACTTCGGCATCGTTGAAGACAGTTTCAACGATGCCGAAGTCGTTCCCCTGATCGTTGGTCGCTGGAGAGAGCTGTCTGTGTGACAGCTCCCCAGCGACCACACAGCGACTTACCAACGATCACGGCCAGGTCGTATCGCTGGTCGTGATCGTTGGTAAATCGCTATGTGTGACGGGGCCTTTACACCGTTTTACCTTCAGACTTTGCTAACACCAAGGTGTGTCTTATCAGTAAGGATGGAGGAGAAACCTCAGCAGCAGTGCCAAGGGATCATCTAAAACCATGCCCTGACCAACTGAAGGAGAGGATTGAAGACCAAGACAATCCTCAGCCAATGGAAGAAGTGGTGGAAAAGATCAGCACAGTACTCGGCGAGGTCCCTCCAAATTGGACAAGAGTGAACCAGACCATAGTCATGCCCGTTTTGACCTTTCCCCAGCTAGTAGTGCCAGAAAGAGATGAGACTCAAGACCAGCCTGAAGATCAGCGGGCTCAAGCAGCAGATGCCACGTCATCAGCGGAGCAAGAGAATCCACCCCCTGCCAGCAGTGAATCTGTCATGCCCACAGTGAGCAGGAGTAGTCCTAGAAAATCAGGTATACCTGTGCTATGTAGAGTCACCTGTAGCGTAGCCAATAGAGAGCGCACTACACCAGTGGTAGCAAGCACAGTAAATCCGGTCAGGTCACTAACAGTACCAGTGCTACGAAGATCCACCCGTAGTACCAGAGGTCAGGTCCCAGCCCAGTATAGGGACTAAAATATAGATGTGTTGATAATGTAAATAAGTTAATAATAGTGTGTAAAATTGCAGCCCTTAAGCATAAGAGCCTACAGAGACTTGCTGTATGAACTTTTAAAAATATTCATAATAGTCCTGTGGCCCAATTGTCCTTCAACAGGTTATGTGTGGCCAGGACCTTACTTGTACATAATTACCCCGAGTTGGCCTTGAAAATAAGCCACCGGCGTGGCCTGAAAACCAGGCCCACTGACAGAGTGCCCTGTAGCCACGTCCAGGGTTGATACACAAAGTAGATTAAGGCGGTTCCCACCAACCAAACTCCAAGTATGCGAACAAAGACAGCTTTTTGGGCTTTTGTAATTTTTTTCTTCAGTTTTCAAGACTGTAAATTTTCATTAATTATTGTTATTAATTGTTCATTTATTAATGTTTTATGTTTTCTCAGTCCGGGAGTACTGAATTGCACTAGGGGGAATGTGGAACCCCAGGAGTCCGGTTGCCACAGTGGCATTGCCTCCCTCACAGGGAGTTATGTCATACCTGGAGGTAAGGAGGGGTCCCCTTACCAGGTGATACCAGCATCCAACACTTTCCTTACTCCAGACCAGAAGGGGGAGCTCTTAACACCCGTTTTCAGTTGAGCTTCCCTATTAGTCCTGGCCTGGAGGCGGGGTTAGTTAGTCTGAGTCTAGATTCGAGTCTGAGAGTGAGAGAAGATGAGGAGAACCTGGGGAGTGGAGCTGTAACCTAGCTCACCCCAGAAGAGAGTGCTGACAAAGAATATGCCAGAGTCCTTGGCTGTGTGGGTGCTGTACGCCCCGACAGCCGAATCTGGAGTGCAGGGAACTCCATCTCTCTGACCACACTGAACACCCGGAGGCACCACAGCAGACCAAGAGCCGGGGCTGCCAGTGAAAAGGCAGTGCCTGTGATAGGCTCGTGCTGTCTGCCATACAGGTTAGAAGCAACACACAGGAGAGGAACTTGAGCAGAGGAGGAAAGCCGCAATTACCTAGAGTAGCGCAATACAAAGGCCTCCAAACCCACCTGGCTAGGTGGATCCTAAGTTGCTTCCAGGCTGCCTGGACCCCATCATCACCTGTTACCTGTGCCCCGGTCTGCACCTGCAGCTAACAAGTAAAGGTAAAGGAAACTGCAATCCATGTGTCCTCCAGTCATTTCCCGCACCCTCAGTCCTGCACCCCATTGTCTATGATCCCTTACCAACTATAATGGTAGCCCTGGGGCCCCGCTCCACCTGTGGGGACCAGAACCATACAAGCTGCGTCACCATCGGCCCCAGCGGTCCCCTTAAGCAGCATCGGCCAACCGTTGCCGAATACCACAGGTGACATCATGAACCTTTGTGATATAAAGCCCCGAGGTTAGTAATGAAGATGCGTCAATTAGAGGCCCCATTACTAACCCCATATAGTGAAATTAAATTAAAAAAATATATATATATATATATAAAACTCAAAATCTGTAGTAGCCCGCTCTATACAAATCCACAGTTCTCGCCCGATTTGGGTGAAATATGGCATGACCCCTACCCACCCACAGGAGCAGAATACTGCACATGTTACATCTCGCTAGTGTCCCCCCATCATGAGATTGGGGCCCCCGAATTTAGGCCCTATTGATATAATGGGGAAATGTGAAATCTATAGTAGCCCACTCTATACAAATCCACAGTTCTCGCCCGATTTTGGTGAAATTTGGCACGCCTCCTCTCCACCCACAGGAGCAGAATACTGCGCATGTTAAATCTCGCTAGTGTCCCCATGTCATGAGATTGGGGCCCCCGAAGTTAACCCCTATACATATAATGGAGAAATGTGAAGGTGAAAGTAAAAGTGCTGAGGGGAAAACAACAGTTGTGACAGACAGGGACGGATTATAGCGACGGCGTCAAAGAGTCGCTGCTAAAGGGGCCGCACCACCACACACAACACATAAACATTTCACAAACGCCATACAAGCATCACACAGACAGCACACATACACCAACCCACAAGCACAACACCACACAAATGCCACAACACTGTCACGGGGGTACTGGGTAGACTACAGCTGATTACCCGGGCCCTTGCAATATCCCTCAGACTAGGGAAACCCTGTCTGTCCCTCTCCCAGAGTTTACACTGAAGGTGTGCATGTCTGGGCCGCGAGGCCTGACCCTGACTTCTGTTTCAGTACTAAGCTGAAACCTCCACCCGCCACCCAGTGATAAAACCTCACACCAACCCCTACAGAAAGCACAGACAGGGAAAACTAAAAATGCACCACGCCGCAGGCACACAGGAAAACACTATAATGTGCACAGGGCAAAACAAATACAAATATAGGAAGGAGAAATATGACGAAGGATAATACACCACCAGATACAATATTTCCTCTCCTAGACCACCACTCCAGACCGAGATCACCAGGCAAGACACAAGCTATAATCGGCGACGCCCAAAGTTCAGCAGAACTATTTAAAGGCAGTGGGCGAGACCCAGCCTCCAAACCGAGTACCAGCTAGATTAACCACGGACAACCTAGATGAAATCTAGCCGGCGCCACTGAGCGCATAGTGGACGAATGCGGAATTACCGCTGTCGGACGCCCTAGTGTGAATAGCGTTTGACATGACAGTACCCCGCCTTCTACAAGGGACCCCTCCGGATGGCGGCGGTGAAACATACTGACCAGCCGGTCCGCATGAATGTCCGAGGCTGGTACCCAAGACCTCTCCTCTGGCCCATAACCACGCCAGTGTACCAGGTACTATAATGTGCGGTGCACTACTCAAGAGTCAACCACCTTGGAGACTTCAAATTCCAAATTGCCATCCACCAAAACTGGAGATGGTGTCGGCATCGTGTCCATGGAACCCACCACCTTTTATAACAACGATCTGTGGAACACGTGGGTGAAATGGTGGATGAGGATGAGGAAAAAGCCAATATGCTAAATGACTTTTTTTCTTCAGTATTTACAAAAGAAAATCCCATGGCAGCCAATATGACTAGTGCTAAAAATTCCCAATTAAATGTTACCTGCTTAACCCAGCAGGAAGTACGGCGGCATCTAAAAATCACAAAAATTGACAAATCTCCGGGCCCGGATGGGATACACCCCCGAGTACTGCAGGAATTAAGTACAGTCATTGATAGACCATTATTTTTAATCTTTAAAAAGAGTCCATAATAACAGGGTCTGTACCACAGGACTGGCGTATAGCAAATGTGGTGCCAATATTCAAAAAGGGGACAAAAACTGAACTCGGAAATTATAGGCCAGTAAGCTTAACCTCTACTGTGGGTAAAATCCTGGAGGGCATTCTAAGGGATGCTATACTGGAGTATCTGAAGAGGAATAACCTCATGACCCAGTATCAGCACGGGTTTACTAGGGACCGATCATGTCAGACTAATTTGATCAGCTTCTATGAAGAGATAAGTTCCGGACTGGACCAAGGGAACCCAGTAGATGTAGTGTATATGGACTTTTCAAAAGCTTTTGATATGGTGCCACACAAAAGGTTGATACATAAAATGAGAATAATGGAGATAGGGGAAAATATGTGCAAGTGGGTTGAGAGCTGGCTCAGGGATAGGAAACAAAGGGTGGTTATTAATGGCGTACACTCGGACTGGGTCGCGGTTAGTAGTGGGGTACCACAGGGGTCAGTATTGGGCCCTCTTTTTTTAACATATTTATTAATGACCTTGTAGGGGGCATTCAGAGTAGAATTTCAATATTTGCAGATGACACTAAACTCTGCAGGGTAATCAATACAGAGGAGGACAATTTTATATTACAGTCTGATTTGTGTAAACTAGAAGCTTGGGCTGATAAATGGCAAATGAGCTTTAATGGGGATAAATGTAAGGTCATGCACTTGGGTAGAAGTAATAAGATGTATAACTACCGTATATAAGCCGAGATTTTCAGCCCACTTTTTTGGGCTGAAACTGCCCCTCTCGGCTTATACTCGAGTCATACCGGGGGTCGGCAGGGGAGGGGGAGCGGGGGCTGTCTAAAAATACTCACCTAGTCCAGGCACGGTCCCTGCTTCCCCGGCGCCGACAGCAGCAGCTTCAGCTTCTTCCTGTACTCAGCGGTCACATGGTCCCGCTCATTGCAGTAAATGAATATTCGGCTCCACCTCCCATAGGGGTGGAGCCGTCTATTCATTACTGTAATCAGCGGTACCATGTGACCGCTGAGTACAGGATGAAGCGCTGCGGCGTCGGGGAAGCAGGATCTACACAGCGGCAGGACCAGGTGAGTATACGGGGAGGGGAGCGCAGCGCTGCGCGATAGTCACCTGCTCCTCGTTCCGGGCGCCGATCTGTCTCCAGCAGTGACGCTGAGGTCAGAGGGCGCGGTGACGTGGTCAGTGCGCGCCCTCTGCTGAACGTCAGTGCTGGAGACAGATCGGCGCCCGGAACGAGGAGAGGTGACTATTGAAAGTGCGGGGGCCTGAGCGACGGAGAGGTGAGTATGTGATTTTTTTTTTTTATCGCAGCAAATGGGGCAAGTGTCTGTATGGAGCATCTATGGGGCCATAACGTTCCTGCAGCACTATATGGGGCCATAACATTCCTGCAGCACTATATGGGGCCATAACATTCCTGCAGCACTATATGGGGCCATAACATTCCTGCAGCACTATATGGGGCCATAACATTCCTGCAGCACTATATGGGGCCATAACATTCCTGCAGCACTATATGGGGCCATAACATTCCTGCAGCACTATATGGGGCCATAACATTCCTGCAGCACTATATGGGGCCATAACATTCCTGCAGCACTATATGGGGGCCATAACGTTCCTGCAGCACTATATGGGGCCATAACATTCCTGCAGCACTATATGGGGCCATAACATTCCTGCAGCACTATATGGGGCCATAACGTTTCTGCAGCACTATATGGGGCCATAACGTTTCTGCAGCACTATATGGGGCCATAACATTTCTGCAGCACTATATGGGGCCATAACGTTTCTGCAGCACTATATAGGGGCATAATGTTTGTGCAGCACTATATGGGGCAAGTGTCTGTATGGGGCCATAATTAACGTTTGTAGGGCACTACGGCATATGGGGCAAGTGTCTGTATGGAGCATCTTATAGGGCCATAACGTTTGTGCAGCACTATAAGGGGCAAATATCTTTATAGAGCATCTTATGGGGCCATAATCAGCATTTGTGCAGCATTATATTGGGCAAATGTGTCAATGGAGCATCTTATGGGGCCTTTATTAACCTTTATGCAGGATTATATGGGGCATATTTTAATATGGAACATCTTATGGGGCCATAATGAACAGTATGGAGCATTATATGGGGCTCCTGATTCAATATGGATATTCAAAGACACTTGACCTACTGATGTCTCAATTAATTTTACTTTTATTGGTATCTATTATTACTTTTGACATTTACCGGTAGCTGCTGCATTTTCCCCCCTAGGCTTATACTCGAGTCAATAAGTTTTCCCAGTTTTTTGTGGCAAAATTAGGGGGGTCGGCTTATACTCGGGTCGGCTCGAGTATATACGGTATGTGCTTAATTCTAAAATTCTGGGCAAAACCGTCAATGAAAAAGACCTGGGTGTATGGGTGGATGACAAACTCATATTCAGTGGCCAGTGTCAGGCAGCTGCTACAAAGGCAAATAAAATAATGGGATGCATTAAAAGAGGCATAGATGCTCATGAGAAGAACATAATTTTACCTCTATACAAGTCACTAGTTCGACCACACTTAGAATACTGTGCACAGTTCTGGTCTCCGGTGTATAAGAAAGACATAGCTGAACTAGAGCGGGTGCAGAGAAGAGCGACCAAGGTTATTAGAGGACTGGGGGTCTGCAATACCAAGATAGGTTATTACACTTGGGGCTATTTAGTTTGGAAAAACGAAGGCTAAGGGGTGATCTTATGTTAATGTATAAATATATGAGGGGACAGTACAAAGACCTTTCTGATGATCTTTTTAATCATAGACCGGTGACAGGGACAAGGGGGTATCCTCTGGAGGAAAAAAGGTTTAAGCATAATAACAGACGCGGATTCTTTACTGTAAGAGCAGTGAGACTATGGAACTCTCTGCCGTATGATGTTGTAATGAGTGATTCATTACTTAAATTTAAGAGGGGACTGGATACGTTTCTGGAAAAGTATAATGTTACAGGGTATATATATTAGATTCCTTGATAAGGCGTTGATCCAGGGAACTAGTCTGATTGCCGTATGTGGGGTCGGGAAGGAATTTTTTTCCCCATGGTGGAGCTTACTGTTTGCCACATGGGTTTTTTTTGCCTTCCCCTGGATCAACATGTTAGGGCATGTTAGGCTATGGGTTGAACTAGATGGACTTAAAGTCTTCCTTCAACCTTAATAACTATGTAACTATGTAACTATGTGTATCTTATAAACCGTAGGAAGCTCCAATCGGTAGGCTACTGGGTTAATGATGGCGGCGACCCTAAATGGACAAATAAACCTTGGACCTAATTTCGGGGATGGTATTTTGAGATTATGTTTTTTGTGGACAACCACACCCAGTCACCCACACTTAGGTCCGGACCTGGCACCCGTCTACTGTCAGCCACACGTTTGTACCTAGCACCCACACTCAGCAAGCGCTGTTTAACTCTCCTCCAGACAGATGACAGTTGTGCTCCTAGCTAGTCCTCCTCCGGGACGCCAGCAGAGCCCCCCTGAAGCAGAGTAGAAAATTGAGGATGATGCCCATAAACACAAAAGAACGGGGACTCCCCAGACGATTCCTGGCGGTGATTATTTATCACAAACTCTGCCAAAGGAAGGAACTTCGACCACTCCTCCTGATTGTCAGAAACAATGCAGCGTAAATACTGCTCTAAATTCTGGTTCATACGCTCGGTCTTACCATTTGACTGAGGATGAAACGCCGAAGAATGCGATATCTTGATCCCCAGCCGTGAGCAAAATGCTTTCCAAAATTTTGCCACAAACTGAGTACCTCTATCAGACACAATGTCAGATGGAACCCCGTGAAGTCTGACCACCTCCTGGACAAATACCTGAGCCAGAGTCTTAGCGTTAGGCAACGAAGGTAAGGACACAAAGTGAGACATTTTTGAGAACCGAGCAACAACCACCAAGATGACCATGTTCCCAGCTGAAGAGGGCAAATCTGTAATAAAATCCATGGAGATCTCAGTCCATGGCCTACTGGGTACCCCTAGCGGATGTAAAGTGCCAGCAGGACGGGAGCGAGGCTTCTTAGCCCTAGCACACGTGGTACATGCTGACACGTACGAGACCACGTCCTGTCGATTTTGGGCCACTAAAACCGACGCGACACCAACTTCAAGGTACCCCTAACCCCTGGATGGCCAGCCAGGACAGCATCATGATGCTCACCCAACACCTTTAGGCGAAGATTGAGCGGTACAAACGATTTGTTAATGGAAAGCTCTGGTGGTACTTCCTCCTGAGCCTCAGCAATCTCAGCCTCAACCTCTGTCGTGAGAGCTGAGACCACTACACCTTTTTGGAGGATGGGTACTGGATCTTCCCGAGGCTCTCCCCCCGGAAAACACCTGGATAAAGCATCCGCTTTAGTGTTTTTAGACCCCGGTCAGTAAGTAACAAAAAAGTTAAACCGCGTGAAAAACAATGCCCAGCGAGCCTGCCTGGGGGACAGACGCTTGGCTGACTCCAGATAAATCAGGTTTTTATGGTCGGTGATAACTGTAACCTGGTGGACCGACCCCTCCAGGAAGTGTCGCCATTCCTCAAAAGCCAACTTGATAGCCAACAATTCCCTGTTGCCGATATCGTAGTTACGTTCAACGGGCGACAGCTTCTTGGAAAAGTAGGCGCATGGACGCAACTCGCCCAAAGATGCGCCTCGTGACAGCACCGCCCCAACTCCAACCTCAGACGCATCGACTTCCACGGTAAATGGTTTCGATATGTCCGGCTGCACCAGAATGGGGGCCGAAGCAAAACTGTTCTTAAGAAATTCGAATGCGCGCGCAGCAGCCTCAGGCCAGGCGGAGAAATTGGTACCCTTTTTCGTCATGTCAGTAAGCGGTTTAGCAATGGTAGAAAAATCTTTGATAAACTTCCTATAGTAGTTAGAAAACCCAAGGAACCACTGAAGCGCTTTTAGGTTATCAGGCCGTTCCCAACTCAGCACCGCTTGCACCTTAGCGGCGTCCATTTTAAACCCTGAAGCGGACACAATATAACCCAAGAAAGGCAACTCCTGAACCGAAAATACACATTTCTCAAGTTTAGCATAGGGCTTATTCTCTCTGAGAAGCTGTAACACCTGCCTGACATGCTCTAAATGAGTATCACGGTCGCATGAATAAATGAGAATGTCATCTAAGTACACAATAACGAATTTCCCCAAAACATGCGAGAACACATCATTTATGAAATGTTGAAATACTGCAGGCGCGTTTGTCAACCCAAATGGCATCGCCAAATTTTCAAAATGACCCTCAGGAGTATTAAAAGCCGTCTTCCACTCATCACCTTGATGGACTCTTATGAGGTTGTATGTCCCCCTGAGGTCAAGCTTGGAGAATCACTTAGCACCAGCCACCTGGTTGAATAAATCCGGTATTAGTGGCATAGGGTATGGATCACGAACCGTAATCTGGTTTAACTCCCTGAAATCCAGACACGGGCGTAGTCCGCCATCTTTCTTTTTAACGAAGAAGAACCCCGCTGCCACAGGCGAGGACGAAGGCCTGATGTGCCCTTTGCTCAAACTCTCAGCAATGTAGTCCTTTAAAGCTTGCCTCTCAGGACCAGAGATGTGAAACATCCTATCTTTAGGCAATTTGGCCCCAGGTTTAAACCTGATAGTACAGTCATAGGGGCGATGTGGTGGCAATTCTGAGCAACCCTTCTCTGAGAACACATCCGCGAAATCCAGCAGTGACTCAGGAATGCTAGGAGTCACGGCAGACACACATGTGGCCAGGCAATTCTCCTGGCAAAATCCGCTCCACTGGATTATGTCCTGAGTTTTCCAGTCAATCACTGGGTTATGCAAAGATAACCATGGAAAACCCAAAACCATTTGTGCAGGAAGATTACTGAGCACCCTACATGTAACCTGCTCGAAATGTAGTACCCCAATGTGGAGTTTCACTTCAGCCACAAACTCAGTAATTTCCCCCTGTGGGAGAGGAGCTGCATTGATGGTGACCACCCGGATAGGATGAGGCAGTTTTTCGACCGTGAACCCGGCCGTGCGTGCAAACTCCTCATCAATGAGATTAGTGGCCGAACCACCATCCACAAAAACAGTGATAGGCAGCTCTCTGCCAGCGACCATAACCCTGGCAGGGAGCATACATTGAGAGACCACAATGGAAGATATGCATAAACTCAGATTAGTCTCCTTCACACCCTCTGAGCTTTGTAGTTTTCCGCGCCGATGCGCTTTTTCTTAGGTAACAGAGGACAAGCATTTACATAATGCCCATCTTTACCACAGCAAAAACAGGCTCCCTGCTTCCTGAGTGAGGGGACTCGAGGATGTGACACCCCTGCGATTTGCATAGGCTCCGTGGGCTCACCTGCAGCAACCTCACGTGCACCTATGCCTTCACCCAAAGGCGGCGTCTCTTGCACCCCCTGACGCAAACGGCGATCAATGCGAACAACAAGACTCATAGCAGACTCTAGAAAAGTAGGAGTCTCATACATCAGAAGGGCTTGTTTAACCCTTCTCGAAACCCCATGAACAAATTGATTCCGCAGCGCCAGGTCATTCCACTGCGTGTCCACCACCCAGTGGCGAAATTCAGAACAGTAATCCTCCGCCATTCGCTCCCCCTGGTCGAGAGCGCGAATTTTAGATTCTGCTAAAGCCAATCTGTCAGGATCATCATATATGAGTCCAAGAGCAGAAATAAAACTTTCCACTGAGTTAAATGCAGCTGAATCAGATGGTAAAGAAAACGCCCAAGCTTGGGGGTCTCCATTCAGCAATGACAACACCAGGCCCACACGCTGAGCCTCATTACCCGAGGAAATCGGGCGCATACGAAAATACAATTTGCAAGCTTCATGAAAGACAACAAATTTACTGCGTTCCCCAGCAAACCTCTGAGGCAAAGGGATCTTTGGCTCTGCAACTCTACCTGCATTTTCAGCTTGCACATTAGATACTACAAGACCCTGCTGCTGGACTGCCCCTTTCAACTCAGTGACCTGTAAGGACAGCGCCTCCAGCTGGCGGGTTATGGAAGTCATGGGATCCATGGAATACAAAATTTTGGGGCTGATTATAATGTCATGGGGGTACTGGGTAGACTACAGCTGATTACCCGGGCCCCTGCAATATCCCTCAGACTAGGGAAACCCTGTCTGTCCCTCTTCCAGAGTTTACACTGAAGGTGTGCATGTCTGGGCCACCAGGCCTGACCCTGACTCCTGTTTCAGTACTAAGCTGAAACCTCCACCTGCCACCCAGTGATAAACCCTCACACCAACCCCTACAGAAAGCACAGACAGGGAAAACTAAAAACGCACCACGCCGCAGACACACAGGAAAACACTATAATGTGCACAGGGCAAAACAAATACAAATATAGGAAGGAGAAATATGACAAAGGATAATACACCACCAGATACGATATTTCCTCTCCTAGACCACCACTCCAGACCGAGATCACCAGGCAAGACACAATCTATAATCGGCGACACCCAAAGCTCAGCAGAACTATTTAAAGGCAGTGGGCGAGACCCAGCCTCCAATCCGAGTACCAGCTAGATTAACCCCGGACAACCTAGATGAAATCTAGCCGGCGCCACTGAGCGCATAGTGGACGAATGCGGAATTACCGCTGTCTGTCGAACGCCCTAGTGTGAATAGCGTCCGACATGACAAACACATCCACAAACACCAAAACACTCTAGACACACACAAAACAAGCACCACCCCACAAATACCACAACACCACTCCATAAATACCACATGCACACCACACACACATGCAAGGACCACACACGCATACAAACACATGCAGATGGATGCACCCTAGGATGAACATTGCTGAGCAGCAATATTGGTCAGGTGAAAAATGCCTCATAGTAAGATTGTCATTATTGCTTACTATACAGGGAGCTTTCATCATTGAAGCTGCTGAGGTAAAGTGAAAGCTGAGCTCTGATTGGTTGGTATGGGCAACTAGACAAGTCTGCCTGCGAGGCAGGTTTCATTACTGAGATGTGAGCTCCTTCAAGTCATGGTAATACTGTGTGAGGGCTGCTCTGTATTTAGTATTCATCCTATTACATCTCTTATCAGTGTCAGGGGAATACTAAAGGGTCATAATACTAAGGACTGTTTTTTAAATTGCCGTCCAAAAAATGACCATCAATTGGGCAAGTTCATCCGAAAGCTAAGAAAGCAAAATGGTGTCAAAGAGATGAGACAAGTAAACAACGTGACTCGTGTCTTGAAAAGAAACGGATGAGAAAGGCAAAATGTAAGGCAGCTGAGACATCAGTGCAACGGGAATGTCGTCTTCACAAGAATCGGATAAGGCAGGCTGAAGCAAGGAATATGGAAACATCTGAACGAAAGGATGAACGTTGTGAAAATGACCACATACGACATATGCAACGTGTGCAAAGATGTAGGCAGGCTGATTTGAGTTTGGAAGCATTTCACTAGAACCCAATTCAAGACTATAGGTCACATCAGAAAGTCATAATTGGCAAAGTGGACATAATATGCAAACATTGTCAAGCAAAGAAGTTTAACTTGGAATCGCCTGGTATGTGCTGCTCAAATGGTAAAGTCAGTTTGCCATCTTTAGATCTACCTCCTGAACCACTTCTTTCATACATGTCAGGAACAACTCCCAAGTCCAAGCATTTTCTGCAAAATATTAGGAGATACAATTCATCTTTCCAGATGACATCCTTTGGTACGACAGCTGTACTCCAGGAAGCAGGACTATGCCAACTTTTAAAGCCCAGGGCCAAATATATCACGAAATCGGTTCAATGCTTCCTGTAGCAAATGAAGATCCAAAGTTTTTACAAATGTATTTTTTGGGAGACGAACAAATGCAAGCTGATAGAAGTTGTGAGGCTATAATTGAGACAAAAAAAGAGATTGTATTGAATTTGCAAAGATTTTTCCATCAGATCGTAAACCTTTTCAAAATAGCCTTAGAAAGAATGCCAAGTGATGAATATCAAGTTGTAATAAGAGCAAAAAAGACACCGGTTGGCAAGCATGAAAGGCGATTTAATTCTCCCACTGTTAACGAAGTAGCTATTGTAATGGTTGGACAGGACTTTCAAAGCCGAGATATAATTGTTCAGCGATGAAGCGACAATCTTCAACATATTGCAGAAACACATAGATCATATGATGCTCTGCAATATCCGATAATATTTTGGAACGGCCAAGATGGCTATCACTTTAATCTAACACAGACTGATCCCAAGACTGCTAGGCCAACCAATAAAAAAAATATCAGCTATGGACTTTTATACCTACCAAATAATGATCAGACATGGGTCTTCTAGCCACATTTTACAATGTAGGCAACTTTTTCATCAATTTGTAGTTGATATGTATGTCAAGGTGGAAAGTGAGCATCTTTTGTACATACGATTGAACCAACAAAAACATAGAGTGGATGAATACATTCATTTAAGGGATCCTGTTGCTAATGATGGCAACGTGGCTGACATTGCTGGAAGTCCCAGACACATGCATGAGTATGCTCAGGACGCCATGACATATGTTCGGATATATGGTCATCGTGATTTGTTTACTACAGTTACTGTACATGTAATCCAACTTGGCCAGAGATAAGGAAGAGCTTCTGAATGGTCAGGGCCCCTCTAATCGATATGATTTAACAAAAAGGGTTTTTAAACAACAACTGATTAAGATCATGGACGTAATTACAAAGTGTTACATTTTTGGTGAAAGTCAGTGTTGGATGTATTCAATTGAGTGGCAAAAAAGAGGTCTTCCACATGCTCATTTACTGATATGGCTAAAGGATAAGATACTCCCTGATCAAATTGACAGTGTTATTTCTGCTAAGCTTCCAAATCCAGAAGAGGACACGGTACTTTTTGAAACTATTTCTAAAAATATGATCCATGGCCCATGTGGGCCACTTAACCCAAGGTCGCTATGTATGAAGGAAGGAAAATGTAAATTTTCCCATCCATGAAAGACATCCGACCGTAGTTCATCTCAGTGTCCATCTTGAAAATGGACAACGAGTTTAGTTTACTCCCAACAATTCAGAGGAAAGAGCTGCTCGACCACCCAATACAACATTGACAGCTTTCTTTCTCCTATGTCAAGCAGATCCATTTGCAAGGACTTTATTATATTCAGATGTTCCAAAATATTATACATGGAATAAATCGAGAAAAGTATTTTGCAAGAGGAAACAAGGTGTAAGGGTCCCAGGATGGGAAGGACATTCCAGTGATGCTCTTGGACGTGTGCATCCAAACAACGCAGAGTGTTACTACCTCCGATTACTGCTTCAAACTGTCTGTGGGCCAACTTCTTTCACAGATTTGAAAATAGTTGATGGAGAGCTGTGTCATACTTACAGGGAAGTATGCCAAAAGCGTGGTCTGAGCGAAGATGATCAACACTGGGACATGACATTGCAGGAAGCATCTCTCACTCGCTTTCCACCTCAACTAAGAGACCTGTTCGCTATAATAATTACAACCTGCGCACCTTCCAATCCCTGTGCGCTTTGGGACAAATACAAAGAATATCTTAGTGAAGATATTCTTAGAGTGCAAAGGAGAGTTAATCCAGATTTAGACTTAAATTTCACTGCTGACATATTCAACAAAGTCCTCTTGATGTTAGAAGAAAGGTGCATATCTATCAATAGTAAAACTCTAATAGAATTATGTTTACCTGCACCAAATCGACCAGACTTTGATATTGTGAACAGAGATATTCTGCAAGAAATAGCTATGATTTGGAAAAATGTAAAGAATTTGTCATATTAAATATGCCTCTTTTGGTTGATGACCAATGATCGGCCTATATGGCAATTATGGCTCAGATTTCCAGTGTAAATGGGGGACTATTTTCCTAGATGCATCAGGAGGTACTGTTAAAACATTTTTAATTAATTTGCTTTCAAAAATTCACTCAAACAGTGGCTTAAAGGTACCTTCACACTCAGCGACTTTGCAGCGAGAACGACGATGATCCGTGACGTTGCAGCGTCCTGGATAGCGATCTCGTTGTGTTTGACACGCAGCAGCGATCTGGATCCCGCTGTGATATCGTTGGTCGGAGCTAGAAGTCCAGAACTTTATTTTGTCGCTGATCACCCGCTGTCATCGCTGGATCGGTGTGTGTGACACCGATCCAGCGATGTGTTCACTTGTAACCAGGGTAAACATCGGGTTACTAAGCGCAGGGCCACGCTTAGTAACCCAATATTTACCCTGGTTACCATTGTAAAATTAAAAAAACACTACTCACCTTCTGATGTCTGTCACGTCCCCCGCCGGCGGCTTCCCTGCACTGAATGTGTCAGCGCTGGCCGGCCGTAAAGCAGAGCACAGCGGTGACGTCACTAGGATTGCCCCTTAATCTAGCGCTGTCAGAAACTACTGTCTGTAATATCACTAAGGGCTCTGGGAAAGCGAAGGTATTACAAACTTGCAAAGTAATTATTTGGGATGAATGTACCATGGCGCACAAGAGAGTGGTCGAGGCCCTTGATCGCACCTTGAAAGATCTGTGGGTGTCATGTCGGACGCTGTTCAGACCAGGTCGTTCGACAGACAGCGGTAATTCCGCATTTGACCACTATTTGCTCATTGGCGTCGGCTAGGTTTTGTCCAGCTGTTCCAGGGTTAATTTACCTGATCCTCGGATTGGAAGCTGGGCCATGCCCATGGCCTTTAAATAGTTCTCCGGATCATTGGGCGTTGCCGATTATAGCTTCTGTCTTGTGCGTTGTTATCTCGGTCCGGAGTGGAGAGCTGGTTGATGGAGATTCGTTGCTGGTGGTGTATTTTCCTTAGTCTTATTTACTTCTTCCTATATTTGTATTTATTTTGCCCTGCACATTTATAGTGTATTCCTGAGTGACTGCGGCGTGGTGTATATTTTCCTTTATCCTTGTCTGTGCTAACTGTGGGTATTGGTGTATTACCTCTTCACTGGGTGGTGGGCGGTTGGTGTTAGCCTAGGGTTGAAACAGGAGACAGGGCAAGGGTCGAGGCCTAGACATGCACACCATCAGTGTAAACTCTAGGTAGAGGGTCAGTCAGGATTTCCCTAGTCTCCCCGTGACATTATAATCGGCCCAACAAAAAAAAAAAAAAAAAGGGGTTTCTCTTTTTTTTTTCTTTTGTCATGGACCCCATGACTTCCATAACCCGCCAGTTGGAGGCGCTGAAACTACAGGTCACTGAGTTGAGGGGGGCAGTTCAGCAACAGGGACTAGCAGTATCTAATGTGCAAGCTGGAGCGACAGGAAGAGTTGCTGAGCCTAAATTCCCTTTGCCTGAAAAATTTGCTGGGGAACGCAGTAAATTTGTTTCTTTTCGTGAAGCTTGCAAACTATATTTCCGTATGCGCCCGATCTCCTCGGGTAATGAGGCTCAGCATGTGGGCCTGGTGTTGTCATTGTTAAGCGGGGATCCCCAAGCATGGGCGTTTTCTTTGCCATCTGATTTTGCTGTATTTGACTCTGTGGAGTGTTTTTTTTCTTCTCTTGGGAAAATCTATGATGAACCTGACAGAATGGCTCTAGCAGAATCTAAGATACGCACTATTCACCAAAGGGAGCGAGTTGCAGAGGATTACTGTTCTGAATTTCGTCGCTGGGCGATCGATACACAATGGAATGATCCAGCATTGCAAAGTCAGTTTATTCATGGGGTTTCTGGAAGGGTTAAAAAAGCCCTTCTGATGTACGAGACTCCTGCTTCTCTAGATTCCGCTATGAGTCTGGTTGTCCGCATTGATCGCCGTTTGCGTCAGGGGGAGCATGAGACACCGCCTATGGGAGAGGGTTTGGGTTCACGTGAGGTTGCTGCAGGTGAGCCCACAGAACCTATGCAATTCGCAGGGGTATCACATGTTAAGAATCGAGCCCCTGAGCTCAGGAAGCAGGGAGCCTGTTTTTACTGTGGTAAAACTGGTCATTTTATTAACATCTGTCCTCTGCTGTCTAAGAAAAACGCAACGGCGGAAAACTTCTAAGCTCAGACGGTGTGGAGGAGACCAATCTGAGCTTATGTATATCCTCCATGGTGGTTTCTCAATGCATGCTCCCTGCTAAGGTTTTTATCGCTGGCAGTGAGCTGCCAATTACTGTTTTTGTGGATAGTGGTTCAGCCACAAATCTCATTGATGAGGAGTTTGCGCGCACAGCAGGTTTTAGGATTGAAAAACTGACTCATCCTATCCGTGTGGTCACTATCAATGCTGCTCCTCTCTCTCAGGGGGAGATTACTGAATTTGTGGCTGAGGTGAAACTCCACATTGGGGTTCTACATTCCGAGCGGGTTACATGTAAGGTGCTCAGGAATCTTCCTGCTCAGGTGGTTTTGGGTTTTCCTTGGTTGTCCATGCACAACCCGGTAATTGACTGGAAAACTCAGGACATAATTCAGTGGAGCGAGTTCTGCCAGGAGAATTGCCTGGCCACATGTGTGGCTGCGGTGACTTCAAGCGTTCCGGAGTCACTTCTGGATTTTGTGGATGTGTTCTCTGAAAAGGGTTGCTCAGAGTTGCCGCCACATCGTCCCTATGACTGTTCTATCAGGTTTAAACCAGGGGCCAAGTTGCCTAAAGCAAGGATGTTTAACATCTCCGATCCGGAGAGACAAGCGTTAAAAGATTATATTGCGGAAAGCTTGAGCAAAGGGCACATCAGGCCATCATCCTCGCCGGTGGCAGCAGGGTTCTTCTTCGTGAAGAAGAAAGATGGTGGATTACGCCCGTGTTTGGATTTCAGGGAGTTGAACCAGATTACGGTTCGTGATCCATACCCGATGCCACTGATACCAGATTTGTTCAACCAGGTGGCGGGTGCTAAGTGGTTTACCAAGCTTGACCTCAGGGGGGCGTACAACCTCATAAGAGTCCGTCAAGGTGATGAGTGGAAGACGGCTTTTAATACCCCTGAGGGTCATTTTGAAAATTTGGTGATGCCTTTTGGGTTGACTAACGCACCTGCAGTGTTCCAACATTTCATCAATGATGTGTTCTCGCATGTTTTGGGGAAATTCCTTATCGTGTACCTAGATGACATCCTCATATATTCTTGCGACCGTGATGCTCATTTAGATCATGTCAGGCAGGTGTTACAGCTTCTCAGAGAGAATAAGCTGTATGCTAAACTTGAGAAATGTGTATTTTCTGTTCAAGAGTTGCCTTTCTTGGGTTATATTGTGTCTGCTTCTGGTTTTAAAATGGACGCCGCTAAGGTGCAAGCGGTGCTGCATTGGGAATGTCCTGATAACCTGAAAGCACTTCAGCGGTTCCTTGGGTTTTCTAACTACTATAGGAAACTTATCAAGGATTTTTCCATCATTGCTAAACCGCTAACTGACATGACTAAAAAGGGTACCAATTTCTCCGTTTGGCCTGAGGCTGCTGTGCGCGCATTTGAATTTCTTAAGAACAGTTTTGTTTCAGCCCCCATTCTTGTGAAGCCAGATGTATCAAAACCCTTTGTTGTGGAAGTCGATGCGTCTGAGGTTGGTGTGGGGGCGGTACTATCTCAAGGCTCATCTTTGAGTGGTTTGCGTCCGTGCGCCTATTTCTCCAAGAAACTGTCGTCCGCCGAACGTAACTACGATATCGGCAACAGGGAGTTGTTGGCAATCAAGTTGGCCTTTGAGGAATGGCGACACTTCTTGGAGGGGTCGGTACATCAGGTTACTGTTATTACCGATCATAAGAATCTGCTGTATTTGGAGTCAGCCAAGCGTCTGTCCCCCAGGCAGGCTCGCTGGGCATTGTTTTTCACGCGGTTCAATTTCTCTGTCCCCCATGACGGCACCACGGAGAGAGGGGATCCGCCCACCAAGGACAGGAAACCTACAGATAAAAAGGCGGTACCTCTCTCCCGCATCAGTTTTGGTTTCCTGTCCTTGACGGGACCTGCAGCAGATCTTACCTCAGATCGTCGTTGGATTCCGGGGCCAGTCAGACTGGTTCAGGCAGCGGGGGTTCCCTGCCTCGGCTAGGCTGGGCCACCCGATGCGCCACCGCTGGGATCAGTAGGTCTCTAGGGTGAGCGGGGGGCTGCAGCAGCAGCGCTGCGGCTCCTAGAGGAATCCTCAGGGGGTTCCACATGGCACACCCGCGAAAGCCACGGTGAGGGGTCCCTCCATAAGGTGGTACACGGCGCGACAATGCGCGCGTGAACAGCGCTCCAGGAAGCATCAGCGGCATGGTGCCGCACTTCCGGGTTGGTATCGCGCATGCGCGGGTGCCGCAATGCCTGCTGGGTGGAGCAGGGCATTCTGGGCGGCGCAGAGCTTGCTGGGACGGCGCGGTGCATGCTGGGATTCGCGCATGCGCAAATCCAGCGGCGAGGAGCGCGCGAAACCGGCGCACTAACTATTTAAATGAGCACTATCTTCCTGGCTAGTTGCTCTATTGGAGTACAGCCAGCGTTCCTCAGCCATGAGTGACCCTGAATTCCAGGACTCACCAGCGCAGCAAACGCAGGCACCGCAGCAGCAGCAGCAGCAGCAAAAACGCCGGCAGCAGGGGCAAGTTACCTCTCAGGTCCAACGGCGTACAACTGGAGCACGGTCTGGATCTCAGCACAGCAAAAATTCTAGTGCTGCATCCGGATCGAAGGAGCATCATACTGTCGATACGGACCATCCACAACCGGTACTGAGGGTACACAGGTGGTGAGTGATCTCCGTGAATGCTCCGGCTAATAGAGCCTACCTTTCTTTTGTTGTTTTAGGGAAGGAAGAGCGCAGGGAAGTCCAAACATAGGATTTGCGCCCTTTGTAAAGAAGATTTACCTGCCTCCTGGGAAAAAAGATTATGTAAATCTTGTATAGAAGAGACTCTATGTGAAGGGCTTCCAGGGTTCGCCACAGAGCTAAAAACATTAATTAAAACTCAGGTGGAAGATACCTTTAAGTCTCTCCAGGGGGGAAAAAAACGTAAAAAAATTAAACATAGCATCCCTATATCTGACTCTAGTCCCTCAGATAGTGGGGAGATTAGTTCAGATTCCTCCGATTCTTCTTCATCGTCCTCTTCATCATCCTCTTCTCAGAAAGGTCGTAGTTGTTTCCCATTAGAAGAAACAGACTCCCTAATTAAAGCAGTCAGAAGTACCATGGGCCTCGCTGATTCCCACACCAAAAAATCTGTCCAAGACATAATGTTCGGTGGACTGGAGCAGAAAAAAAGAAGGGTGTTTCCCCTTAATGACAAAATACAAGCCTTAATAAATAAAGAGTGGAAAAAACCTTTAAGAAAGGCCCTACTTACACCCAAAAGGAAATACCCTTTTGAAGACCCTGCATGCTCCTTTTGGGAAAAAGCACCTAAATTAGACGTGGCAATCGCTAAAGCGTCAAAAAAGTTTGCCCTACCTTTTGAAGACATGGGAGTCTTAAAGGATCCCATGGATAAGAAAGCAGATGCTTTCCTAAAAACTTCCTGGGAAGCAGCAAGGGGGGGCCTAAAACCAGCGGTGGCTGCGGCTTGCACGTCCCGCTCCCTTATGGTGTGGCTTGACCAGCTGGAAACCCAGCTCAAAGACAAAACATCCAGAGACAGTATACTGAATACCCTACCAGTAATGAAAGGGGCAGCCGCTTTTCTGGCCGATGCGTCGGCAGACTCAATCAGGCTTTCGGCCAGGTCAGCGGTGTTCTCCAATGCAGCCAGAAGAGCCCTCTGGCTCAAATGTTGGCCCAGAGACCTCCAAACAAAGGCTAAACTTTGTAATATTCCTTGTGAGGGAGAATTTCTTTTCGGCTCTACTCTGGATGACATTTTGGAGAAAGCAGGGGACAAAAAGAAGTCCTTTCCCGTCCTACAATATCCATCTTATAAACGTCCTTTTCGGAGTAAAAAATTCTTCCGTAGAAAGCCACCTAGACCGCAGGACAGATGGGAAGACAAAAAGAACAAGAGCAAAGGGTTTATCTTCAACAAAAGCCCCACCGATCCCAAAAAACCATCACAATGAACTTTTGCCCCAGGTGGGAGGAAGGTTGTCCCTCTTTCTCTCAGCCTGGGAAAAGATAACCAGCAGTGCCTGGATTCTGGATTTGGTACAGTCGGGACTAAAATTCAAATTTCTTACGTTCCCTCAGCCGTCCTTCCTGATAACATCCCAGAGAGCTTCTCCACAGGAGCGGATAGCTCTGGAACAGGAACTCACAACACTACTAGGCAAAGGGGTTCTTCTGGAAGTCCCCCTCCGAGAAAGAGGGAGAGGGTTCTACTCCCCGATTTTTCTCAGGAAAAAGCCAGACGGCTCTTTCAGGACGATTATCAATTTAAAAAATTTAAACAAACACCTGATTGTGGAACCCTTCAAAATGGAGACAATAAAGACAGCAGTCAAAATGTTGTTTCCGTATTGTTTCATGGTAGTGCTCGACTTAAAGGACGCATACTACCACGTCCCCATTCACAAAGACTTCCAAAAATTCCTCAGGGTGGCAATCGAAATAGGAGGGATGGTAAAGCATTACCAGTTTACAGCCCTACCATTTGGTCTCGCAATAGCCCCAAGGGTATTTACCAAATTGATAGCGGAAGTCATGGCAGACCTGAGGAAACAAAACACCCTAATCGTCCCATACCTGGACGATTTGCTGATAATAGGCAATTCTCCCCAACATTGCAAAAATCAGCTACAGTTAGTTATGGACTCTTTGGGAAACTTGGGGTGGCTCCTGAATCTGAAGAAGTCCAAACTGATACCGAGTCAGATTCAGGAGTACCTGGGGATCACATTGGATTCCATCTCCCAGGAATGTCGCCTACCCCAAGAAAAGATCCAAAAGATGGTGGGGTTAGTGTCCAGGGCAAGAGATCTCCCCTCTATATCACTACGAGAGGCAATGTCTCTCCTCGGGTCCATGACAGCTTGCATCTCTGCCGTCCAATGGGCCCAGGCACATACAAGGCAGCTGCAATGGCAGACATTAGCGGAAGAAATTTTCCTGAAGGGAAATTTAGAAGGTCGGTTCACCTTCTCATTAAAAACAATTCTCTCGCTAGATTGGTGGACAAAAGACAGCAACTTAGCCCGCGGTCTACCATGGGTCATTCCAGTGTCAAAGGTGGTAACCACAGACGCAAGTCCCTTCGGGTGGGGGGCTCACCTACACGATCTAGTGGTTCAGGGGACATGGTCAGACGACATAAAAGAGGCATCCTCCAACATGAGGGAGTTACTGGCAGTAAAATTCGCCCTTACAAAATTCCAAAAACCCCTTCACTCACATCATGTAAGACTGTTTTCAGACAACAGAGTGGTAGTAGCCTATATAAACCATCAGGGGGGAACACACTCTCAACCACTGATGGAAGTCACACACTCAATCTTACAGATGGCCGAGGAAAATTTAGCATCTTTGACGGCACTTCACATAAAAGGGGTGGACAATGTCAAAGCAGACTACCTAAGTCGGGTCTGCCTAAAACAGGGGGAATGGGAACTGAACCAGTCCATATTCAATCGGATAACGGAGATGTGGGGGGTTCCGACAATAGATCTCTTCGCAAACAATCTAAATCGGAAGGTGACCCCCTTTTGTTCCATAAACCCAGCAGGGAACCCGGTGGCACTGGATGCTTTCATGATTCCTTGGAAGCACAAACTAGCATATGCATTTCCCCCTACCACACTGATACCAGCGGTTCTCAGGAAAATAAGGGAGGACAGCGCCCGGGTGATATTGATTGCCCCTTACTGGCCGAAGAGAACTTGGTTTTCCTGGGCCAGAAGGATGTCCATAACAGATCTTTGGATACTCCCAGACCTGCCCAATCTCCTGTTCCAGGGTCCAGTATCACACCCGCAGGTAGCGAGGTTACACATGACAGCCTGGAATTTGAGAGGGGGTTACTGATAGAGAAAGGGTTTTCCCAAGGTCTAGTGTCAACCCTCTTAAAAAGTAGGAAATTAACAACCACTAGACAGTACGGTAAAATCTGGAAGAAATTCCTCTCTTCCTCAGGGGCAAAAATCTCCGAAGGAATCCCTCTCAAATTAGTGTTAGAATTTCTGCAAAATGGGCTGGAAAAAGGCCTAGCCACTAACACTCTGAAGGTTCATATTGCTGCACTGGGGGCACTATTTAATTACAATCTAGCAAAGAATCGTTGGGTATCCAGATTCGTTAAAGCAGCAGAAAGATCTAGGCCTCTACCCTCACGTAGAGCCCCACAGTGGGACTTAAATCTAGTTCTCACGGCCCTCACCAAGGCACCCTTTGAGCCCTTAAAAGAACTCCCCTTAAAGATTCTATCCTTTAAGACTTCCCTTTTGGTAGCCCTCACTTCAGCCCGAAGAATTAGCGACATACAGGCCTTGTCAGCAGGGCCACCCTTCACGCTAATATTGGAGGACAGGGTAGTGCTAAAAACTGACCCAGCATACTTACCAAAAGTGGCCTCCCGGTTCCATAGGTCCCAAGAGATCTCTCTTCCCTCCTTCTGTCCTAACCCTAAAAACGAGGGGGAAAAATCACTACACACTTTGGATGTTAGAAGGTGTCTCATCCATTACCTGGAGGCTACTAGGGAGTGTAGAGAGGAAGGGTCTCTCTTTGTGTGTTTTCAGGGCCCTCGGAAAGGCAAGAAGGCCTCCAAGGGTACGTTGGCAAGATGGATCAAAGATGCCATCAACCTTGCCTATACCTCAAGTGGGATGCCAGCTCCAGGGGAAGTTAAAGCTCATTCAACTAGGGCGATGGCGGCTTCCTGGGCAGAAAGAGCCGGAGCAACAATAGACCAGATATGTAGAGCTGCTACTTGGTCTTCACCCTCAACTTTCTTTAGACACTATCGGTTGGACTTAAATTCTTCAGACCCCACCTTTGGTAGAAGGGTTCTGGAAGCGGTAGTCCCTCCCTAATGTAGACAGTCTCTGCAATTCTCTCCGTGGTGCCGTCATGGGGGACAGAGAAAATAGTAGTTACTCACCGATAACGGTGTTTCTCTGAGCCCATGACGGCACCCGTACATTCCCTCCCTCACGCGTGGGTGTGCACACATTTGAAATGTTTAGTTATGTATATAATCTATAAGCACGCGGTATCTTTATTTAAGGTTTAGTAATGTAGTAACATTTGTGATCATTAACCTGATGTTCCCGTTATACTCTGCAAACAAACTGATGCGGGAGAGAGGTACCGCCTTTTTATCTGTAGGTTTCCTGTCCTTGGTGGGCGGATCCCCTCTCTCCGTGGTGCCGTCATGGGCTCAGAGAAACACCGTTATCGGTGAGTAACTACTATTTTTGTTGTCACTTACAGACTGGGGTCTAAAAACACTAAGGCGGATGCTCTGTCCAGGTGTTTTCCGGGGGGAGAACCTCGGGAGGATCCAGTACCCATCCTCCAAAAGGGTGTTGTGGTTTCGGCTCTCACTACCGAGGTTGAGGCTGAGATTGCCGAGGCTCAGGAGGAGGTACCATCTGAGCTTCCCATCAACAAATCTTTTGTACCGCTTCATCTCCGCCTAAAGGTTTTGGCGGAGCATCATGATGCTGTCCTGGCTGGCCACCCAGGGGTTAGAGGTACCTTGGAGTTGGTGTCACGTCGGTTTTGGTGGCCCAAGATCCGACAGGATGTGGTCTCATACGTGTCAGCTTGTACCATGTGCGCTAGGGCTAAGATGCCCTGCTCCCGTCCTGTTGGCACACTACTTCCTCTTGAAGTACCTAGTAAGCCATGGATGGAAATCTCCATGGATTTCATCACTGATTTGCCCTCATCAGCTGGGAACACGGTCATCTTGGTGATTGTTGATCGGTTTTCAAAAATGTCGCACTTTGTGCCTTTGCTGTTATGATCTGGTGACCTTGGAGCCGCATGAAACTTTCTCTGGAGTCGGTGGAACCTGTACTGACCGCAAATCCTGAACTAACACCGCAACTAGAAGTAGCCGTGGGGTGTGCCTAACATACCCTAGACACCTCGACACAGCCGGAGGACTAAATACCCCTATAGATGGAAATAGGAATGCTACCTTGCCTCAGAGCAGACCCCCAAAGGATAGGCAGCCCCCCACGAATAATGACTGTGAGTAGGAGAAGAATAGACACACGCAGGTAGAAAACAGGATTTAGCAAAAGAGGCCACTCTAGCTAAATAGGAAAGGATAGGACAGATTACTAGGCGGTCAGTATTAAAACCCTTCCAAAAATATCCACAGCAGATAATACAAAAAGTTCCACAATCTAACTAAAGACATGGAATGTATATCTGCCACTCCAGAGAATCCAACAAGACTGAGAAAATACTGACGCAATCTAAGCTGGACAAGAAAACACAAAGAATAGCACTGAATTGTGAAGCACATAGCATGTGTGCCACATGAAAAAAAAACAGACACTTATCTTTGCTGATTTGGCAGAAAGGCAGGAGGAACCAAGCAGAGGTCCAACACCTCCGTACAACAATTGACAACTGGCAAGGACTAATGAATCCTGCACGCCTAAATACCCCAGTCAGAACTGCAATCAGCAGATACACCTAACCAGGACTGCAACTCAGGGGCAACTGCATTACCACCTACAACCACCGGAGGGAGCCCAAAGCAGAATTCACAACACTTTGCCTTCGTTGCCTAATGCTAAGACTCTGGCTCAGGTATTTGTGCAGGAGGTGGTCAGACTTCATGGGGTTCCATCTGACATCGTGTCTGATAGGGGTTCTCAGTTTGTGGCAAAATTTTGGAGAGCATTTTGCTCACGGCTGGGGATCAAGTTGTCTCATTCTTCGGCGTTCCATCCTCAGTCAAATGGTCAGACTGAGCGTATGAACCAAAATTGGAACAGTACTTACGCTGCTTTGTCTCTGATAACCAGGAGGAGTGGTCTACCTTTCTTCCTTTGGCTGAGTTTGCCATCAATAATCACCGCCAGGAGTCGTCTGGGGAGTCTCCGTTTTTTTGTGTTTACGGGCTACATCCTCAATTTTGTACCTTGAGTCAGAGGGGCTCTTCCGGCATTCCGGAGGAGGATCAGTTAGGATCACAATTATCATCAGTCTGGAGGAGAGTTAAACCGCCTGTTGAGTGTGGGTGCTAGGTACAAACGTGTGGCTGACAGTAGGCGTGTGCCAGGTCCGGACCTGAGTGTGGATGACTGGGTGTGGTTATCCACAAAAAACATAAGACTCAAAATACCATCCCTTAAATTGGGTCCACGGTTTATTGGTCCATTTAGGGTCATCGCCGTCATTAACCCAGTAGCGTACCGATTGGAGCTCCCTACAGTGTATAAGATACACAACGTGTTCCACAGGTCTCTTCCAAAGAAGGTGGTGGGTTCTGTGGACGCGGCGCTTATGCCACCTCCAGTCTTGGTGGATGGTAATTTGGAGTTTGAAGTCTCCAAGGTGGTTGACTCTCGTGTAGTGCGTCGTACTTTACAGTGCTTGGTACACTGGCGTGGTTATGGGCCTGAGGAGAGGTCCTGGGTACCAGCCTCGGACATTCATGCGGATCGGCTGGTCAGGTTTTTTCATCGTCGCCATCCGGACAAGCCGGGTCCTATAAGCCGTGAGGGCCCTGGGGTCCCTCGTAGAAGGCAGGATACTGTCATGTCGGACGCTGTTCAGACCAGGTCGTTCGACAGACAGCGGTAATTCCACTTTTGACCACTATTTGCTCATTGGCGTCGGCTAGGTTTTGTCCAGCTGTTCCAGGGTTAATTTACCTGATCCTCGGATTGGAAGCTGGGCCATGCCCATGGCCTTTAAATAGTTCTCCGGATCATTGGGCGTCGCCGATTATAGCTTCTGTCTTGTGCGTTGTTATCTCGGTCTGGAGTGGAGAGCTGGTTGTTGGAGATTCGTTGCTGGTGGTGTATTTTCCTTAGTCTTATTTACTCCTTCCTATATTTGTATTTATTTTGCCCTGCACATTTATAGTGTATTCCTGAGTGACTGCGGCGTGGTGTATATTTTCCTTTATCCTTGTCTGTGTTAACTGTGGGTATTGGTGTATTACCTCTTCACTGGGTGGTGGGCGGTTGGTGTCAGCCTAGGGTTGAAACAGGAGACAGGGCGAGGGTCGAGGCCTAGACATGCACACGATCAGTGTAAACTCTAGGTAGAGGGTCAGTCAGGATTTCCCTAGTCTGAGGGAAATTGCAGGGGCCCGGGTTATTAGCTCTTGCTCACCTAGTCTCCCCGTGACAGTGGGGAACTGATCGTTTAATGGGGAGATTGTTGTCATTTTTGCAGGTGACTTCTGCCAGACATTGCCTGTTCTTCAGGGAGCATCACCAGCGGATGAGCTGAATGCCTGTCTAAAATCTTCTTATCTGTGGATACATGTTCAGAAGGAAACTCTTACTACTAATATGTGGGTTCATTTGATGGGAAATACAACTGTGGACAAATTTACACACCAGCTACTATGCCTTGGAAATTACAGGTTCCCTACTGATTCCACTACTGGTCTCATTTCCTTTTCGGAAGATTTTTGTGAAATGACCTCTCCGGGAATGGAACTTATTGACCAAGTTTTCCCTGATATTTGTTACAATTTTAACAAGCATCAGTGGCTTTGTGAAGGTGCAATCCAAGCGTCTAAAAATGATAGTGTCAGCTCCATAAATCTAATAATTCAGGGAAGGCTGCCTGGTCTATTGATTCAGTCATGGAATCAAGCCGTAATATATCCATTGGAGTTCCTGAATTCTTTGGAGCCTCCTGGAATGCCACGGCATAAGCTCACTTTAAAAATAGGAGCCACATGATAAAGGGGAATTAAAGTTTATGGGGAATAGTTCGTGACACCACCCGTGGTATTTGGCAATGAGCTGGTGGCCGACGCTGCAGTTCAGGGGTCCTCTGGGGCAGATGGTGATGCAGCAGAGTTGGTACAGCTCTCCACGGGTAGAGCTAGGCCCCAGGCCAGTTATGGTGTTACATTAGATGGTGGATGTTGTGGTAGTTGTGGAGCGCCTGCCTGGGCTTAGAGGTTACTAGGTACCGGGTCCAGTGGTCATTAAAGGGGTGGTCATGGTGGCAGCGACCTGATCCGTGGCCCTGGGCGTCCAAATTCTAGGGAAGGTCTTTAAAGGAGTTTTTAGGAATAAGAATGCTCGCGACGCCACCTGTGATATTCGGTCAGAGGTGACAGACGCTGCTTAAAGGGGTCCTCTGGGGAGTGATGGCACTGCAGCAAGGATGGTATGGCTTCCCACAGGTGAAGCTGGGGTCCCCAGGGCTCCTGATGTAGTAGGGACAGATAGTAGATGGTGTAGAAAGAACTAGAGGACACAAGGTTGCAGTCTCTTTACCTCTTTACAGGTGTAAGGCAGCCACACTTAGCGATTTAGAAATCCCCCTAGCCAGGTGGGGTTGGAAGCCTTCTTCTCAGCGCTGTTTTGTAGTCCCTTGCAGGCCTTAGGCCTCACACAAGGTCCTCACGTTCTCTCTGCTCCCCTTGTTGGTAGGACACTACCCGCATGACAGATAACTCGAGCCTTTTTACAGGGGTCTCTCAGATGACTCCGGGCTCTATCTGTTACTGTGCCTTCAGGTGTTAATGGTGGACAGGAGACCTGCAGTCTCCTGTACACCGGTTTCTGCCGTGGGGCATGAAGTTACCCCCGCAACCTCTGTCTCCCGGCTTCCGAAATTCTGTGCTTCAGTGTGGAGGAAGCTCAGTCGCAGCTTCCCTCCAGTTCTTTACTTCTCCTGCAATTCTCTTCTCCTTTTAGTCTCCTACAGATTTCTCTGTTGCTCTTTCTTTCCAGGAGCTGCAGCACCACGTGTCTGAACGGCCCCAGCTTTCCTCTCTCCTCTATTTCTCTGTCTCTGACAAACTCACTCCAACAGACTGACTAACTCCTCCCCCAGGCCAGAATATATAGGGAAGTTTTCCTGAATCCGGGTCTCGAGCTCCCCCTTCTGGCCTGGAGTCAGAACAGTGTTGCATGTGCTGGTTACCTGATAAAGGGACACTTCCTCGTTTCCAAGCATGACATCACTCTCCTCGTGAGGAAAGCAATGCCACTGTAACAACCAGTTACCTGGGGTGTTACACTCCCCCAGTTAAATCCAGTACTCCCAGACTGGGAAAACAAAACAACAATAACAGGTTAAAGATATTGCAAAACACATTTTTAAAGTGCACTTTAACAAGTTACACAGATATAAAACTTTTGCTTCCCTTTATGGGAGGTTATTACCTTTGAACGTTGCAAAACATTAAAAAAATTACAAAAAGTGCAAACATTTTAAGCATATCAAAAGTGCAAACATTTTTAATGACAGGGAGTCCTTGTGCACCAATTATAATGATGGGGACCCATTCTAAACCCCCTGCATAGGCTTGGGCGGGCTGCAAGGCATAACATCCAGACCTTGTCTTCCGCCACGCCAAATGGTTTTTCTTCAGGTCCTTGAGCAAACAGGGCTCTACTCACGCTGCCAACACATGGTAAAACCAAAAAGGGGCACTTAAAAAGGTGCCAACTATTTACAGTGGAAAGTTTTCAGGTATCTCACCATTCATTACCTTACTGTCCTTTAAACTTTAATAAACATTAACAAACATTTTTAAACCAGGTAACTGTGTATCCTCATTTACTTATTTCCTTTTCCAAGGTAGATTCTGGTGTCCACAGCTTCATGCCTGGGGAAGTTCTTTTCCAAATGTCACAACAGGTGACTCAAATGGAAACAGTCCAGCAACTGGGTCTGTGAAGCCTGGGTATGTACCTTAGCTTCAGTTGCTACATCTGCATCAGCATGCTCTCATGTGTATCTTTTAACATTAAGGGCATAGTATACCCTTTCTCTTAAACGTCACAGTACAGGTGTCCCTTTAAGAGATGAGACTCAACGTCTCTACAGTTAACAAAGAGTTCTGAGGGCTCTCAAGGTTCATTGATGAATCTCCTTCCTATTTCCAGATTGAAGTAAACTACAGTCCCTTTTCTTATTGGACCCCATCTGTGGGTCTGGTTTTGCGGGTCCGGGCTTTGGCCAGCATGTTGCACTCCTCCATAGCCTCCCACTTGGCTCTGTACTCCTGCTCTTCTGCCACTAATTTCAAGATCTGCCACCTGCAGTAATCGTCCTTCTCCACTATCTCTACGTGGTTTGCCCCTGCTTGGGCCTCTTCTGGGAACCCCATCAGGTCTGTCTTAAGGCCCCGTCTCACATAGCGAGATCGCTAGCGAGATCGCTGCTGTGTCACAAGTTTTGTGACGCAACAGCGACCTCAGTAGTGATCTCGCTATGTGTGACACGTACCAGCGATCAGGCCCCTGCTGCGAGATCGCTGGTCGTGTCGGAATGGCCTGGACCTTTTTTTGGTCGTTGAGGTCCCGCTGACATCGCTGAATCGGTGTGTGTGACACCGATCCAGCGATGTCTTCACTGGTAACCAGGGTAAACATCGGGTTACTAAGCGCAGGGCCACGCTTAGTAACCCGATGTTTACCCTGGTTACCAAAAAAAACAAACAGTACATACTCACCATCTGATGTACGTCAGGTCCCTTGCCGTCTGCTTCCTGCTCTGACTGACTGCCGCCGTACAGTGAGAGCAGATCACAGCAGTGACGTCACCGCTGCGCTCTGCTCTCACTGTACGGCGGCAGTCAGTCAGAGCAGGAAGTAGACAGCAAGGGACCTGACGGACACCGAAAGGCGAGTATGTAGTGTTTTTTTTTTTTTGGTAACCAGGGTAAACATCGGGTTACTAAGCGCGGCCCTGCGCTTAGCAACCCGATGTTTACCCTGGTTACCCGGGTGCTGCAGGGGGACTTCGGCATCGTTGAAGACAGTTTCAACGATGCCGAAGTTGTTCCCCTGATCGTTGGTCGCTGGAGAGAGCTGTCTGTGTGACAGCTCCCCAGCGACCACACAGCGACTTACCAACGATCACGGCCAGGTCGTATCGCTGGTCGTGATCGTTGGTAAATCGCTATGTGAGACGGGGCCTTTAGAGTGCCTCCAGTGTATGGCCTCCTCCTGCCTGCATGCCCCCAGGGACAAGGGTTTGGGTACCAGCAGGTCTGTCAGTATGCCCCCCAGGTCTGTCATGCGATCCCAGGCTACTGTTGTTACTACCTGGCTTGGTGTTAGAGTGGGAGGGGGTTCTAAGGGTCCCACCAGGGTCTCCTCAGCTACCGGGGCAGTTTCCATACCTGCTTCTCCGGTGCCGGTCTCCTTCTCTGCCTCCACTGGGGTCAAGGGTGCGGGCTCCAGGTCTTTCATAGGTGCCGCCATCCTCTTCAGCAGTGCCTCTCTCTCTGGCTCCGCTGGGGCTGTGAGCACTAGTGCTGAGGTCTGGTGCTGTGTGTGGTCATCCTCCTTTTCAGCAGGGACTCCTTCCATGCCATCACCACTGCCAGCTGGGTCCGTAGGAGTTGTCGGGCCAGCTCCTCCATCTCTGCGCTGAGGAGCTCCGGATCCAATGCCGTCTTCTGGTCTGGGGTTTCTTCTGGCCGACCAGGGACATCCACTCCTCCTTCCATCTGCTTCTGTGGCTCCTCACCGCTGCTCGCCATTGCATCAACCGGGTAGCATGCAGCCATGCTGCGGCCACGCTTTCCTGCACCTTTCTCCTTATCTCTCTTTTGTGGGCGGTCCTTGCTCCACTTTCCCGCCTGCCATCTCCGGGGGCGGATCTGTCCTCCTGACGGACATGTTCTTTTGGCATTAAAGTATCTGTAGTGGGTGGGTCCAGCTTTTGCGCCCATCCATGGCCTCCACCCGTGGCAGCACATCTTCTCCATCCCTTACCCGCCTCGTGGTGTAACAATGGCAGCCATTAAGCAATTCAATACAATCCATGGCACACAGGACCTGATTTTCCGGGTCGGTCCACCCTGTTTGTGATGCCAAGTTGAGACTTGCAGTGGATTCCGTGTCTGGAGGCCGTGCCTCGCTTTCTCCTGTTACCATCATCCTCAGGTACATTGATTGGGTACTGATTCTTTCCCCATGAACACAGCCCTACTGGCTAACATTAGCACGTGACTGATGAAAGTCCCTTTGGACTGAAACGTTTCAAGTGCTACAAATAAATCTATTCCACGTTTGCTGAAGATGAGTGCTAGACTTCTTTTTTGATTTGAAGTTGGAGCACCCGACTGGGCCTAGGGGTTACTCGGTACCGGGTCCAGTCGTCATTAAAGGGGTGATCGATATGGTGGCAACCCGGTCCATGGCCCTGGGTGTCCAAAGTAAAGGGAAGGTCTTTAAAGGGGTTTTTATGAATAAGAATGTTCATGACGCCACCTGTGGTATTAGGTCAGAGGTGACAGACATTGCTTAAAGTGGTCCTCTGGGGAGTGATGGCACTGCAGCAAGGATGGTATGGCTTCCCACAGGTGAAGCTGGGGTCCCCAGGGCTCCTGATGTAGTAGGGACAGATAGTAGATGGTGTAGAAAGAACTAGAGGACACAAGGTTGCAGTCTCTTTACCTCTTTACAGGTGTAAGGCAGCCACACTTAGCGATTTAGAAATCCCCCTAGCCAGGTGGAGTTGAAAGCTGCCTTCTCAGCTCTGTTTTGTAGTCCCTTGCTGCCTTAGGCCTCACACAAGGTCCTCACGTTCTCTCTGTCCCCCTTGTTGGTAGGACACTACCTGCATGACAGATAACTCGAGCCTTTTTACAGGGGTCTCTCAGATGACTCCGGGCTCTATCTGTTACTGTGCCTTCATGTGTTAATGGTGGACAGGCAACCTGCAATCTCCTGTATGCCGGTTTCTGCCGTAGGGCATGAAGTTACCCCCACAACCTCTGTCTTTCGGCTACCGAAATTCTGTGCTTCAGTGTGGAGGAAGCTCAGTAGCAGCTTCCCTTTAGTTCTTTACTTCTCCTGCACTTCTCTTCTCCTTTCAGTCTCCTACAGACTGCTCTGTTGCTCTTTCTTTCCAGGAGCTGCAGCACCACGTGGCTGTACGGCCCCAGCTTTCCTCTCTTTACCTCTTTACTGGTGTAAGGCAGCCACAGTCCAGGGTACTAGATCACAGGTACTGGTATGGTCCGGCCAACTTGGAAGCGATTTAGAAATTAAATGACTCTTCAATTCTGGGCAAGGGGTAGGCATCCTTGTGTGTAATATGGTTTATCTGCCTACAGTCAACACACATCCTCATTGTACCATCTTTCTTTCTAACGAGGACTAAATCAGCTGCCCAGTGGCGACAACGGTCTCTGATTACCCCAGCCTCCATCTCTCGTAACATACTCTTGGCACATTGGTAGTGAGCTGGAGGTACAGGCCGGTACTTCTCTTTTATGGGGGTGATCTCCAGTGGGGATATGATGTTGAACCCCTTTTACCTGCCTGAACTCTAGTGGGTGTTTGCTGAATACCCGCTCATACTTATGGACCACCCGGTAAGCCCCCTGTTTTTGGTGTGAAGGGGTAGAGTCAGTACCCAGTGTCAGTGTCTGACACACATCCTCCAACTTTCCTGCAGAGCCATTGTCCTCCGCCTGGTCGGATGGGACTCGAGGGTTCTGTTGCTTTTATTGCATTATCATTAACAGTGAACAGTTTAGCAAGTGTGGCATATCTGGGTAAGTGGACCTCTTTCTCTCCACAATTAAGGACACATACCAGTACCCTCCCCTTACGGGCATCAACCACCCCTCTGGCTGTCAGGATGGTGGGCCTACTATCTGAATACACAGGTTCTACCTGGTAGTCTTTACCCCTGAGGCCTATTGCTGACCGACACCAGATTAACATTTCACTCCTGGGGGGTATTGCAATGGGGATCGGATCACTCACTCTGACACAGCCAACTTCTCCACCAGACAATTCTACCAGTTGTCTCTGCATCAGGCCTCTGATTTCTTTTTGCAGGACACGCTTCTCACTGGAACCAGCAGTTTCGGCCACCTGTTTTAAAAAGACAATAACCTCAGCAAGACAATTTTCCATGACATTAGTACCTAAGGTCATCATGGGGTTACATTCTTGCCGGTCAATATCTACAATCACCAGTCCTTGGGCCTGCAATTCTACCCGCCCCGCCTTAATGGTTACCTCCTTGTACCCAACTTGTGGCAAAGGCTGACCATTACTGGCTACTATTGTCAAATCACTATCTGGGCCACAGGTAATATCAGTCAGCCCAGTACCATTTGTAGAGGATGTAAGGCATAGTCATCACCTGAAAGCCGGTGTCCAGTAAAGGGTTCATCAGGATGCCGTCGATCACAATGGGGAGGACTAGTCGTCCTCCAACGTACTTGGCTTGCCAGTTTTATGGGCCTCCTGGTCGTCCTACTCCTGGGTGTTTGCCCTCTGCCCCAGGGGTCACTCGTTTAAATGGCAGAACCTTGCGATGTGTCCCGCCTTGCGATGTGTTACAGCGGCGACAGATGGGTCGTCAGTCCTGATGATAGTGGTCGTTGTCTCTTCCTCTGATCAGTGGGATCCTCTTCTGTCGTTGCCAAGGGACGTCATCCAGACTGGAAGCCAGCTGGATTTTCTCCTTTGGGGATTCCTGCAGGGAATGCACGGTTCTGGCTAGTGCAGCTACGCTTTTAGTCAGTTCCTTGACCTGGAGGCGCAGTTTTGTTGATGGATCATCGTCCAGGATCTGTGCGTTGGCCTCAATGGGGGCCTGATGAAAGGATGCCACCTCCTAGTGATACGTGATTGCTGGACGCCTAGGGGGCACTGTGCGGCTGGGCGGTGGTTCATGTAGCACCCGGATGGCCCTGTCTTTGAAGTGTGCAAAGTCCAGGTCAGGGTTTTGCAAGGCCAGGATGTGCAGCTGTGTCCTGTGGGTACTGGATAGGAGTCCCTCAATAAACTGCTCCTTTAACAGCTTGTCCCCATCATTCACGCTGTTCTGGTCAACCTGCTTAATGGCCCGCAATGCCTCCTGGAGATTAAGGGCATAGTCTCGTATGATATCCTGTGCTCTTTGTTTGCACCTGAAAAACCTCATCTTAATTTCTGCAGCCGTGCGGGTGTCAAAAGTGTTTTTCAGTTTGGCTAATATCTGCTTAACAGTTCCTTTTTCAATATCCAGCCAGGATTTTACCTCCCTTTGCGCTGCTCCAATTAATTGAGCAGTTAGAATGCTGACCTTTTGATGTTCCGTCAGGGGATATACTTCAAATAGGCTGCAAAGTCCTTCTTTAAAGTCACTCAGCGTGTGGGACTCCCCTGAATATTGTGACAGCCAGGCCGTTCCTGGTATATAGGGCTTGGATAGCTGCATTATGGGAGCTGTAGCTACAGCGAGGTCCTGCCGGTTCACAGGAGCGGCAGCCACTGTGGGGCCTGATGGCATTATGGGGCCTGCGGCTGCATCCGCTGCAAGGCCTGGTGGCATCATGGGGGCTGTGGCTGCGACCACCGCTAGATCTCCTCACGGGTCGGACATATCCCTTCCCCGTGCTAACCTCATTCAGGCCTGACGTCTCGCCGCCGGAGTCTGCAGCGGTTCCTCCTGCGCTCGGTAAGGTGCTCCTCCCGATTCTCCTTCCAGGGCATCTGGCTTCTTCACTTGGGGATCTCCGCACGGTGCCTGCTTCCTCTTCGTGCTCTTTTTCAGGCTCCGCCCACAAAGGCACGCCCCCTTCTCCTCGCGCTCCACGCGGTGTGGCAATGGCGGCCCACAAACAATTTCAATGCAGCCTATAGTGCACAGTACCTGGCAATGCCGGGGCACGAATCCTGTTTGTGTACTTAAAGGGATGTGTCACGGTAGCGGTGACCCAGTTCGTGGCCCCGGGCGCCCAAGTAAAAGGGATGGACTTTAAAGGGGTTTGGGAAATAATAAAAGTTTGTGACACTACCTGTGGTACTCGGTCAGGGGTGACTGACGCTGCTTAAAGGGGTCCTCTGGGGTGATGTTATGGCAGCGGGGATGGTATGGCTTCCCACAGGTGAAGTTGAGTCCCCAGGGCTCCTGGTGCGGTTGGCAAGGATGGTGTGGTGCCGGAAAATAAATGGAGGACACAGGGTTGCAGTCTCTTTACCTGGTTTACTGATGGTAGACAGCCACAGTCCAGGGTACCAGGAACAGGTGATGATGGAGTCCAGGCAGCCTGAAAAGAGTAGAATTCCCTTTGCCAAGTCAGATTGGGAGCCTTCCACTATGCGCTAAATAATAGTCCCTTGCTGCCTGTGGCTTCTGTGCTTCTGTCAACGTCCTCTCTTAGGCTGGTTTCACACTTGCGTTTTGATCTGCATGCGTTTTTGAAAAAACGCATGTGGTGAAAAAACGCATGTAATCGCGGCAAAACGCCGCGTTTTTTAGACGCATGCATTTTTTTGTTTGTTTTTTTTTTTCCATGAAAAAATCAACTAGAAAATCCACTAATAGTAGAATTAGCTAGGGTTAGGGTTAGGGTTAGGGGTAGCTTTTTATTAGAAGAATGTCCTGGTCACCCTAACCCTACCCCTAACCCCTAAACGTAACTGAAATACGTGGCACTGAAATACGTGGCACTGAAATACGTGGCACTGAAATACGTGATACGTGGCACTGAAATACGTGGCACTGAAATACGTGGTACGTAGCACTGAATACGTGGTACGTGGCACTGAAATACGTGGCACTTAAATACGTGGCACTGAAATACGTGGCACTGAAATACGTGGCACTGAAATAAGTGATACGTGGCACTTAAATACGTGGCACTTAAATACGTGGCACTATGACTGTCAGAAAATGTTCATTAAACGGTTAGGGGTGAGGTTAGGGGTAGAGTTAGGGTTAGGGTTTGGATCCCTTTATCACCTTGATGGTGGTGGGAGGCTTTTCAGTCTGTTTTCTGGTTTTTTTCTATAAAAACGCATGCATTTTTAACGCAAACAAACGCATGTGCTTAAAAACGCATGCGTTTACATAGACAGCAATGCATTTTTTGCCGCGAAAAAACGCATGCGTTTTTTCGCGGCAAAAAAAAAACGCGCAAAAAAATACTACAGGTTGCATTTTTGAAAATGAACGCATGCAGAAAAAAAACGCATGCGTTTGGAAACGCGACCAAACGCGTAAAAAAAAAACGCATGCGTTTTCAATGTTAAATATAGGGGGAAAAAACGCATGCGTTTTTTGTGCAAAAAACGCTGCAGACAAAAACGCAAGTGTGAAACCAGCCTTACACTCTGTCCTGGGACAGTTCCTGCATGGTATGCAATGCGAGCCGTTTCATGGGGGTCTCTATCCACGGTGACTCTGGGCTCTGGGTGCTGCTGTACCTCAGGGTGCAATGTGGGCAAGTCACTTTCAATTTCCTGCCCTCTGGTTCTGCCATGGGATAGGTAGTTCCACACAGCCTCGGGCTCCCGGTGCCCGGTTTCTGCGCTTCAGCTTAGAGGGAGCCCAATCGCAGCTCTCCTCTAGCTCCTGACTTCTCCTGTGCTCCTTCACTATTCCTCATCTGCTCCAGACTAACTCCTCCTCCAGACCAGAATGTATAGCTATCTAGGGAAGCTCCGCTGAAACGGGGTTTTGATCTCCCCCTTCTGGTCTGGAGTCAGAACATGTTGCATGTACAGATTACCTGCCAAAGGGATCCTCCTTGTTTCCAGGCATGGCATCACCCTCCCCAAGAGGAAGGCAGTGCCACTTGTGGTACCCAAACTCCTGGGGTGCCACAATTGATCAGGTCCTCCAGTGTAGATCTGGCCGGATTCCTGACCTGTTCCAGAATCATCCTTACCCCACGAGGCGAGATCTTCCATGGAGCCCCAGAATGAGGAAGATTGACAATCATCTCGTGTTTTTTCTAATAATTGTGCCAACAGTAGTTGCCTTCTCACTAAGCTGCTTGCCTATTGGCTTGTAGTCCATCCCAGCCTTGTTCAGGTCTACAATTTTGTCCCTTTTGTCTATAGACAGCACTTTGGTCTTGGTCATGGTGGAGATATTGGAGTGTGATTGCATGTGCAAGTGTTTTTTTATGCAAGTAACGAGTTCAAACAGTTGCAATTAATACAGGTAAAGAGTGTAGAGTAGGAAGGCTTCTTTTTCCAAAGATTTTATTTGGATTTTAAAATAACAGGCAAGAAAAGGGAATAGGGGCGGGATAGGACGGTGGGGGGGGGGGGGAGTAGGAAGGCTTCTTAAAGAGAAACTAACAGGTCTGTGAGAGCCTGAATTCTTGCTAGTTGGTAGGTAATCAAATACTTAATTCATGCAATAAAATACAATTTAATTATTTAAAAATCATACAATATGATTTTCTGGTTTTTACATTTAGATTCTGTCTCTTAGGGTATGTGTCCACATGCCAGATTGCATCCGGATTAGCTGCAGATTGAACGCTGCATACAGCCACGGCGTTCAATTCGCAGCGTCCAGATGTTACAGCATAGTGGAGGGGATTTTATGAAATCCTGTCTCCACTATGCGTGCGAACACGCATCCGGCGGCCCTGCGTTTCCAGACATGCGGTGAGTCTTTTTAGAACGCAGCATGTCTGTTTACTTTGCGGCGACGATCCGTCGCCGCAAGGTAAATCACAGGGCCCTATGTATGGGGTGCGGCGATTCCGAATGTGTGCAATGAACAGATCCGGAATTACCGCGCGTACAGAGGGGCTTCCGCTCCGTCCAAAGCGCCGTCATTACAGACCGTGAACATGCACCCTTATAGTTGAAGTGTACATACGATAAAAATTACAGACCTCTACCTTCTTTGTAGGTGGGAAAACTTGCAAAAACACTTATTTTCTCCACTGTAGATACATATATTGATGTAATTGAGATATATAATCAGTGCTTACTGTACATGTATTTAGCTTATAATTAAATAGTTAAAAATGGCATGTGGTTCCCCGAAATTTTGAATAGCCAGCTGAGGGAAAGCCATCAGTTATGGGCTGATGTTTATAGCCTGGGAAGGGGGTAAGATGAAGATTCCCAGTGTCACGGTTCCACCCCTCAGATGGTCAAGCTTGTTTGATGCAGCTACTGACAGCTCGGTCTTCCAATCTGAGCTGTCAGTGTGTTGATTGACAGCTTGACTATCCAATCTAAGACTGGGAGGTGTCGTCTCTCTCCAAGTATTCACTATTAGTGATGAGTGAGTGTGCTCGTCACTCAAGTTTTCCGAGCATGCTCGGGTGTTTAGAGTATTTTGAGTGTGCTCGTAGATTATGTTTGTGTCTCTGCAGCTGCATGATTTGCGGTTGTTAGACAACCTGAATACATGCAGCGATTGCCTGTTTGTTAGGGAATCCTCCATGTATTCAGGCTGTCTAGAAGCCGCAAATCGTGCAGCTGCGGAGTCTCAAACATAATCTACGAGCACACCCAAGATACTCGGAGAACACCCGAGCATGCTCGGAAAACTCGAGTAACGAGCACACTCGCTCATCACTATTCACTATACCAGGTGATTGCCATGCTACTTAACTGAGCTGTTTCTCCCAGACCTTTGCCAGACATACATTCAGTTAGTGAGGTTTGTGCTCTGTGTGCTTTTGTATGATTGATCTTTTGTTGCCTGACCATCCATCTGTTTAAGCCCTTCTGTTCTAATCCCTTATTCTCCTAGTATTCTGACTTCGGAAAGTTATCTGACCACGCTTTTTTCTCTTCTTTCTGTTTATGACGTACCCTCCTGGCTTCTGAGCTTGGACTCCTTGACTATTCTAACTCACGGTTTGGCTGTGAGAAGTGACTAGCGTCACATTAAGTCTGGACAATACATTTTTCTTTTTCGCCAGCAAGGATCCTGTTCATACACTTTGTGACCAGGTGGCAAATTTGACGCAGATGACTCAGGATCTGGCTAAGGATTGCCAGAGTCTGGGGTCATCGCAATATCAGTTGCAGGGTCAGATAAATAAATTGATGAAGACCCCTATAGTCCCCCACTGCCAGCAATTGCTGTGACGTCAGTACCCTATGATGTACAGTTGGTCTCTTCCGAACCTGAGATATCCCTCCCTGATACATTTTCAGGAGAGAAAGACCAGTTTAGAGTATTCAGAGAGAGCTGTAGATGATTTTTTACCCTGCGTGCCTGGTCATCAGGGGATGATTTCCAGTGAGTGGAAGTAATCATGCCCCTACTGCGACAGGGTACTCAGACCTGGGCATTTTCTTTATTCCCACAAGCCTCAGAATGGTTTTCTGTTGACGCCTTTGACAGCTTAGGTCTTATATATGACAAACCTGACAGAATCCAGGTTGCTGAGGCTAAGTGCATGAACCTGGCACAAGGGGGTCACACACCTGAGGACTATTGTACTGAATTCCGGCAGTGGTTCACTGAAGTTCTATGGAACAATGCCGCTCTCAGGTGCCAGTTCCAAAAAGGACTTTTCGAAACCCTCAAAGATGCTCTGGTCCTTCATGATGCCCCTTGCTTTCTGATGGAAGCCATGAATCAGGTCATACGAATGGACCGCAGAATCCGTGAGAGATGTGGTGAACAGCAGGCTGCTCGTTATACTTCTACGGAGCAGGTCCAATTACCCAAGGTTAGAGTTGCCAGTCTTCATGTTGTGGAGAGAAGACCGAGACAAGATCTCGGACTCTGCCTATACTGTGGTCTCTGTTATGGACTGGTAATTTATGAGCGACATGCGACTAGCTCTGAGCAGGTGGTAACTATACAGACCGCAGTTCCTGATCTTAACACAACACTAGCAGTAGCCGTGGGATGTTCCTGTCACTCCCTGGACACCTCGTCACAGCCGGAGAACTAGCTACCCCTAAAGGTAGAAATAGGAAGGCTATCTTGCCTCAGAGAAAATCCCCAAAGGATAGGACAGCCCCCCACAAATAATGACTGTGAGAGGAGAAGGAAATGACATACGTAGTATGAAACAAGATTTAGCAAAGGAGGCCACTTCTAGCTAGATAGATAGTACAGGAAAGAACACTGTGCGGTCAGTAATAAAAACTAGAAAAAGTCCACCGCAGAGATATGCAAAAATCTCCACACCTGACTAAAGGTGTGGAGGGCAAAATCTGCAGCCCAGAGCTTCCAGCTTAGCTGAATAGATCCATACTGATAAGCTGGACAAATGAGCAAAACATAAAATGTGCTGAACAATAAAGTCCACAACAAGTGGACTGCAAAAGGACAAGCAAGGACTTATCTTTGCTGAACTGGACAGAGTGTCAGGGAAATCCAAAAGAGCAGTGACTCCAAGCAGGAACAATTGGCAACTGGCATTGATTGAGGGATAAGGCCAGACTAAAATAGCCGAGCCAGAAAGACGATCAGTGGAAGCAGCTGCTGATGCTAAATCCAAGAAGCAGCTATACCACTCAAAACCACAGGAGGGAGCCCAAGAGCAGAATTCACAAAAGTGCTACTTACAACCACCGGAGGGAGCCCAAGAGCGGAATTCACAACAGTACCCCCCCTTGAGGAGGGGTCACCGAACCCTCACCAGAGCCCCCAGGCCGATCAGGACGAGCCAAGTGAAAAGCACAAACCAAATCAGCAGCATGGACATCGGAGGCAACCACCCAAGAATTATCCTCCTGGCCATAACCCTTCCACTTGACAAGATACTGAAGCCTCCGCCTCGAAAAACGAGAATCCAAAATTTTCTCAACCACATATTCCAACTCCCCCTCAACCAACACCGGGGCAGGAGGATCAACAGAGGGAACAACGGGTACCACAAATCTCCGCAACAAAGATCTATGGAAAACATTGTGGATGGCAAAAGAGGCTGGAAGGGCCAAACGAAAAGACACTGGATTGATAATCTCAGAAATCTTATAAGGACCAATAAACCGAGGCTTGAACTTAGGGGAAGAAACCTTCATAGGAACATGACGAGAAGATAACCAGACTAAATCCCCCACCCGAAGCCGGGCACCAACACACCGACGGCGGTTAGCAAAACGCTGAACCTTTTCCTGAGACAAAGACAAATTGTCTACCACATGAGTCCAAATCTGCTGTAACCTGTCCAACACAGAATCTACACCAGGACAATCAGAAGGCTCAACCTGCCCTGAAGAAAAATGAGGATGGAAACCAAAATTACAAAAAAAAGGCGAAACCAAAGTAGCCGAACTGGCCCGATTATTAAGGGCAAACTCGGCCAACGGCAAGAAAGCCACCCAATCATCCTGATCAGCAGACACAAAGCATCTCAAATAGGTTTCCAAGGTTTGGTTAGTTCGCTCAGTTTGGCCATTTGTCTGAGGATGGAACGCCGAAGAAAAAGACAAATTAATGCCCATCCTAGCACAAAAGGCCCGCCAAAACCTGGAAACAAACTGGGAACCTCTGTCAGACACAATATTTTCCGGAATGCCATGCAAACGAACCACATGCTGAAAAAACAATGGAACCAAATCAGAAGAGGAAGGCAATTTAGGCAAAGGTACCAAATGGACCATTTTAGAGAACCGGTCACAAACCACCCAGATAACAGACATCCTCTGGGACACAGGAAGATCCAAAATAAAATCCATGGAAATATGCGTCCAGGGCCTCTCAGGGACAGGCAAAGGCAAAAGCAACCCACTAGCGCGGGAACAGCAAGGCTTAGCCCGGGCACAAGTCCCACAGGACTGCACAAAAGAACGCACATCCCGCGACAAGGAAGGCCACCAAAAGGACCTAGCCACCAAATCTCTGGTACCAAAAATCCCAGGATGACTGGCCAACACCGAACAATGGACCTCAGAAATTACCTTACTTGTCCATCTATCAGGAACAAACAGCTTCCCCACAGGACAGCGATCAGGTTTATCAGCCTGAAATTCCTGAAGCACCCGCCGTAAATCAGGGGAGATGGCAGAAAGAATCACCCCTTCCCTAAGAATGCCAACCGGCTCAAGAACTCCAGGAGAATCAGGCAAAAAACTCCTAGAGAGGGCATCCGCTTTAACATTCTTAGATCCCGGAAGATGTGAAACCACAAAATCGAAACGGGAGAAAAACAGGGACCATCGAGCCTGTCTAGGGTTCAGCCGCTTGGCCGACTCGAGGTAAATCAAATTCTTATGATCGGTCAAGACCACAACGCGGTGCTTGGCTCCCTCAAGCCAATGTCGCCACTCCTCAAATGCCCACTTCATAGCCAACAACTCCCGATTGCCGACATCATAATTGCGTTCCGCAGGCGAAAACTTTCGGGAAAAGAAGGCACATGGTTTCATCAAGGAACCATCAGAATTCCTCTGTGACAAAACGGCCCCTGCCCCAATCTCAGAAGCGTCAACCTCAACCTGAAAAGGAAGAGACACATCCGGCTGACGCAAGACAGGGGCAGAAGTAAATCGGCGCTTAAGCTCCTGAAAGGCATCAACAGCCTCAGAGGACCAATTTGTCACATCAGCGCCTTTCTTCGTCAAATCGGTCAGGGGCTTAACCACACTAGAGAAGTTGGCAATGAAACGGCGATAAAAATAAGCAAAGCCCAAAAATTTCTGAAGGCTCTTCAAAGATGTGGGTTGAATCCAGTCATGAATGGCTTGGACCTTAACAGGATCCATTTCTATAGACGAAGGAGAAAAAATAAACCCCAAAAAAGAGACCTTATGAACTCCAAATAGGCACTTAGACCCCTTCACAAATAGAGCATTATCACGAAGGATCTGGAATACCATCTTGACCTGCTTCACATGAGACTCCCAATCATTGGAAAAAATCAAAATATCATCCAAATACACAATCAAGAATTTATCAAGATAATTGCGGAAAATGTCATGCATGAAGGACTGAAATACAGAAGGAGCATTAGAAAGCCCGAAAGGCATCACCAGGTATTCAAAATGGCCTTCGGGCGTGTTAAATGCAGTTTTCCATTCGTCACCCTGTTTAATACGAACAAGATTATATGCCCCTCGAAGGTCAATCTTGGTAAACCAACTAGCCCCCTTAAGCCGAGCAAAGAAATCAGAGAGCAAAGGTAAAGGGTATTGGAATTTGACCGTGATCTTATTAAGGAGGCGATAATCAATACAGGGTCTCAAGGAGCCATCCTTCTTGGCAACAAAAAAGAATCCCGCTCCCAATGGTGACGAAGACGGCCGAATATGCCCCTTCTCCAAGGACTCCTTAACATAGCTCTGCATAGCGGTATGTTCTGGCACAGACAGGTTGAGAAGTCGGCCCTTAGGGAACTTAGAGCCTGGAATTAAGTCAATAGCACAATCACAGTCCCTATGTGGAGGAAGGGAACTGGACTTGGGCTCATCGAATACATCCTGGAAATCTGACAAAAATTCAGGAACATCAGAAGAGGGGGAAGAGGAAATTGACATTAAAGGAACGTCACTATGTACCCCTTGACAACCCCAACTAGTCACAGACATCGATTTCCAATCCAACACTGGATTGTGTACTTGTAACCATGGAAAACCCAGTACAACAACATCATGTAAATTATGCAACACCAGAAAACGGCAATCTTCCTGATGTGCTGGAGCCATGCACATAGTCAGCTGAGTCCAATACTGAGGTTTATTCTTGGCCAACGGTGTAGCATCAATACCCCTCAATGGAATAGGGCTCTGCAAAGGCTGCAAAGAAAATCCACAGCGCCTGGCGAATTCTAAGTCCATTAAGTTCAGGGCAGTGCCTGAATCCACAAATGCCATGACAGAGAAAGATGACAATGAGCAAATCAGGGTCACAGACAGGAGAAACTTAGGCTGTACAGTACTAATAATAACAGATCTAGCTACCCTCTTAATACGCTTAGGGCAATCAGAGATAGTATGAGCTGAATCACCACAGTAAAAACACAGCCCATTCTGACGTCTGTATCCCCTCTGTTCCGCTCTAGTCAGAATCCTATCACATTGCATAGGCTCAGGACTCTGTTCAGAGGATGCTGCCATATGGTGCACCACTTTGCGCTCGCGCAGGCGCCGATCAATCTGAATGGCTAGAGACATAGATTCGCTCAGACCAACAGGCGTGGGGAACCCCACCATAACATCTTTAAGGGCTTCAGAAAGACCCTTTCTGAAAATTGCTGCCAGAGCGTCCTCATTCCATTTAGAGAGCACAGACCATTTTCTAAATTTCTGGCAGTATATTTCTGCCGCTTCCTGACCCTGGCACAGGGCCAACAAGGTTTTTTCCGCATGATCCACAGAGTTAGGTTCGTCATACAATAATCCGAGCGATTGAAAAAATGCATCTACATTAAGCAATGCCGGATCCCCTGACTCAAGGGAGAATGCCCAGTCCTGAGGGTCACCACGCAGCAAAGAAATAACTATTTTAACTTGCTGAGTGGGGTCACCAGAGGAACGGGGTTTCAGAGCAAAAAACAATTTGCAGTTATTTTTAAAATTCAAAAACTTAGATCTATCCCCGTAAAACAAATCTGGAATAGGAATTCTAGGCTCTAAGGCTGGAGTCTGAACAACATAATCTTGGATACTCTGAACTCTTGCAGCAAGCTGATCCACACGAGAAAACAAACCCGGAACATCCATGTCCGCGCCCAAATCCACCCAGAGATTAAGAGGAAGGAAAAAGACAAAACAGACTAAAGAAAAAAAAATGGCTCAGAACTCTTTTTCTTTTCCTTCTTTTGAGATGCATTCAACTCATTTTTGGCCAGTTGCACTGTTATGGACTGCTAATTTAGGAGCGACATGCGACTAGCTCTGAGCAGGTGGTAACTATACAGACTGCAGTTCCTGATCTTAACACAACACTAGCAGTAGCCGTGGGATGTTCCTGTCACTCCCTGGACACCTCGCCACAGCCGGAGAACTAGCTAACCCTAAAGGTAGAAATAGGAAGGCTATCTTGCCTCAGAGAAAATCCCCAAAGGATAGGACAGCCCCCCACAAATAATGACTGTGAGAGGAGAAGGAAATGACATACGTAGTATGAAACAAGATTTAGCAAAGGAGGCCACTTCTAGCTAGATAGATAGTACAGGAAAGAACACTGTGCGGTCAGTAATAAAAACTAGAAAAAGTCCACCGCAGAGATATGCAAAAATCTCCACACCTGACTAAAGGTGTGGAGGGCAAAATCTGCAGCCCAGAGCTTCCAGCTTAGCTGAATAGATCCATACTGATAAGCTGGACAAATGAGCAAAACATAAAATGTGCTGAACAATAAAGTCCACAACAAGTGGACTGCAAAAGGACAAGCAAGGACTTATCTTTGCTGAACTGGACAGAGTGTCAGGGAAATCCAAAAGAGCAGTGACTCCAAGCAGGAACAATTGGCAACTGGCATTGATTGAGGGATAAGGCCAGACTAAAATAGCCGAGCCAGAAAGACGATCAGTGGAAGCAGCTGCTGATGCTAAATCCAAGAAGCAGCTATACCACTCAAAACCACAGGAGGGAGCCCAAGAGCAGAATTCACAAAAGTGCTACTTACAACCACCGAAGGGAGCCCAAGAGCGGAATTCACAACAGGTCTCTCTGGATATTTTCTTAAGAATTGCCCAACTCGTCCTGAAGCTATCAAACCATTGGGAGAACTTCTAAGTCAGGGTGATGGCCAAGTACATCACCCAGACTGCCAGGTACCCTTTTCTTCCTCTGATAAAGTACTGATAAATACAATGTTATCCTTCGAGAACCAGGTGTTAACATTGGCACTCATTAACTGTGGGTCTGATGCTAAGTTTATTGATTCGAGACTGGTTCTGAAGTTAGAGTTAGGGACAGATTGTTTACAATAATGATATTTACTCACCGGTAATTTGATTTTCCAGAGCCATGACAGCACCGTACATGAGAGATGTCATCCGCCCAAAGGAACAGGAAACCTGCAGCAGAGATAAAAGAAGGGGGCGGCACCTCTCTCCTCAGTTTGTTTCAGAGTATGCAAGGTAACTGCCTTATTAGTTCACATATGTATATTACATTAATTTTGACAAAGTCACACATCCACCCATTTTTAGGGAATCACACAACCATCACCAAGATAGGACGGGAATTAATGCGGTGCTGTCATGGCTCTGGAAAATCAAATTACCGGTGAGTAATTATCATTTTTTCCCTTCCCCATGACAGCACCGTACACGAGAGGAAGGAATAGCAGAGACTCCTAGAGTGGGACAACAGCAGATAACACCTTTCTCCCAAAATCAAGCTTTAACAGCCCTACATCCTACATCTAGATCTAGCCTATAATGACGGAAGAAAGTGGAGGGTGAAGACCATACCGCTGCTCTGCAAATCTGTTCCACAGATGCATTTGCCCTTTCCGCCCAGGATGTGGCAATAGCCCTTGTGGAGTTAGCTGTTACACCCAGTTGAGGAACTTGTCCAGAAGAAGAATATGAAAGGGAAATAGCCATACGGAGCCACCGTGCAATAGTCGATTTTGAGGCCTTTTTTCCCCTCTTTGCCCCTGGAAAGAGACAAAAAGGGCTGATGACTGTCGCCAAACTTTTGAGGCTTCTATATATTGGAGCAGGCAACGTCTGACATCTAGACAATGGAAAATTTGCTCTCCCAGGGATTTTGGGTTGGCACAAAACGAGGACAAAATTATTTCCTGGTCCCTGTGAAATTTTGAATTGACCTTTGGAAGGAAAGCCGGGTCAGTCTTTGTGTCTGCGAATTGAGATACTGATTTGGCTTTTATCCTAAGTCATACTGCATGACTTATTAAAGGGTTGATTGTGACTTGTAGGATCGCTACTTCCAACAGGTGGTGCTATAGAGTTTAAGTCCTCTTTTTCTCTGAAGAGGCAATTTGCATATTAAATTTCCCATAGGAGCATTGCACGGCGAATAAGCCTCCTTACCTTGACAAGCCAGAGCTGGTATGTCACTCTCCATAAGGAGAAACCTTACCCCTTAGACCTCAGTCCAGAGCCTCCTGTTATGATCTGGTGGCCCAGGAGTAGCATTGGACATACTCTGGAGAAGGTGGTATCTGTACTGACCGCGGACCCTGAACTTAACACCGCAACTAGAAGTAGCCGTGGGATGTACCTACTGATCCTAGACACCTCGACACAGCCGGAGGACTAATTAACCCTATAGATAGAAAAAGGGAAAACTATCTCGCCTCAGAGAAAATTCCCAAAGGATAGGCAGCCCCCCCACAAATATTGACTGTGAGAGGAGAGGAAAAAACATACACAGGCTGAAAACAGGATTTAGCAAAGGAGGCCAATCTAGCTAAATAGGAAAGATAGGACAGAGAACTATGAGGTCAGTATTAAAATACTAGGAAATATCCACCACAGAAAATACAAAAAACTCCACATCTAACTAAAGATATGGAGGGTATATCTGCCTCTCCAGAGATTCCAGCTTGACTGCAGAAATCCTTACACAGATTAAGCTGGACAAGAAAAAACATGAAATGCACTGAACAATGAGGCCCACAAAATGTGGGCTGCAAAACAAGCATTGAGGAGGGGTCACCGAACCCTCACCAGAGCCCCCAGGCCGATCAGGAGGAGCCAAATGGAAGGCACCAAATCGTCAGCATGAACATCAGAGGCAACAACCCAAGAATTATCCTCCTGGCCATAACCCTTCCACTTGACAAGATACTGAAGCCTCCACCTTGAAAAACGAGAATCCAAGATCTTCTCAACAACATACTCCAACTCCCCATCAATCAACACTGGGGCAGGAGGATCAACAGAGGGAACGACGGGTACCACATATTTCCGCAACAAAGATCTATGAAAAACATTGTGGATGGAAAAAGAGGCTGGAAGGGCCAATCGAAAAGACACTGGATTGATAATCTTAGAAATCCAATAAGGACCAATAAACCGAGGCTTGAACTTAGGGCTCATTTCCACATGCGAGGCACACGTCCGTATCTCGCATGTGGAAACCAAGCTCTGGCGCCGGCACTTTGGAGCGGAGCTGTGCAGCTCCATGTGTTCCTATGCGGCCGCACGCTCCGCTCTGCAGTGCCGGCTCCACAGCTTGATTTCCACATGCGAGATACGGACGTGTGCCTCGCATGTGGAAATGAGCCCTTTGGGGAAGAAACCTTCATAGGAACATGATGGGAAGACAACCAGACCAAATCCCCAACCCGAAGCCGGGAACCCACACGCCGCCGACGGTTAGCAAAACGCTGAGCCTCCTCCTGAGACAAGACCAAATTGTCCACAACATGAGCCCAAATTTGCTGCAACCTGTCAACCACAGAGTCCACCCCAGGACAATCAGAAGGCTCAACCTGCCCCGAAGAAAAACGAGGATGAAACCCAGAATTACAAAAAAAGGTGAAACCAAGGTAGCAGAACGAGCCCGATTATTAAGGGCAAACTCGGCCAATGGCAAGAAAGCCACCAAATCATCCGAAAAAATCAAAATATCATCCAAATATACAATCATGAATTTATCAAGATAATTCCGAAATATATCATGCATGAAGGACTGAAACACAGATGGAGCATTAGAGAGTCCGAATGGCATCACAAGGTATTCAAAATGGCCCTCGGGCGTATTGAACGCAGTTTTCCATTCGTCGCCCAGCTTAATACGAACAAGATTATATGCCCCTCGAAGGTCAATCTTAGTAAACCAACTAGCAACCTTAATCCTGGCAAACAAATCAGAGAGCAAAGGCAAAGGGTATTAGAATTTGACCGTGATCTTATTCAAAAGGCGATAATCAATACAGGGTCTCAAGGAGCCATCCTTCTTGGCAACAAAAAAGAAACCTGCTCCCAATGGAAAAGAAGATGGCCAAATATGCCCCTTCTCCAAAGACTCCTTAACATAACTCCGCATGGCGGCATGTTCTGGCACAGACAGGTTGAAAAGTCGGCCCTTAGGGAACTTACAGCCTGGAATCAAGTCAATAGCACAATCACAGTCCCTATGCGGTGGAAGGGAACTGGACTTGGGCTCATCAAAAACATCCTGGAAATCTGACAAAAACTCAGGAACTTCAGAAGAGGGGGAGGAGGAAATTTACATCAAAGAAATGTCATCATGAACCCCCTGACAACCCCAACTAGTCACAGACATAGATTTCCAATCCAACACCGGATTATGCGCCTGTAACCATGGAAACCCCAGCACAATAACATCATGCAGATTATGCAACACCAGAAAACGACAATCTTCCTGATGGGCTGGCGCCATGCACATGGTTAACTGTGTCCAAAACTGAGGTTTATTTTTAGCCAATGGTATAGCATCAATGCCCCTCAAAGGAATAGGACTCTGCAAAGGCTGTAAGGGAAACCCACAACGTCTGGCAAATTCTAAGTCCATTAAATTTAAAGCGGCTCCTGAATCCACAAATGCCATGACAGAAAATGACGATAATGAGCAGATCAGGGTCACAGATAACAGAAATTTAGGTTGTACAGTACCGATGGTAACAAAACTAGCGATTCTCTTGACACGCTTAGGGCAATCAGAAAGAACATGAGCAGAATCGCCGCAGTAAAAACACAACCCATTCTGACGTCTGAATCCTTGTCGTTCAGCTCTAGACACAATCCTATCACATTGCATAGGCTCAGGACTCCGCTCGGAAGACAACGCCATAGTGTGCACAACTCTGCGCTCACGCAAGCGCCGATCAATTTGAATGGCCAGAGACATAGAATCACTCAAACCAGCAGGCGTGGGGAACCCCACCATAACATCTTTAACGGATTCAGAAAGACCCTTTCTGAAAATTGCCGCCAAAGCATCCTCATTCCATTTAGTCAACACAGACCATTTTCTAAATTTCTGGCAATATGATTCTGCCGCTTCTTGACCCTGACACAGGGCCAACAAGGTTTTCTCAGCATGCTCTACAGAGTTAGGTTCATCATACAATAACCCAAGCGCCTGAAAAAAGGTGTCTACATTAAGCAACGCCTGATTCCCAGGTTCCAGGGCAAATGCCCAATCCTGGGGGTCGCCACGCAACAGAGATATGACAATTTTAACCTGCTGGATGGGATCACCAGAGGAACGGGGCTTCAGAGCAAAAAACAGTTTACAGTTATTTTTAAAGCTCAGAAATTTAGACCTGTCCCCAAAAAACAGATCAGGAGTTGGAATTCTAGGCTCTAAAGCTGGAGTCTGAGCGATATAATCAGAAATACCCTGTACTCTAGCAGCAAGTTGATCCACACGAGAAGCAAGTCCCTGAACTTCCATGTCAGCGCCAAACTCCTGAACCACCCAGAGGTAAAGAGGGAAAAAAAAACACAACAGAGTACAGAAAAAAAAATGGCTCAGCACTTTCTTTCCCTTCTTCTGAGATGCGGTTAACTCATTGTTGGGCAGTTGTACTGTTATGATCTGGTGGCCCAGGAGTAGCATTGGACATACTCTGGAGAAGGTGGTATCTGTACTGACCGCGGACCCTGAACTTAACACCGCAACTAGAAGTAGCCGTGGGATGTACCTACTGATCCTAGACACCTCGACACAGCCGGAGGACTAATTAACCCTATAGATAGAAAAGGGAAAACTATCTCGCCTCAGAGAAAATTCCCAAAGGATAGGCAGCCCCCCACAAATATTGACTGTGAGAGGAGAGGAAAAAACATACACAGGCTGAAAACAGGATTTAGCAAAGGCACAATCTAGCTAAATAGGAAAGATAGGACAGAGAACTATGCGGTCAGTATTAAAATACTAGGAAATATCCACCACAGAAAATACAAAAAACTCCACATCTAACTAAAGATATGGAGGGTATATCTGCCTCTCCAGAGATTCCAGCTTGACTGCATAAATCCTTACACAGATTAATCTGGACAAGAAAAAACATGAAATGCACTGAACAATGAGGCCCACAAAATGTGGGCTGCAAAACAAGCAGAACTTATCTTGGTGAAAAGACCAGGAAGCAGGAGAAACCATGAAGGGATGTGAATCCTCCAGAATACAATGGACAACTGGCACTGACTAAAGGGTGAGGCCAGACTAAATAGCCCAGTCCAGAGTGGACACAACTGATAACTGCTGTGAAGGACAGACAGCAGCGCTACCACTTATAACCACCGGAGGGAACCCAAGAACAGAATTCACAACAGCCTCCCACCTAGCCAAATTAGTTGTCATGCTTCGCACTGACGAGGGCCAACAGCCCGAAACACCATGTCTGTGAATTTAAGATACTAATTTGGCTTTTACCCCAAGTAATATTGCATGATTCGTTAAAGGGTTGATTGTGACTTGTAGGATCGCTACTTCTAACAGGTGGCGCTATAGAGTTTAAGTCCTCTTTCTCTGAAGAGGCAATTTGCATATATAATTACTCTGTCATCCAGAAAAGTAGTATATGGGGGATTTACTGGGATAGCTTGCAGCCCACAGGTACGTCGAGCTGAAGTCAGGGCAACCAGGGGAACTGTCTTCAGTGTCAAGGCCTTTATTGAAATGGAAGTAAGAGGCTCAAAAGGAGGTGAAGTTAGGGCATTTAAAACTAAATTTAGATCCCAGGGAGCTACCTTAGTGATTTCAAAGGTCTGGCTGTAAAGAAGGCTCAAATGAACCTATAGACCCAAGGGTGATCAGAAGTTTTTGGTCAAACAACACACCCAGGGCAGAGACGTGCACTTTTAGGGTGCTGGTAGATAATCCTCTTTCTAGCCCCTTTTGGAGAAATTCTAGAATTTCTTTTACCGGGATTTCTTGGCTTGTCTCGAACAACTGTCGCCCTGAAAATTCCAGGAATCTTTCCCAAACTTTTTGGCATTTGTCCGACGTGACCTTTTTCCTGCAAGTGAGCAACGTGGTCACTAAAGGGCCCGAGAATCCTTTTGCTAGTAGGAGTCCCCTCTCAAGTTCCAAGTGGTGAGATGGAGTCTGTGCACCTGAGGATGTTCTACTGGACTCTGGTGCAAGAGATTGGGGATATCCGGAAGGATCCATGGGTCCCAGATAGACATGCGCCCTAGCCATGTGAACCATGCCCTTTTTTGGCCAAAAGGGTGCGACAAGGATTAATCGTGTCTTGTCTTCCCCAATTTTCTTCAGGACTATCGGGATCAATGGAATCGGGGGAAACGCATACACCTGATGAATCTTCCAGCGGTACAGAAGTGCATCCACTCCCTCTGGGTGTTCTCTTGGATTTAGGGAGTAGAACCTGTTTACCTTCCGATTTTCTTTTGTGGCAAACAGATCCACTTCTGGCGTGCCAGAGATGGCACAAATTCTTCCAAATATTTCCTGATTCAGGGACCATTCTCTCTGATGTAATACGTGATGGCTTAAGAAATCTGCCACAAGATTGTCCGTCCTTTTCAAGTGTGTACCTGACAGGGACAAAAAGTTGCTTTCTGCCCGTATGAGCAGCTCTCTGGCTTCTACCCTTGTAATTCTCTTGTATGGACTTGTGCCCACTGGACCGCTGGGATTGTCGCTGTTAGGATACCCAAGAGTGACATTGCCCCTCTTACCGAGATGGGCTGACCGCGTTGCACCTTTTGTATCTTTTGTTGAATGGTCCGAATTTTCCCTTCTGGGAGGACACACTCTTGTCTGACTGAATTCAATTGAATTCCGAGGAATTCCTGTACCTGAGCTGGAACTAATCTTGATTTTTTAAATTTATTATCCAGCCCAGACTGGTTAGTACCTACAGCACTCTCGTGACTGTCATTACGCAGTTTTCCTTGTTGTCTGCCACCACGAGAAAGTCATCCAAATAGGGTACCAGTAGTATATTTTCTTTTCTCACGAAGGATGCTACTTCGGTAATTATCTTTGTCAACATAAGCAGGGCTATTGACACCCCAAAGGGAAGCCAATGGTATTGAAGATGAGTGGGGACTTGTGCAATCTCCACCACCAACCTTAGGTACTGCTGATGTTCCGCACAAATTGGTACATGGTAGTAAGCATCTGTGAGATCTATTACTGCCATGTAGCAGCCTGGATCGAGTAGCCTTACTGCTGACTTTAGAGTTTCCATTTTGAAACTCTCCACCCGGATATAGCGATTCAGTGCTTTGGCGTGAGGAACAAGGTGCTGTAGAATCCTATCCCTTGGTGTGGCACTTTTATCAGTACTTCCTTCTGCATGAGGATGTGAACCTCTCTCTCTAGTGTGGCTTGATTTTGGTTGGCCACATGAGACACTATCATCCGTTGCGGCTGGGGGCTGAAGAAATTTAGCCGCAGGCCTTCCGATAACAAGTTGGTTATCCACTGTGAGGTTGGTAATGCTGCCCATTGGTGGACAAAAAAATTGAAGTCTTCCCCCCACCGGAATTTTGGCGTCATTGGTGTTTGGAATCTGATTTAGGGGGAGGGTAACTGAAGAGGAACCCTTTATCTTTCCTCTCTCTCCAGGGTCTGCCTTGTATGGACCTGTTGTCTGAGCAGCCTCGGCCCCCTCAATTCCCTGACCCTTGAAAGGGCGAGCGAGAGTTATTCCAACGACGTCTAGAGAAGGAGGGGTGGCGGAAATAGTTTTTTCCTTGTCTGACGCCTTCTCCAGGATTTCATCCAATGCTTTTCCGAAGAGGTACTGTCCCTCACAGGGGACTGCACAGAGTTTAACTTTCAATAGAAAGTCTGCGGCCCAGTTTTTTAACCACAGTGCTCTGCGACCTGAATTGGTTGGGCGCATGCACGGGCGGCACATCAGATGGAGTCAACTGAGGCATCCGCTAGGAACCCTGCCGCATCTTGTAAGGAAGGTATTGCCTTCAGTAGCCTCTCTCTTTGGCACTTGTCTTTTATCTGCTCATTTAATTCCTCTAACCACTTGACCAGAGCAAGAGCTGTACAAGTTGTGGCTACCACAGGTTTGAATGACCATGCTGATGCCTCCCAAGCTGACTTTAGAAAGGCATCTGCATTTTTGTCGAGAGGATCTTTAAGGGACCCATGTCCTCAAATGGTAGGGCTATCCCTCTAGAGGTACTAGCGATAGCAGCATCCAGTCTAGAAGCCTTTTCCCATTTTTTACAGACCTCCTTATCAAATGGGTATTTGCGCTTCAGTGTCTGCGGGATGGACACCTTTTTGTTTGTTTTTTTCCACTCTCTTTTAATCAAATTCAGGAGATTATCATGAAAGGGAAAAACTCTGCGTTTCTCCCCTCAAGGTTACTAAACATGGAATTCAGAATTGTTCGTTGTTCCCTATGTGTCTCCACCCCCATAGTAGACCTAACAAGCTTGAGTAATTTCCCGATATCCTCGGATAAAAAAATAAGGGCAGCCATATTCCTCATCCGAGGAATACAGGTCTGAGTCATCAGAGGGGGCTAATTCTCCCGTCTCTTCCTCTGAATCTACATTAGGACTTTGGATATTTGTAGAAGGAGGGGGAGGGGTGGGCTTTCTGGAACCAAGTGCAGTATGCTACTTTAACTGTTCCTTTACTGTTGTCTTTACTTCCTCTCGACTAATAGATTTTACGCTCTGGAGTAGGCACGGAGACTCCTCGGCAACTGTTTTATGAATACACGAACGACAGATTCGCTTGTCATATGTTCTATGGAGGGTTTTTTTACATATTGCACATGCCTTGTTTTTCTGCTTTGATGTGACCTTTTTCCCCCTGTAGCCTGTGTCCACATCTTTGTCCGGTATGCGCGGTTCTGTTGCGGGGTTCGCCATGCTTTCATGAGAAGCAGCTGCAGCATTCATTGACCTTCTTTATCTGGTAGGAGCGGTGTGTGCACCTTTGGAGCAACTCCCTCCCGGAAGTGTCCAGCACACAGTCTCCCCCGGCATGTGATGTCACTTGCTGCGTGACCGGAAGCCGTCCCATTCACTCGGCGCCAGCGTCGTGATAGACACGCCCCTGCCCAGCCTCCTGACACCATGGACCTTGGTCTCTGGACCGGGCATCATCAGAGGGGGATCCTCCTGGAGGTATGCAGCCTGCTACAGGCATCTACCTGCAGGAACAGTAAACCAAAACTGAGGAGAGAGGTGCTGCCCCCTTCTTTTATCTCTACTGCAGGTTTCCTGTTCCTGGGGGCGGATGCCATCTCTCATGTATGGGGCTGTCATGGGGAAGGGAAAAAACCCATTCAAGTCGTCGACCTTGACAAGACACCATTAGCTCACAATATGGTCAAGAGGAACGGTGGATTTCACTCTCCAAGTGGGAGCACTCCATTCTGAATCCATCTCCTGTTTTGTGTTGGATAATATACCTGCTGGATTGGTACTGGGGTATCCATGGTTGCAGATTCACAATCCTGTTATTGATTGGTGTCAGAAGGAGATTGTGAAATGGAGCCCAAATATTACAAACAATGTCTAAAAAACTTACAAATATGCTTCGCTAGTCTGAAGGGTCTTCTGGTGTACCCGAAGGACTTCAGAGATGTGTTTTTGGAAAAAGAGGTGGTGATACTACCTCCCCATCATCCCTATGTTTGTGCTATTGATCTTATTCCTAGTGGCAAATTGCCAAAAGCTTGCCTTTACAATTTGTTGGGGCCTGAACAGACCGCCATGAAAGAATGTTAACAAGACTTCACAGAAGGGTCACATCCATCCTTCCTCTTCCCCTATAGCTGCTGAATTTTTCTTTGTTAAAAATAAAAATGGGGGTTCTTGCCTTCAAGAACTAAACAAGATCACGGTTAAAAATACTTACCCAAAGACACTGGAGAGAGCAGACGTGCAGCACTGGGTTCTTTCCACGGCATTTTCATAAACACCGAGCTGCTGCCTAGTAAACAGCAGTTTGGAGTCTTGGTGCGGCTGAAGGAGACACCCGGGAGCCGACGGGAAGGATTTGAGACCGCACTTGTCCCGGAGAGAAGTGCACATGCATAGCTAAGGCAGCGGCGCGTTGGATGTGCTCGGAGCCGATAGACATCTGCTATGCATGGCCAGTGACTCAACTACAGGTCGATTCCCGGGTGAGCTGACGATGGCAAGGGGGCTGAGGAAAGCGCCTGTGGGCTCGGTGCTGAGGTCTGGGTCCTCTGGAGACGTGGAACTGCTGGTGGCGGGAACGGAGCTGAGGTGCGGCGGCCATCTTGGGGATCTGAACAAAAAAGGAAGAAAAAAAACAACAGCTCACCTGTTAGGCATGTGTTGTAGGTAAGCACGGATATCGTGTAGTCATCTCGTGAAACAATAGAATGAAAAAAAGGGGGAAAATCCAGCTTCCAAAAAATTCCAGATTTATTGAGAATAAAATGCAAAGTCCAGTCACTTAATTCACATAATAGTGAGTAGCAGGCAACCCGTTTCGAACGTTAAAGGGAACCTGCCACCCCCAAAATCGAAGATGAGCAAAGCCCACCAGCATCAGGGGCTTATCTACAGCATTCTGTATGCTGTAGATAAGCCCCGATGTATCCTGAAATATGAGAAAAAGAGGTTAGATTATACTCACCTGGGGGGGCGGTCCGCTGCGGTCCGGTCCGATGGGCATCGCGGTCCAGGGCCTCCCATCATCTTACGATGATGTCCTCTTCTTGTATTCACACTGCGGCTCCAGTGCTGGCATACTTTGTCTGCCCTGTTGAGGGCAGAGCAAAGTACTGCAGTGTGCAGGCGCCGGGAAAGGTCAGAGAGGCCCGGCGCCTGCGCACTGCAGTACTTTGCTCTGCCCTCAACAGGGCGGTCAAAGTACGCCTGCGCCGGAGCCGCTGCATGAAGACAAGAAGAGGACATCATCCTATGAAGATAAGAGGCCCCGGACCGGACAGCGACGCCCATCTGATCGGACCGCCCCCCAGGTGAGTATAATCTAACCTCTTTTTCTCATCTTTCAGGATACATCGGGGGCTTATCTACAGCATTACAGAATGCTGTAGATAAGCCCCTGATGCTGGTGGGCTTAGCTCATCTTCGATTTTGGGGGTGAGAGGTTCCCTTTAACATGTTCTTTCTCAAAGCTGTTAGCTTTGAGAAAGAACATGTTACTGTTCGAAACGCATTGTCTGCTACTCACTATTATGTGAATTAATTGACTGGAATTTTTTGGAAGCTGGATTTTCCCCCTTTTTTTCATTCTACCTTGGGGATCTCCCTGGCATTTGGAGGAGATATTTGAGCTGGAGGACAGACATTGAGACGCAGGCACAAGTTCCTGAAACAGCTGGGGAAGATGGCTGGCATGCTGGCCTGGCTACAGCAAGGGTACAGGGATTTACATACTTAGGCTGGTTTCACACTTGGCCTTCCGCATGCGTCCTGTGTCGTCCTGCATACCCATCTTTAATATTGGGTACTCAGGGACATGCGTTGTATGTGGATGCGTCCGCATGCGGGTGTTTTGACGTGCCCGCCGACCGCAAGAAAATGCAACATGTTACGTTCGGCGGGCACGTCAAAACGCCGCATGCGGACGCATCCGCATACAACGCATGTCCTTGCATACCCAATGTTAAAGATAGGTACGCAGGACGACACAGGACGAATGCATAGCTCCCAACTTTTTAAGAAGGCAAAGAGGAACAAAGGCAAATTTTAGGCCATGCCTCTGACCACACCCATTTCACAACTAGTCACACCCATATCCACGCCCCAACCACACTAATTTAGCACTGCTGATCACAGTTTCATAAACAATGATTATAAACTAAAAAATATGGCCACACCGTGCTCCATACTGTATAATGGCCACACATGATGCTCAATACTGTATAATGGCCACATAGTGCTCCATACTGTATAATTGCCCCACATGATGGTGTCATGTCGGATGCTATTCACACTAGGGCGTCCGACAGACAGCGGTAATTCCACATTCATCCACTATACGCTCAGTGGCGCCGGCTAGACTTTATCCAGGTTGTCCGGGGTTAATCTAGCTGGTAATCGGGTTGGAGGCTGGGTCACGCCCATGGCCTTTAAATAGTCATTCTGGACTTTGGGCGTCGCCGATTATAGCTTGTGTCTTGTGCCTGGTGATCTCGGTCTGGAGTGGTGGTCTAGGAGAAGAAACATCGTATCTGGTGGTGTATTATCCTTTGTCATATTTCTCCTACCTATATTTGTATTTGTTTTGCCCTGTGCACATTATAGTGTTTTCATGTGTGTCTGCGGCGTGGTGCGTTTTTTTAGTTTTCCCTGTCTGTGCTTTCTGTAGGGGTTGGTGTGTGGTCTTATCACTGGGTGGCGTGTGGAGGTTTCAGCATAGGACTGAAACAGGAGTCAGGGTCAGGCCTGGCGGCCCAGACAAGCACACCATCACTGTAAATTCTGGGAGAGGGACAGACAGGGTTTTCCCTAGTCTGACGGATATCGCAGGGGCCCGGGTAATCAGCTGTAGTCTACCCAGTACCCGCATGACATTATAATCGGCCAAAATAAATTTGGGATGCCATGGATCCCATGACTTCCATAACCCGCCAGTTAGAGGCACTGTCCTTACAGGTCACTGTGTTGAAGGGGGCAGTTCAGCAACAGGGTCTTGTAGTATCTAATGTGCAAGCTGAAACTGCAGGCAAAGTTGCAGAGCCAAAGATTCCTTTACCTGACAGGTTTGCTGGGGAACGCAGTAAATTTGTTGTTTTTCGTGAAGCTTGCAAATTATATTTTCGCATGCACCCAGTTTCCTCAGGTAATGAGGCTCAGCGTGTGGGCCTGGTATTGTCATTACTGAACGGAGACCCCCAAGCATGGGCATTTTCATTACCATCTGATTCAGCTGCATTTAACTCAGTGGAGATTTTTTTTTCTTCTCTTGGGCTATTCTAGCAGAATCTAAAATACGCGCTCTCTGCCAGGGGGAGCAAATGGCGGAGGATTACTGTTCTGAATTTCGCCGCTGGGCGGTGGACACACAATGGAATGACCCAGCGCTGCGGAGTCAGTTTGTACATGGGGTTTCGAGAAGGGTTAAACAAGCCCTTCTGATGTATGAGACTCCTACTTTTCTAGAGTCTGCCATGAGTCTTGTTGTCCGCATTGATCGCTGTTTGCATCAGGGGGTGCAAGAGACGCCGCTTATGGGGGAGGGTGTAGGTGCACGTGAGGTTGCTGCAGGTGAGCCCACGGAGCCTATGCAAATCGCAGGGGTGTCACATCATCGAGCCCCCTCACTCAGGAAGCAGGGAGCCTCCATGGTGGTCTCTCAATCTATGCTTCCTGCCAGAGTTCTGGTCGCTGGCAGAGAGCTGTCACTGTCACTGTTTTTGTGGATAGTGGGTCGGCCACTAATCTCATTGATGAGGAGTTTGCGCGCACGGCCGGGTTCACGATCGAAAAACTGCCTCATCCTATCCGGGTGGTCACCATCAATGCTACTCCACTCCCACAGGGGGAGATTACTGAGTTTGTGGCTGAGGTTAAACTCCACATTGGGGTCCTACATTCTGAGCAAGTTACATGTAGGGTGCTCAGTAATCTTCCTGCACAAATGGTTCTGGGTTTTCCATGGTTGTCTATGCACAACCCGGTGATTGACTGGAAAACTCAGGACATAATTCAGTGGAGCGGATTCTGCCAGGAGAATTGCCTGGCCACATGTGTGTCCGCTGTGACTCCTAGCATTCCTGAGTCACTGCTGGATTTCGCAGATGTGTTCTCTGAGAAGGGTTGCTCAGAATTGCCACCACATCGATCCTATGACTGTACTATTAGGTTTAAACCAGGGGCCAAGTTGCCGAAAGCTAGGATGTTTAACATCTCTGGTCCTGAGAGGCAAGCTTTAAAAGACTACATTGCTGAGAGTTTGAGCAAAGGGCACATCAGGCCTTCGTCCTCGCCGGTGGCAGCGGGGTTCTTCTTCGTTAAGAAGAAAGATGGCGGACTATGCCCGTGTCTGGATTTCAGGGAGTTAAACCAGATTACGGTTCGTGATCCATACCCTATACCACTGATACCTGATTAGTTCAACCAGGTGGCTGGTGCTAAGTGGTTTTCCAAGCTTGACCTCAGGGGGGCGTACAACCTCATAAGAGTCCGTCAAGGTGATGAGTGGAAGACGGCTTTTAATACTCCTGAGGGTCATTTTGAAAATTTGGTGATGCCATTTGGGTTGACAAACACGCCTGCTGTATTTCAACATTTCATAAATTATGTGTTCTCGCATGTACTGGGGAAATTCGTTATTGTGAACCTAGATGACATTCTCATTTATTCATGCGACCGTGATACTAATTTAGAGCATGTGAGGCAGGTGCTACAGCTACTCAGAGAAAATAAGCTCTATGCAAAACTGGAGAAATGTGTTTTTTCAGTTCAGGAGTTGCCTTTCTTGGGTTATATTGTGTCTGCTTCAGGGTTTAAAATGGACGCTGCTAAGGTGCAAGCGGTGCTGCATTGGGAATGGCCTGATAACCTAAAAGCACTCCAGCGGTTCCTTGGATTTTCTAATTATTATAGAAAATTTATCAAAGATTTTTCTACCATTGCTAAACCGCTTACCGACATGACGAAAAAGGGTACCAATTTCTCCGCCTGGCCTGAGGCTGCTGTGCGCGAGTTCGAATTTCTGAAGAATAGTTTTGCTTCGGCCCCCATTCTGGTGCAACCGGACGTATCAAAACCGTTTACAGTGGAAGTCGATGCGTCTGAGGTTGGAGTGGGGGCGGTGATGTCACAAGGCTCATCCTTCGGCGAGTTGCGTCCATGCTCCTACTTTTCCAAGAAGCTGTCGCCCGCCGAACGTAACTACGATATCGGCAACAGGGAGTTGTTGGCTATCAAGTTGGCTTTTGAGGAATGGCGACACTTCTTGGAGGGGTCAGTCCATCAGGTTACAGTTATCACCGACCATAAAAATCTGCTTTATTGAGAGTCAGCCAAGCGTCTGTCCCCCAGGCAGGCCCGCTGGGCATTGTTTTTCACGCGATTCAACTTTTTTGTTAGGTACCGACTGGGGTCTAAGAACACTAAGGCAGATGCTTTAGCTAGGTGTTTTCCAGGGGGAGAACCTTGGGAAGATCTGGTACCCATCCTCCAAAAGGGTGTAGTGGTCTCGGCTCTCACAACAGAGGTTGAGGCTGAGATTGCCGAGGCTCAGGAGAAAGTACCACCAGAGCTTCCCATTAACAAATAATTTGTACCGCTTCATCTTCGCCTAAAGGTGTTGGTTGAGCATCATGATGCTGTTCTGGCTGGCCATCCAGGGGTTAGGGGTACCTTGGTGTTGGTGTCGCGTCGGTTTTGGTGGCCCAAAATCCGACAGGATGTGGTCTCGTACGTATCAGCATGTACCACGTGTGCTAGGGCTAAGACACCTCGCTCCCGTCCTGCTGGCTCATTACATTCTCTAGGGGTACCCAGTAGGCCATGGATGGAGATCTCCATAGATTTTATTACAGACCTGCCCTCCTCAGCTGGGAACACGGTCATCTTGGTGGTTGTTGATTGGTTCTCAAAGATGTCGCACTTCGTGTCCTTGCCTTCGTTGCCTAACGCGAAGACTGGCTCAGGTTTTTGTGCAGGAGGTAGTCAGACTTCACGGGGTCCCGTCTGACATAGTGTCGGATAGGGGTACTCAGTTTGTGGCAAAGTTTTGGAAAGCATTTTGCTCATGGCTGGGGATCAAGTTGTCGCATTCTTCGGCGTTTCATCCTCAGTCAAATGGTCAGACCGAGTGTATTAGCCAAAATTTGGAGCAGTACTTACGCTGCTTTGTTTCTGACAACCAGGAGGAGTGGTCGACGTTCCTTCCTTTGGCTGAGTTTGCCATTAATAATCACTGCCAGGAATCGTCTGGGGAGTCCCCGTTCTTTTGTGTTTACGGGTAACATCCTCAATTTTGTACTCTGCGTCAGGGTGGCTCTGCTGGCGTTCCAGAGGAGGACCAGTTAGGAGCACAACTGTCATCCGTTTGGAGGAGAGTGAAACAGCGCTTGCTGAGCGTGGGTGCAAGGTACAAACGAGTGGCTGACAGTAGACGTGTGCCAGGTCTGGACCTGAGTGTGGGTGATTGGGTGTGGTTGTCCACAAAAAAACATAAAACTCAAAGTACCATCCCTGAAATTCGGTCCAAGGTTTATTGGTCCATTTAGGGTCACCGCCATCATTAACCCGGTAGCCTACCGATTGGAGCTTCCTACGGTATATAAAATACACGTGTTTCACAGATCTCTTTTAAAGAAGGTGGTGGGTTCCGTGGACCCGGTGCCGATGCCACCTCCAGTCTTCGTGGATGGCAATTTGGAGTTTGAAGTCTCCAAGGTGGTTGACTCTCATATAGTGCGTCGCACATTACAGTACCTGGTACACTGGCGTGGTTATGGGCCGGAGGAGAGGTCTTGGGTACCAGCTTCGGACATACATGCGGACCGGCTGGTCAGTATGTTTCACCGCCGCCATCCGGACAAGCCGGGTCCTATAAGTCGTGAGGGCCCTGGGGTCCCTCGTAGAAGGCGGGGTACTGTCATATTGGAAGCTATTCACACTAGGGCGTCCGACAGACTGCGGTAATTCCATATTCGTCCACTATACGCTCAGTGGCGCCGGCTAGACTTTATCCAGGTTGTCCGGGGTTAATCTAGCTGGTAATCGGGTTGGAGGCTGGGTCACGCCCATGGCCTTTAAATAGTCATTCTGGACGTTGGGCATCGCCGATTATAGCTTGTGTCTTGTGCCTGGTGATCTCGGTCTGGAGTGGTGGTCTAGGAGAAGAAATATTGTATCTGGTGGTGTATTATCCTTTGTCATATTTCTCCTTCCCATATTTGTATTTGTTTTGCCCTGTGCACATTATAGTGTTTTCCTGTGTGTCTGTGGCGTGGTGCATTTTTTAGTTTTCCCTGTCGGTGCTTTCTGTAGGGGATGGTGTGTGGTCTTATCACTGGGTGGCGTGTGGAGGTTTCAGCATAGGACTGAAACAGGAGTCAGGGTCAGGCCTGGATGCCCAGACAAGCACACCATCAGTGTAAATTCTGGGAGAGGGACAGACAGGGTTTTCCCTAGTCTGAGGGATATCGCAGGGGCCTGGGTAATCAGCTGTAGTCTACCCAGTACCCGCGTGACAGATGGTCCATACTTTAAAACCTACAAGAGAAAAAGTAAGCAAAAACCCTGGTGTAACTAAGTAAAAAAGCAAAAGTGCATTTAAATAACACAGAGTTTTTAGTAATACTGTTTTTCCCGTCTCCCATGACAGCACACATGAGAGAGGGGATCCGCCCAGTCAGGACAGGAAACCTACTGAAATAAAAGGGCGGTACCTCTCCCTCGCTTCAGTTGGGTTTCCTGTCCTGATGGGAACCTTTGTGCTGAAATCACGGCGGTATTTTTTTGCTTGAAGATTCCACTCACCCACTCCTGTCCCGGCACTGGAAGAACAGGCAGCATGCCTGTATGCCGGCCTTCAGGGTGTGGAAGCGCCGTTCGCAGGTCCTGGGGCCTTTGCGCACGTGCGGGCGTTGGGCCGCTCTCTGCCCCCTCTGCTGCTGCCGTCGGCTCTGGTCTGCCTTCCGGGTGCACGGCGGTGATGCGTGCAGGGCACGCTGGGAATGGGCGTGCCCGCGTGACGTCACTGCTGCGCGCCGGATCCAAGATGGCGGTGCCCATAGACAGACGCTGCAGCGTCACAGGGATCTCCTGGGTCTCCTGGTGGGCGCAGAGGTGGGGGAGGAGCAGAGTTTTTTGTACCGGATGAGGTGGTGAGCAGAGTGGATCACCCTTCAAAAGGGGGTGAGTCCACAGGAAAAGTGCTCACATCTACAGAGCTCCGCTGTGGAGGATTGTATGGAGCAGCACTCACAACAGTCATCACCACAGCAGCAGCAGCAGCAGGAAAGCTTACCAGGCGCTATGTCTGCTCACCAGCATGCTAAGAGGAGAAGCGGCAGTCGTCCGGATCGAAGGTCGCAGAACTCCTCAGCTTCTAGGAGGGATGTTATCCGTACTCCAGATCAGCCTCAAAATCCGGTACCCTTGAGTGTCAGCGGGTGGTGAGTGATCTTCGTGAATGTCACATTGGTGGTAATGGGCTACATTTCTCTGCTTGCTTGTCAGGCGCCGAGGAAGGCTAATGCCAAGTCCAAGAACAAAGAATGTGCCCTCTGCAAAGCCCCGCTAGCAGTCCAATGGCAGAAAAGCCTCTGTGCGGACTGCATCCAAAAAACTATTCAGGATGAATCCCCTGACTTTGCCGCTAGCCTCAGGGCCATGATTAGAGCAGAGGTTAAAGGGTCTTTAAAATCAGTCCTAAAAAAAGAAAAGTAGCAAGATCCTAGAGACTGTTTCAGATTCTGGTACCCCTCAATCTGAGGAATATCAAGGAGGACCTCTGTCTCCATATTCGTCCTCTTCCGTGTTCTCTGGCTCCTCTTCGGATAGTGATGTTGGGGGCCGACCATGCTTCCTAACTGAGAATACAGATAAACTGGTTAAATCAGTTAGGGCTACAATGGGCCTTAAAGATGAAAAGGAGTCCAGATCAGTAGAGGACGTTATGTTTGGTGGTTTGGAGGAGAAGAGGAAGCGTACCTTCCCAGTAAATACTAGAGTTAAAACTCTTATAGAGAAAGAGTGGAAGAAACCTGAAAAGTCTGGTAGTCTTCCCTCAGCTTCTAAGAGACGTTATACTTTTGAGGAAAAGGATTCAGAAGTATGGGATAAAGCCCCTAAAATTGATGGTGCGGTGGCTAGGTCATCTAAAAGGTCATCCCTACCCTTGGAGGATTCAGGCGTCCTAAGAGACCCTTTAGATAAAAAAGCGGATGCTTTTTTAAAACATACCTGGGAGGCAGCCGCAGGAGGTCTAAAACCGGCAATAGCTGGAACATGTGTTGCCCGCTCCCTTATTGTCTGGCTGCAACAAATAGAGGATCAGTTGAAATCTAGAGTGCCGAGAGACGAGGTCCTAGCCAATATGGCAATGGCACAAGAGGCGGCAGCCTTTATAGCTGATTTTTCAGCAGACTCTGTAAGACTTGCAGCTAGGGCAGCAGGATTGTCTAACGCGTCAAGACGTGCCTTGTGGTTCAAGGGGTGCCCAGGGGACTTACCCTCAAAAAATACACTCTGTTCCATTCCGTGCGACGGCAAATTCCTCTTTGGTCAAAAACTGGAGGACATTTTAGAAAAAGCTGGTGACAAGAAAAAAGGGTTTCCTCGTTTTCCAGTGGATATCAGACGGCCTTATTTTCGGAGAGGAAAATTCAATAGAGGTCGCCCCCCGGGAGATAGAAGGAACTGGGACTATAGAGATAGAAAAGGATCGGGGTACATGTTTAAGGGCCCCTCCACATCCACAAAAAAAGCCCTCCCAATGACGCCAAGCTGGAAGTAGGGGGAAGGCTTTCTTTCTATCTTCACGCCTGGTTAAATATTTCCCCCAGTCGTTGGGCATTGAATGTTGTCGGCGACGGACTAAAAATAAAATTTATTCATCCACCTCGACAGACTTTTGTGTTGACACCATGCAGAAAACTTCCAGAGGAACAACTAGCTCTGGAAACAGAAGTATTGGGGCTAGTTCTAAAAAAAGTCCTAGTAGAAGTTCCAAAGGAAGAAGAAGGAGAAGGGTTTTATTCCCCTCTCTTCTTAATACGAAAGCCAGATGGCTCACTAAGGACTATTGTCAACTTGAAAAAACTCAACCGGTCAATAAAAAAATTACTCCTTCAAGATGGAGTCGGTAGGCTCAGCAATAAAGATACTGTTCCCGGACTGCTTCATGGCAGCTATAGACTTAAAAGACGCTTACTACCATGTCCCAATTCATCAGGACTATCAAAGGTTTCTGAGAGTAGCAGTGATTGTCCAAGGACAACTCAAACACTACCAGTATGCTGCCCTTCCATTTGGTCTATCAATAGCACCAAGAATATTTACAAAATTAATGTCGGAAGTCATGTCCTTCCTCCGTTCCCGGGACATAGTCATTGTTCCGTACCTAGACGACTTCCTGGTAATAGGCAGGTCAATAGATCACTGTCTTGCACAAATAGAAGAAGTGACCACGACCCTAGCAGTATTAGGTTGGGAGATAAATGTCGCCAAGTCGAGATTAACACCAGAGAAAGTTCAGTCCTTCCTGGGGTTGGTTCTGGACTCCACGCGTCAACTCTGTCTCCTGCCGGAGAGCAAAATATCCAAAATACAAAGTCGTGTGGAACTGGCGATACATCAGCCTGTGATGACGCTAAGAAAGGCGATGTCTCTGCTAGGGTCACTAACATCCTGTATTCCCGCTGTAAAATGGGCACAGTTCCACCTGAGGCAATTGCAGTGGGAGGTCCTGTCAACACAAAGGTTGTTAGAAGGGCATTTGGAGGGAAAAGTTCATCTCTTGTTACGCGTCAGAGATTCTAGTCTGGTGGTCAGTGAGGGATCACTTAAGCTCAGGGGTTCAGTGGCTAACTCCGGTAGAAGACGTCATCACAACGGACGTGAGTGGTACAGAATGGGGTGCTCATCTAGGGACCCTTTCCATACAGGGGTCCTGGTCCCATACAGAAAAATATCAAACATCCAATATAAGAGAGTTATGGGCTGTAGAAAGAGCAGTAAGACATTTCCTTCCAATCCTTCAGGGTCGTCATACCAGAGTGATGTCTGTTATGAACTGGTGGCCTAGAAGCAGCATGGACGAGCTCTGGAGTAGGTGGCCTCTATACTGACCGCAGACCCTGAACTTAACACATCAACTAGAAGTAGCCGTGGGATGTTCCTGTCACTCCCTAGACACCTCGTCACGGCCGGAGGACTAATTACACCTAAAGGAAGAAACAGGAATACTATCTTGCCTCAGAGAAAATTCCCAAAGGAAAGGCAGCCCCCCACAAATATTGACTGTGAGAGGAGAGGGAAATTACAAACGCAGACTGAAAACAGAATTTAGCAAAGGAGGCCACGCTACCTAGAAAGAAAAGACAGGAAAGAGTACTGTGCGGTCAGTATAAAAAATACTACAAAATCCACCACAGAGAATACAAAAATCTCCACACCTAACTAAAGGCACGGAGGGTAACTCCGTGACTCCAGAGCTTCCAACTTGGCTGAGTAAATCTTAACACAGACAAAGCTGGACAAGAAAAAACATAGCAATTCACAGAACTATTAAGTCCACCGCATGTGGACTGCAAAAACAGAGCCAGGACTTATCTTTGATGATTTGGACAATCCAGAAGGAGAAACCAAGCAGAGATGTGGATCCCTAGAAAACAATGGACAACTGGCACTCAATAAAGGAAGGAGCCAGACTAAATAGCCCCGTCCAAAGTGGAAGCAGCTGATGACTGTTGTGAAGGACAAACAGCAGCACTACCACTTATAACCACCGGAGGGAGCCTAAGAGCAGAACCCACAACAGAATTCACAACAGATGTCCGACAATTACGCAGTGGTAGCCTATATCAATCATCAGGGGGGGACGAGGTCCCTTTCACTCATGAGGGCAACATCGGCGCTTCTTCAGTTGGCAGAATCTCACCTACTGTCCCTCACAGCTCTGCACATAAAGGGGGTCGAAAACACGAAGGCGGACTACTTAAGTCACAGAAAGCTAAGACAGGGAGAATGGTCGCTGAATTCCAGGGTGTTCGAACAAATATTGCAGACCTGGGGCGAACCGGTAATAGACTTGTTTGCCACGCTTCACAACAGGAAGGTGGAGAGGTTCTGCTCATTAGACCCGAGGGGGAACCCGGTTGCAGTGGATGCCCTCCGAATACCGTGGAGGTTCAGCCTCGCTTACGTGTTTCCACCGATATCATTAATTCCGGTTGTAGTGAGGAAGATCAGGATGGAGCAGGCAAGAGTGATACTGATTGCTCCATTTTGGCCGAAAAGACCATGGTTTTCTCTCCTAAGACAAATGTCGGTAACCGATCCATGGATCCTACCAGAGGTTCCGGACCTGCTTACCCAGGGTCCAGAATGCCACTCTCAAGTGAAGGGCTTCCATCTAGCAGCCTGGAATTTGAGAGGGCATTACTGAGCCGACAGGGATTCTCGCCAGGGCTAGTCTCCACCCTGCTGAAAAGTAGAAAGCCGATTACATCAAGAATTTATGGTAGGACATGGAAGAGGTTTCTAGAGTTTTTAGGGCAACCTTTGTCGGATGTGGCTCCTGTGGGTGCTATTTTAGAGTTTCTGCAAGCAGGCTTACAGCTAGGGTTGGCTACCAATACACTTAAGGTTCAAGTGTCAGCATTAGGAGCTTTATATCATTGTAATTTAGCCTCCAATAAGTGGGTTGCCCGTTTCATTAAATCATGTAGTAGGTCTAGACCTGTAGTAATTCAGAGAATTCCTCCCTGGGATTTAAATCTGGTTTTAGATGCTCTAACTAAGAGTCCTTTTGAGCCTTTGCAAGAATTAACGATAAAATTTCTCATTTTAAAATGGTACTATTAGTAGCTTTGACATCCGCATGTAGGGTGAGTGACTTGCAAGCCCTGTCCATTTGTCCTCCATACACTCAGATATATGACGACAGGGTGATTCTAAGACCAGATCCGGCTTATCTACCTAAGGTAGTTCTTAAATTTCATAGGAGTCAGGAGATTGTATTACCCTCTTTTTGTGTTAATCCAAAAAATCCAGGTGAGGAGAGGTTTCACACTCTTGATGTAAGAAGGTCTATGTTACAGTACATATCCTTAACCAGTCAGTGGAGGAAAGATCAGTCAGCTTTCCAGGGTAGCAGGAAAGGTCATGGAGTGTCCAAAGGTACTATTGCCAGGTGGATTAGGGAGGCCATTAGCTTATCCTATGCTGCATGTGGCGTTCCGATCCCTGAAGGCATCAAGGCTCACTCCACCAGGGCCGTGGCTACTTCCTGGGCTGAAAAAGCAGAGGTATCGATAGATCAAATTTGTAAGGCCGCTACCTGGTCCTCTCCGTCTACCTTCTTTAAACACTACCGACTGAACTTATCTTCCTCTACTGACCTTACCTTTGGTAGAAGGGTGCTGCAAGTGGTGGTCCCTCCCTAAGGTGTTCCTTTCTCCAAAAATCTCTCATGTGTGCTGTCATGGGAGACGGGAAAACACCAAGGTTACTTACCGGTAGCCGTTTTTTCCGGAGCCCATGACAGCACCTGTATATTCCCTCCCTTCTTTTTTTCACCCTTTGGTGCGCACTTTTAGCTGGGTGTTTTTTTGTTGTTATTATAATGTGGTGGTAGATTGCCATGTGTACTAACCAAGGGGGCCTCTTATGCTCTGAAAACCAACTGAAGCGAGGGAGAGGTACCGCCCTTTTATTTCAGTAGGTTTCCTGTCCTGACTGGGCGGATCCCCTCTCTCATGTGTGCTGTCATGGGCTCCAGAAAAACCGGCTACCGGTAAGTAACCTTGGTGTTTTTGATCAAAAAATAGCACAAAAGCCATCCCACCGCGTCAAGGTAACTCTGATAGGGACAGTCCTACACTGTCTAATATTAAAACCTTACCATGTGTCAATGTTGACCCCAGTGTGAATAAGGGCAGACAGAAGGACTGGGCCCAACAAGGGAACACCAGACTGGGGAAGCCAGTGATGCGGTGGGAAGGCTTTTGTGCTATTTTTTGATCAAAAAACAGTATTACTAAAAACTCTGTGTTATTTAAATGCACTTTTGCCTTTTTTACTTAGTTACATCAGGGTTTTTGCTTACTTTTTCCCTTGTAGGTTTTAATGTTTTGTGGCCAATGTGAACATGCGTTTAACTTCTGCATGTATACCAACTCAAGTTAAACTCAATGTTTGTGGTTTTTTTTGTTTGTTTTTTTATGATAGTCCATTCTGTATAATGGCCCCACATGATGCTCAATACTGTATAATGGCCGCACATTGCTCCTTACTGTATAATGGCCCCACATGATGCTCTATACTGTATAATGGCCCCACATGATGCTGCTTACAGTATAATGGCCCCACATGATGCTCAATACTATATAATGGCCACACAGTGCTCCTTACTGTATAATGGCCCCACATGATTCTCAATACTGGATAATGGCTACACAGTGCTGCATACTGTATAATGGCCCCACATGATGCTCTATACAGTATAATGGGCCCACATGATACTGCATACTGTATAATAGCCCCACATAATGCTGGGTACCGTATAATGGCCTCACATGATGCTTTGTACAGTATAATGGCCCCACATAATGCTTGGTACAGTATAATGGCCCCACATAATGCTGCGTACAGTATAATGGCCAAACCGTTACCCCCACCCCCATCATTGCCTTCTCGATCACCACACACACCTACACCTCTCACCATGCTTCCTCGCAGCAGTCGGTAGCTTCCTCTCCCGCGGTGCAGAATGATGTAATCTAGCTGCGCTGCTGACTGCTCACATCGCTGTAGCTCCGGTACGCCACTGATAAAGACCTATCCATATCTCCTGTGCCAGTCAGTGTCAGAGCGAGGAGCAATATCTGCTCTGATCCGACACAGCTAGCGATTGCGCAAGCAGTTTAAAGCGGCGGAACATTTGGTCTGAGGCCATGCATGAAAAGGGGGATCCTGGCCAGGACAGCGGGACAGAGTCTCAAAATTGGGACTGTTCTGCTGGATCCGGGACAGTTGGGAGTTATGCACATGTGACTCCACTCCGTACACACACACGGTTTCGCTACGTACACATCGTACACACGCGGCTCCGCTCCATACACCTTGTGCACATGTGGCTCTGCTCCGTACACCTCATACACACGTGGCTCTGCTCCGTACACCTCGTACACGCAGCTCCACTCCGTATATTTCGTACACATGCGGCTCCAATCCGTACACCTCGTACACACGTGGCTCCGCTCCGTACATCTCGCACACACATGTGGCTCTGCTCCATACACCTCGTACACACGCGGCTCCGTTCTGTACCTCGTACACACGCGGCTCTGCTCTGTACACCTCGTACACACACGGCTCTGCTACATCCACACTGTAAACCCCTCTTGACCACACACAAACTTACCCTCATCCAGCCCTATGACATCCAGCACAGCAGAGTCCTGAATACACGGAGGCCCAGATCATGTGACTCCTGACTCCTCCCCTCCTGTGATCTCATCACAGGTCCTGTGTGCACAGAGCAGCCATCCGGATGTTGTACAAAGAAAAGCTGCAGAGGAAATTTCCCGACGTCTCTTAGCAACCAGTCAGTGAATGAATAATGGATCACAGTCAGTGCAGTGCGGGAAAAGTAAGATTCCGGCCGTCACAGCGGGGCAGACTCTCAAAATTGGGACTGCCCCGCTGGATCCAGGACGGTTGGGAGGTCTGCGAATGTGGAAGTAGGCGGAGCTTAAGGGAGGAAGCAGCCATGCGCAGACCAGCCAAACGCATGTGTGAACCCGGCCTAAGGAAGGTGAAGAAATCTAACAACTTCTCCCCCCTCATTGTTTGGAGTGATTTCCTAGTGCAAACTACAGAAACTGGCCAGTGTGACAAAATTCTATGCACTTGCAAATTGCATCGCGCTGTTGCCATATAGTGCTCTTTTTGAGAATTGTGCCTGTTGCACATAATTATGCAGCAAAATTGAGTAGGGAAATGACTTTGTAACCCTTTTACTAGTAATATCCGAACCACTAACGCTATCCTGTAGATACATACTGAATAACCAGTCATAAGACTCTCTCTCATATTGCATACATATCTTGGGGAAAGCATTACGAATCCTAATAAATCACAATCTGCAGCTGACAAGCTGAGGACCTATGCCAGGGGAATAACTAGATGACAGTTCAGAAACTCTCAAACAAATTGACTCAAGGAGAGACATCAATGTCACAAGATCTAGAGTATATGGATTCAGAACCTACTCACAAACAGATATCCGCACAACTGCTAATTGCCATTCAATGCAGCATAGCCTCCCTAATTGGGAAAATTGAAGAAGCTAAAACTGATTTGGGGCTACTCTGCAATGACACGTTAAATTTGGGAGAGAAAGTTTGACAGGCGGAGGACAGAATCTTGAGTCTGGAGGACCAAACAGTGCCCTTGCCAGAGAGCGTATCCAAGTGATAGAACAAAAATTGCAAATGTGTGTACAAAAGCATGACCTGGAGAATAGACTGAGGCGAAACAATATCCATATAATAGGATTGCCGGAAAGGGCAGAAGGAAATAATCCCAGTGACTTTGTGGAAAAATGGATGCGTGATCTATTTCTGGAAGCCACCTACTCTGCTGCATATGCGGTGGAGAGGGCACACCGTGTACCTGGGAAACCGAATCCTCCGGGGCTCCTCCTAGACCCCTATAGGCCAGATTCCTTAACTGGAGAGACAGAGATTACATCCTACAACTCTCACGAAAGGCCCAAGTAATTAAACATGAAAATGCCACAGTAATATTGTTTACAGACTTTTCAGCTGATTTGCAGAAACAAAGAGCTTCATTTACTTCAATTAAGAGATGCCTGAAAAGTTCCAATGTGATTTATTTAATGGCGTACCCAGCCAGTCTAAGGGTAGTGGATGGTGAGAGGGTAGTTTTCTTTCAGAATCCGATGGAACCAGAGGAATGGATTTCCAGGAGAGAAACAGTAATGAAAATGCATGTCAATATGGAAAAGTTTATTGCATGAGCACTGAATTTTATATTTCAGATGGCAATTATTGACTTGATTCCTGCAAGCTACTGTTTAAAATTATTTGGTCATACTCATGTTTATAGCTGTGTTGGATTACTGAAATGACTAATTGAAATAGTTCTAATAGAGTTAGTACTAGTGTTGAGCGATACCGTCCGATACTTGAAAGTATCGGTATCGGAAAGTATCGGCCGATACCGGCAAAGTATCGGATCTAATCCGATACCGATACCCGATACCAATACAAGTCAATGGGACTCAAGTATCGGACGGTATCCCTGATGGTTCCCAGGGTCTGAAGGAGAGGAAACTCTCCTTCAGGCCCTGGGATCCATATCAATGTGTAAAATAAAGAATTAAAATAAAAAATAGGGATATACTCACCCTCCGTCGCAGCCCGGACTTTACCGCCGTAACCGGGAGCCGTTGTACCTAAGAATGCGCGCTTGAAGGGCCTTAGATGAGGTCACTGCGCTCTGATTGGTCCGTAGCGGTCGCGTGACCGCTACGCGACCAATCACAAAGCAGTGACGTCACCTAAGGTCTTTCAAGCGCTTGAAATACCTTAGAAGACGTCCGCAGCTTCTGATTGGTCGTGTAGCGGTCGCGTGACCGCTACGCGACCAATCACAAAGCAGTGACGTCTTCTAAGGTATTTCAAGCGCTTGAAAGACCTTAGGTGACGTCACTGCTTTGTGATTGGTCGCGTAGCGGTCACGCAACCGCTACGGACCAATCAGAGCGCAGTGACCTCATCTATGGCCCTGCAAGCGCGCATTCTTAGGTACAACGGCTCCCGGTTACGGCGGTAAAGTCCAGGAGCCGCCGGAGAGGTGAGTATATCCCTATTTTTTATTTTAATTCTTTATTTTACACATTGATATTAATCCCGATACCGATTCCCGATACCACAAAAGTATCGGATCTCGGTATCGGAATTCCGATACCCGCAAGTATCGGAATGCTCAACACTAGTTAGTACCCATATAGACTTGTTAAAATGTTAATATACTGGTCAACTAAAAGATGTTTCACACCCCCTGATTTCATTACCCAGCAGGATTGTGTCATGTCGGACGCTGTTCAGACCAGCGATAATTCCGCTTTTGACCACTATGTGCTCATTGGCGTCGGCTAGATTTTATCTAGCTGTTCCGGGGTTAATTTACCTGATCCTCGGATTGGAGACTGGGCCATGCCCATTGCCTTTAAATAGTTCTCCTGATCATTGGGCGTCGCCGATTATAGCTTCTGTCTTGTGCGTTGTTATCTCAGTCTGGAGTGGAGAGCTGGTTGTTGGAGACTCGTTGCTGGTGGTGTATTTTCCTTTGTCTTATTTACTCCTTCCTATATTTGTATTTATTTTGCCCTGCACATTTATAGTGTATTCCTGAGTGACTGCGGCGTGGTGTATATTTTCCTTTATCCTTGTCTGTGCTAACTGTGGGTATTGGTGTATTACATCTTCACTGGGTGGTGGGCGGAGGTTTCAGCCTAGGATTGAAACAGAAGACAGGGTGAGGTTCGAGGCCTGGACATGCACACCATCAGTGTAAACTCCAGGTAGAGGGTCAGTCAGGATTTCCCTAGTCTGAGGGAAATTGCAGGGGCCCGGGTTATTAGCTCTCGCTCACCTAGTCTCCCCGTGACATTATAATCGGCCCAACAACAACAAAAAAAGGGGTTTCTTTTTTTTTTGTGTTTTGTCATGGATCCCATGACTTCCATAACCCGCCAGTTGGAGGCGCTGTCCCTACAGGTCACTGGGTTGAGGGGGGCAGTACAGCAACAGGGACTAGCAGTATCTAATGTGCAAGCTGGAGCGACAGGAAGAGTTGCTGAGCCTAAATTTCCTTTGCCTGAAAAATTTGCTGGGGAACGCAGTCAATTTGTTTCTTTTCGTGAAGCTTGCAAACTATATTTCCGTATGCGCCCGATCTCCTCGGGTAATGAGGATCAGCGTGTGGGCCTGGTGTTCTCATTGTTAAGCGGGGATCCCCAAGCATGGGCGTTTTCTTTGCCATCTGATTCTGCTGCATTTGACTCTGTGGAGAGTTTTTTTTCCTCTCTTGGAAAAATCTACGATGAACCTGACAGAATGGCTCTGGCAGAATCTAAGATACGCTCTATTCGCCAGGGGGAGCGAGTTGCATAGGATTACTGTTCTGAATTTCGTCGCTGGGCGATCGATACACAATGGAATGATCCAGCATTGCGGAGTCAGTTTATTCATGGGGTTTCTGGAAGGGATAAAAAAGCCCTTCTGATGTACGAGACTCCTGCTTCTCTAGATTCCGCTATGAGTCTGGTTGTCCGCATTGATCGCCGTTTGCGTCAGGGGGAGCATGAGACACCGCCTATGGGAGAAGGTTTAGGTTCACGTGAGGTTGCTGCAGGTGAGCCCACGGAGCCTATGCAAATCGCAGGGGTGTCACATGTGAAGCGTCGAACCCCTGAGCTCAGGAAGCAGGGAGCCTGTTTTTACTGTGGTAAAACTGGTCATTTTATTAACATCTGTCCTCTGCTGTCTAAGAAAAACGCAACGGCGGAAAACTTCTAAGCTCAGACGGTGTGGAGGAGACCAATCTGAGCTTATGTATATCCTCCATGGTGGTTTCTCAATGCATGCTCCCTGCTAAGGTTTTTATCGCTGGCAGTGAGCTGCCAATTACTGTTTTTGTGGATAGTGGTTCAGCCACAAATCTCATTGATGAGGAGTTTGCGCGCACAGCAGGTTTTAGGATTGAAAAACTGTCTCATCCTATCCGTGTGGTCACCATCAATGCTGCTCCTCTCTCTCAGGGGGAGATTACTGAATTTGTGGCTGAGGTGAAACTCCACATTGGGGTTCTACATTCCGAGTGGGTTACATGTAAGGTGCTCAGGAATCTTCCTGCTCAGATGGTTTTGGGTTTTCCTTGGTTGTCTATGCACAACCCGGTAATTGACTGGAAAACTCAGGACATAATTCAGTGGAGCGAGTTCTGCCCGGAGAATTGCCTGGCCACATGTGTGGCTGCAGTGACTTCAAGCGTTCCGGAGTCACTTCTGGATTTTGTGGATGTGTTCTCTGAGAAGGGTTGTTCAGAGTTGCCGCCACATCGTCCCTATGACTGTTCTATCAGGTTTAAACCAGGGGCCAAATTGCCTAAAGCAAGGATGTTTAACATCTCCGGTCCGGAGAGACAAGCGTTAAAAGATTATATTGCTGAAAGCTTGAGCAAAGGGCACATCAGGCCGTCATCCTCGCCGGTGGCAGCAGGGTTCTTCTTCGTGAAGAAGAAAGATGGCGGATTACACCCGTGTTTGGATTTCAGGGAGTTGAACCAGATTACGGTTCGTGATCCATACCCTATGCCACTGATACCAGATTTGTTCAACCAGGTGGCAGGTGCTAAGTGGTTTACCAAGCTTGACCTCAGGGGGGCGTACAACCTCATAAGAGTCCGTCAAGGTGATGAGTGGAAGACGGCTTTTAATACCCCTGAGGGTCATTTTGAAAATTTGGTGATGCCATTTGGGTTGACTAACGCACCTGCAGTGTTCCAACATTTCATCAATGATGTGTTCTCGCATGTTTTGGGGAAATTCGTTATCATGTACCTAGATGACATTCTCATATATTCTTGCGACCGTGATGCTCATTTAGATCATGTCAGGCAGGTGTTACAGCTTCTCAGAGAGAATAAGCTGTATGCTAAACTTGAGAAATGTGTATTTTTTGTTCAAGAGTTGCCGTTCTTTGGGTTATATTGTGTCTGCTTCTGGTTTTAAAATGGACGCCGCTAAGGTGCAAGCGGTGCTGCATTGGGAACGTCCTAATAACCTGAAAGCACTTCAGCGGTTCGTTGGGTTTTCTAACTTCTATAGGAAATTTGTCAAGGATTTTTCCTTCATTGCTAAACCGCTAACTGACATGACTAAAAAGGGTACCAATTTCTCCGTTTGGCCTGAGGCTGCTGTGCGTGCATTTGAATTTCTTAAGAACAGTTTTGTTTCAGCCCCCATTCTTGTGCAGCCAGACGTATCAAAACCCTTTGTTGTGGAAGTCGATGCGTCTGAGGTTGGTGTGGGGGTGGTACTATCTCAAGGCTCATCTTTGAGTGGTTTGCGTCCGTGCGCCTATTTCTCCAAGAAACTGTCGTCCGCCGAACGTAACTACGATATCGGCCAACAGGGAGTTGTTGGCTATTAAGTTGGCCTTTAAAGAATGGCGACACTTCTTGGAGGGGTCGGTACATCAGGTTACTGTTATTACCGATCATAAGAATCTGCTGTATTTGGAGTCAGCCAAGCGTCTGTCCCCCAGGCAGGATCGCTGGGCATTGTTTTTCACGCGGTTCAATTTTGTTGTCACTTACAGACCGGGGTCTAAAAACACTAAGGCGAATGCTCTGTCCAGGTGTTTTCCGGGGGGAGAACCTCGGGAGGATCCAGTACCCATCCTCCAAAAGGGTGTTGTGGTTTCGGCTCTCACTACCGAGGTTGAGGCTGAGATTGCCGAGGCTCAGGAGGAGGTACCATCTGAGCTTCCCATCAACAAATCTTTTGTACCGCTTCATCTCCGCTTAAAGGTTTTGGCGGAGCATCATGATGCTGTCCTGGCTAGCCACCCAGGGGTTAGAGGTACCTTGGAGTTGGTTTTGGTGGCCCAAGATCCGACAGGACGTGGTCTCATATGTGTCAGCTTGTACCACGTGCGCTAGGGCTAAGACGCCCTGCTCCCGTCCTGTTGGCACACTACTTCCTCTTGAGGTACCTAGTAAGCCATGGACAGAAATCTCCATGGATTTCATTACTGATTTGCCCTCATCAGCTGGGAACACGGTCATCTTGGTGATTGTTGATCGGTTTTCAAAAATGTCGCACTTTGTGTCTTTGCCTTCGTTGCCTAACGCTAAGACTCTGGCTCAGGTATTTGTGCAGGAGATGGTCAGACTTCATGGGGTTCCATCTGACATCGTGTCTGATAGGGGGTCTCTCAGTTTGTGGCAAAATTTTGGAAAGCATTTTGCTCACGGCTGGGGATCAAGTTGTCTCATTCTTCGGCGTTTCATCCTCAGTCAAATGGTCAGACTGAGCGTATGAACCAAAATTTGGAACAGTACCTACGCTGCTTTGTCTCTGATAACCAGGAGGAGTGGTCTACCTTTCTTCCTTTGGCTGAGTTTGCTGTTGTGAATCCGCTTTTTGGGCTCCCCTGGTGGTTGCTGGTGGCACTGGTGACTTGTGTGTGCTTTGCTGTCTCAGTTCACCTGCTCCCATCAGTGTTTGGGAGTTTCCTATTTAGCCTTGCTCTCCAGTCATTTCCTTGCCGGTCATCATTGTAACCAGAGCCTTCGGTTGCATGTTCCTGCTACTAGTCTGCTGATCAGCTAAGTGGACTTTGTCCTTTTGTTTTGTATCTTTTGTCCAGTTTGCAGTTTTTGTTATTCTCTGTAGCTGGAAGCTCTTGCGGGCTGAAATTGCCACTCCTGTGTCATGAGTTGACACAGGAGTCTTAAAGTAATTTCAGGATGGTTTTTTGAAAGGGTTTTCAGTTGACCGTGAAGTCCTCTTTTGTATCCTTCTGCTATCTAGTAAGTGGACCTCTCTTTGCTAAATCTACTTTCATACTGTGTATGTCTTTTCCTCTTAAACTCACCGTTATTACATGTGGGGGGCTGCTATCATCTTTTGGGGTATTTCCCTAGAGGTAAGCCAGGTCTGTTCCTTCCTCTACCAGGCGTAGTTAGTCCTCCGGCTGGCGCGTGGCATCTAGGAAGTCGTAGGTATGCTCCCTGGCTACTATTAGTTGTGTGGTAGATTTAGCTCACGGTCAGCTCGAGATTCCATCACCCAGAGCTCGTCCGTTATTTTTGTGTTTTGATGTTTCCCTGCCATTGGGAATCATGACAGTATGACCGGCCCATGTTAAAGTTATTGGCAGAAGAAAGGAGAGAAAAAAGAAGTCTGTAGATTTTTTTTTTTTCCCCTATGCTTGCTCCATAGTTGGATCAGTTGTATTTCAGCTCTAATTACAGCCTTTGCCTTTCTCTCCTTCTAATCCTTGAATGGCTCTGATCTCACCTGTTTAAAGATGGACCCTCAGAGTTTGGCTGTAGGTTTAAATAATCTTGCTACCAAGGTTCAAAATTTACAAGATTTTGTTATACATACTCCGATGTCTGAACCTAAAATTCCTACACCAGAGGTGTTTTCCGGAGATAGATCTCGGTTCCTGAATTTCAAATATAATTGTAAATTGTTCCTTTCTCTCAGACCTCACTCCTCTGGAGATCCTGTCCAGCAGGTTAAGATTGTAATCTCTTTGCTGCGAGGTGACCCTCAAAATTGGGCATTTTCATTGACACCAGGGGATCCTGCGTTGCTCAATGTGGATGCGTTTTTTCTGGCTTTAGGGTTGCTTTATGAGGAACCTAATTTGGAGATTCAAGCTGAAAAAGCTTTGATAGCCCTATCTCAAGGGCAAGATGAAGCTGAGATATACTGCCAAAAATTTCGTAGATGGTCTGTGCTTACTCAGTGGAATGAGTGCGCCCTAGCGGCAAATTTCAGAGAGGGCCTTTCTGATGCCGTTAAAGATGTTATGGTCGGGTTCCCTGCGCCCACAGGTCTGAATGAGTCCATGACAATGGCTATTCAGATTGATCGGCGTTTGCGGGAGCGCAAACCCGTGCACCATTTGGCGGTATCTTCTGAAGAGACGCCAGAGAAAATGCAATGTGACAGAATTCTGTCCAGAAGCGAGCGGCAGAATTATAGGCGTAAAAATGGGTTATGCTTCTATTGTGGTGATTCTGCTCATGTTATATCAGCATGCTCTAAACGTACAAGGAAGGTTGACAAGTCTATTTCAATTGGCACTTTACAGTCTAAATTTATTCTGTCTGTAACCTTGATTTGTTCATTATCAGTTATTACCGTGGATGCCTATGTGGACTCTGGCGCCGCTCTGAGTCTTATGGATTGGTCCTTTGCCAGGCGCTGTGGGTTTGATTTAGAGCCTCTGGAAGTCCCTATACCTCTGAAGGGTATTGATTCTACGCCTTTGGCTTGTAATAAACCACAATTCTGGACGCAAGTGACTATGCATATGACTCCAGACCATCAGGAGGTGATTCGCTTCCTTGTGTTGTACAATTTGCATGATGTTTTGGTGCTTGGATTACCATGGTTACAATCTCATAACCCAGTCCTTGACTGGAAAACAATGTCTGTGTTAAGCTGGGGATGTCGGGGGGCTCATGGGGACATACCTTTGGTTTCCATTTCGTCATCCATTCCCTCTGAGATTCTGGCATTTTTGTCTGATTATCGTGATATTTTTGAGGAGCCAAAAATTGGTTCACTCCCTCCCCACAGAGATTGTGATTGCGCCATAGATCTGATTCCTGGCAGTAAATTTCCAAAGGGTCGTTTGTTTAACTTATCTGTACCTGAACATGCTGCTATGCGAGAGTATATTAAGGAGTCCCTGGAAAAGGGACATATTCGTCCTTCTTCATCTCCTTTAGGAGCTGTTTTTTTCTTTGCATCTAAAAAGGATGGCTCTCTGAGGCCTTGTATTGATTATCGACTCCTGAATAAAATTACAGTCAAATATCAGTATCCGTTGCCTTTGCTGACTGATTTGTTTGCTCGCATAAGGGGGGCTAAGTGGTTCTCTATGATTGATCTTCGTGGGGCATATAATTTGGTGCGAATTAAGCAGGGGGATGAGTGGAAAACCGCATTTAATACGCCTGAGGGCCATTTTGAGTATTTAGTAATGCCTTTCGGCCTTTCTAATGCACCTTCAGTCTTTCAGTCCTTAATGCATGATATTTTCCGTGAATATTTGGATAAATTTATGATTGTGTATTTGGATGATATTTTGATTTTTTCTGATGACTGGGAGTCTCATGTCCAACAGGTCAGGAGGGTTTTTCAGGTTTTGCGGGAGAATTCTTTGTGTGTAAAGGGTTCAAAGTGTGTTTTTGGGGTTCAAAAGATTTCCTTTTTGGGGTACATTTTTTCCCCTTCTTCTATTGAGATGGACCCTGTCAAGGTTCGGGCTATTTGTGACTGGACGCAGCCTACTTCTCTTAAGAGTCTTCAGAAATTCTTGGGCTTTGCTAATTTTTATCGTCGATTTATAACTGGTTTTTCTGGCGTTGCTAAACCTCTGACGGATTTGACCAAAAAGGGTGCTGATGTTGCCAATTGGTCCCCTGCTGCTGTGGAGGCCTTTCGGGAGCTTAAGCGCCGCTTTTTGTCTGCCCCTGTGTTGCGCCAGCCTGATGTTTCTCTTCCCTTTCAGGTTGAGGTCGATGCTTCCGAGATCGGAGCGGGGGCGGTTTTGTCGCAGAAAAGTTCCGACTGCTCAGTGATGAGACCTTGTGCGTTCTTTTCTCGAAAATTTTCGGCCGCCGAGCGAAACTATGATGTTGGTAATCGGGAGCTTTTGGCCATGAAGTGGGCATTTGAGGAGTGGCGTCATTGGCTTGAGGGTGACAGACATCAGGTGGTAGTTTTGACTGATCACAAGAATCTGATTTATCTAGAGTCTGCCAGGCGCCTGAATCCTAGACAGGCACGATGGTCGTTGTTTTTTTCTCGGTTTAATTTTGTAGTTTCATACTTACCGGGTTCTAAAAATGTTAAGGCAGATGCTCTTTCTAGGAGTTTTGAGCCTGACTCTCCTGGGGATTCTGAACCTGCTGGTGTCCTTAAGGATGGGGTTGTTTTGTCTGCTGTCTCCCCAGATCTGCGACGTGCTTTGCAAGAATTTCAGGCGGATAGACCTGATCGTTGTCCGCCTGGTAGACTGTTTGTTCCTGATGATTGGACCAGTAGAGTCATCTCGGAAGTTCATTCTTCTTCGCTGGCAGGTCATCCTGGAATTTTTGGTACCAGAGATTTGGTGGCTAGATCCTTCTGGTGGCCTTCCCTGTCTCGGGATGTGCGTGTTTTTGTGCAGTCTTGTGATGTGTGTGCTCGGGCCAAGCCTTGTTGTTCTAGGGCTAGTGGGTTATTGTTGCCCTTGCCTGTTCCGAAGAGGCCTTGGACGCACATCTCTATGGACTTTATTTCTGATCTCCCTGTTTCTCAGAAGATGTCTGTCATCTGGGTGGTGTGTGACCGTTTTTCTAAAATGGTTCATTTGGTACCATTGCCTAAGTTGCCTTCCTCATCTGAGTTGGTTCCTCTATTTTTTCAAAATGTGGTTCGCTTGCATGGTATTCCGGAAAACATCGTTTCTGACAGGGGAACCCAGTTCGTGTCTAGATTTTGGCGGGCATTCTGTGCCAGGTTGGGCATTGATTTTGTCTTTTTCGTCTGCATTCCATCCTCAGACTAATGGCCAGACGGAGCGAACTAATCAAACTTTGGAGACTTATTTGAGGTGTTTTGTGTCTGCGGATCAGGATGACTGGGTTGCCTTTTTGCCGTTGGCAGAATTTGCTCTTAATAATCGGGCTAGTTCTGCCACTTTGGTTTCTCCTTTCTTTTGCAATTCAGGGTTTCATCCTCGTTTTTCATCTGGTCAGGTGGAATCTTCGGATTGTCCTGGAGTGGATGCGGTGGTGGATCGGTTGCATCAGATTTGGGGACAAGTGGTGGACAATTTGAAGTTGTCCCAGGAGAGGACTCAGCAGTTTACTAACCGCCGTCGTCGTGTTGGTCCTCGCCTTCGTGTTGGGGACTTGGTGTGGTTGTCTTCCCGTTTTGTCCCTATGAGGGTTTCTTCTCCTAAGTTTAAGCCTCGGTTCATCGGTCCTTATAGGATTTTGGAGATACTTAACCCTGTGTCCTTTCGTTTGGACCTCCTGGCATCTTTCGCTATCCATAATGTATTCCATCGGTCGTTGTTGCGGAGATATGAGGTACCGGTGGTTCCTTCTACTGAACCTCCTGCTCCTGTGCTGGTGGAGGGTGAATTGGAGTACGTTGTAGAGAAGATCTTGGATTCCCGTATTTCCAGACGGAGACTTCAATATCTGGTTAAATGGAAGGGCTATGGTCAGGAATATAATTCTTGGGTAACTGCCTCTGATGTTCATGCCTCGGATTTGGTTCGTGCCTTTCATAGGGCTCATCCAGATCGCCCTGGCGGTTCTCGTGAGGGTTCGGTGCCCCCTCCTTAAGGGGGGGGTACTGTTGTGAATCCGCTTTTTGGGCTCCCCTGGTGGTTGCTGGTGGTACTGGTGACTTGTGTGTGCTTTGCTGTCTCAGTTCACCTGCTCCCATCAGTGTTTGGGAGTTTCCTATTTAGCCTTGCTCTCCAGTCATTTCCTTGCCGGTCATCATTGTAACCAGAGCCTTCGGTTGCATGTTCCTGCTACTAGTCTGCTGATCAGCTAAGTGGACTTTGTCCTTTTGTTTTGTATCTTTTGTCCAGTTTGCAGTTTTTGTTATTCTCTGTAGCTGGAAGCTCTTGCGGGTTGAAATTGCCACTCCTGTGTCATGAGTTGACACAGGAGTCTTAAAGTAATTTCAGGATGGTTTTTTGAAAGGGTTTTCAGTTGACCGTGAAGTCCTCTTTTGTTTCCTTCTGCTATCTAGTAAGTGGACCTCTCTTTGCTAAATCTACTTTCATACTGTGTATGTCTTTTCCTCTTAAACTCACCGTTATTACATGTGGGGGGCTGCTATCATCTTTTGGGGTATTTCCCTAGAGGTAAGCCAGGTCTGTTCCTTCCTCTACCAGGCGTAGTTAGTCCTCCGGCTGGCGCGTGGCATCTAGGAAGTCGTAGGTATGCTCCCTGGCTACTATTAGTTGTGTGGTAGATTTAGCTCACGGTCAGCTCGAGATTCCATCACCCAGAGCTCGTCCGTTATTTTTATGTTTTGATGTTTCCCTGCCATTGGGAATCATGACAGTTTGCCATCAATAATCACCGCCAGGAGTCGTCTGGGGAGTCTCTGTTTTTTTGTGTTTATGGGCTTCATCCTCAATTTTGTACTTTGAGTCAGAGGGGCTCTTCCGGCGTTCCGGAGGAGGAACAGTTAGGAGCACAAATGTCGTCAGTCTGGAGGAGAGTTAAACAGCGCCTGTTTGTGGCTGACAGTAGGCGTGTGCCAGGTCCGGACCTGAGTGTGGATGACTGGGTGTGGTTATCCACAAAAAATATAAGACTCAAAATACCGTCCCATAAATTGGGTCCACGGTTTATTGGTCCATTTTGGGTCACCGCTGTCATTAACCCAGTAGCGTACCGATTGGATCTCCCTACGGTGTATAAGATACACAACATGTCTCTTCTAAAGAAGGTGGTGGGTTCTGTGGACGCGGCGCCTATGCCACCTCCAGTCTTGGTGGATGGTAACCTGGAATTTGAAGTCTCCAAGGTGGTTGGCTCTCGTGTAGTGCGCCGCACTTTACAGTACTTGGTACACTGGCGTGGTTATGGGCCTGAGGAGAGGTCCTGGGTACCAGCCTCGGACATTCATGCGGATTGGCTGGTCAGGTTTTTTCATCGTCGCCATCCAGACAAGCCGGGTCCTATAAGCCGTGAGGGCCCTGGGGTCCCTCGTAGAAGGCAGGGTACTGTCATGTCGGACGCTGTTCAGACCAGGTCATTCGACAGACAGCGGTAATTCCGCTTTTGACCACTATGTGCTCATTGACGTCGGCTAGATTTTATCTAGCTGTTCCGGGGTTAATTTACCTGATCCTCGGATTGGAGGCTGGGCCATGCCCATTGCCTTTAAATAGTTCTCCTGATCATTGGGCGTCGCCGATTATAGCTTCTGTCTTGTGCGTTGTTATCTCGGTCTGGAGTGGAGAGCTGGTTGTTGGAGATTCGTTGCTGGTGGTGTATTTTCCTTTGTCTTATTTACTGCTTCCTATATTTGTATTTATTTTGCCCTGCACATTTATAGTGTATTCCTGAGTGACTGCGGTGTGGTGTATATTTTCCTTTATCCTTGTCTGTGCTAACTGTGGGTATTGGTGTATTACATCTTCACTGGGTGGTGGGCGGAGGTTTCAGCCTAGGATTGAAACAGGAGACAGGGTGAGGTTCGAGGCCTGGGCATGCACACCATCAGTGTAAACTCCAGGTAGAGGGTCAGTCAGGATTTCCCTAGTCTGGGGGAAATTGCAGGGGCCCGGGTTATTAGCTCTCGCTCACCTAGTCTCCCCGTGACAGATTGGCAGTAGTATGTATTGGAAGATGGGATCCATAATCTGGGTATATACCTCCCCAAATTGGTACTTCTATGAAAGGCTAATAGAATTTACTAAGAATCTGAAATGGGATGGTGACAATTAGGGTTGAGCGAAACGGGTCGTTCATTTTCAAAAGTCGCCGACTTTTGGCAAAGTCGACGTCTCATGAAACCGAGCCGATCCCAGCGTTGCATCGGCCATGCGGTACGCGACGTTCGCGCCAAAGTCGCGTTTCAATGACGCAAAAAGCGCCATTTCTCAGCCAATGAAGGTGAACGCAGAGTGTGGGCAGCGTGATGACATAGGTCCTGGTCCCCACCATCTTAGAGAAGGGCATTGCAGTGATTGGCTTGCTGTCTGCGGCTTCACAGGGGCTATAAAGGGGCGTTCCCGCCGACCGCCATCTCACTGCTGCTGATCTGAGCTTAGGGAGAGGTTGCTGCCGCTTCGTCAGAAGCAGGGATAGCGTTAGGCAGGGTCCACTAACCACCAAACCGCTTGTGCTGTAGCGATTTCCACTGTCCAACACCACCTTCGGTGTGCAGGGACAGTGGAAGCTACATTTTTTTTTTTTCTCTCAGAGCTGTAGCTCATTGGGCTGCCCTAGAAGGCTCCCTGATAGCTGTATTGCTGTGTGTACGCCACTGTGGAAACCAACTGCTTTTTTCAAAGCACATATCCTCTTGTTCCTTCCTTTCTGCACAGCTATCTTTTTTGTTTGTCCACACTTTTTATTTAATTTGTGCATCAGTCCACTCCTATTGCTGCCTGCCATACCTGGCTGAGATTACTGCAGGGAGATAGTAATTGTAGGACAGTCCCTGGTTTTTTGTTTTTTTTTGTGGGAGATTAAGATTGGCATTTCTGCTAGAGTGCCATCTGTGTGTGCCATCTCTCACTGAGTGGGCCATAGAAAGCCTATTTATTTTTTTCCTTGATTTAGGTTTTAAAATCTACCTTAACAAAAAAACACTACATCAATCAGTGGGAGAAAAATATTGGCCTCAGTCAGGGCTTGTGTGCCACTCCTGTGTGTGCCATCTCTCATTCATTGGGCCATAGAAAGCCTATTTATTTATTTATTTATTTTTATTATTTGGTTTCTAAAGTCTCCCTGAAAAAAAAAAAAAAAAAAAAAAAACAGTGGGAGATTAATATTGCCCTTTCAGCTTGTGTGCCAGTCTTGACTCCTGGGTGTGCCACCTCTCTCTCTCAAATTGTGGGCCATAGAAAGCCTATTTATTTTTTTGCTTGATTTGGGTTCTAAAATCTACCTTAAAAAAAAAACACTACATCAATCAGTGGGAGAAAAATATTGGCCTCAGTCAGGGCTTGTGTGCCACTCCTGTGTGTGCCATCTCTCACTCAGTGGGCCATAGAAAGCCTATTTATTTTTTTGCTTGATTTGGGTTCTAAAATCTACCTTAAAAAAAAACACTACATCAATCAGTGGGAGAAAAATATTGGCCTCAGTCAGGGCTTGTGTGCCACTCCTGTGTGTGCCATCTCTCACTCAGTGGGCCATAGAAAGCCTATTTATTTTTTTGCTTGATTTTGGGTTCTAAAATCTACCTTAAAAAAAAACACTACATCAATCAGTGGGAGAAAAATATTGGCCTCAGTCAGGGCTTGTGTGCCACTCCTGTGTGTGCCATCTCTCACTCAGTGGGCCATAGAAAGCCTATTTATTTTTTTTGCTTGATTTGGGTTCTAAAATCTACCTTAAAAAAAAAAACTCCATCAATCAGTGGGAGAAAAATATTGGCCTCAGTCAGGGCTTGTGTGCCACTCCTGTGTGTGCCATCTCTCACTCAATGGGCCATAGAAAGCCTATTTATTTTTTTGCTTGATTTGGGTTCTAAAATCTACCTTAAAAAAAACACTACATCAGTGGGAGAAAAATATTGGCCTCCTCAGTCAGGGCTTGTGTGCCACTCCTGTGTGTGCCATCTCTCACTCAGTGGGCCATAGAAAGCCTATTTATTTTTTTGCTTGATTTGGGTTCTAAAATCTACCTTAAAAAAAAACACTACATCAATCAGTGGGAGAAAAATATTGGCCTCAGTCAGGGCTTGTGTGCCACTCCTGTGTGCGCCATCTCTCATTCATTGGGCCATAGAAAGCCTATTTATTTATTTTTTTATTTTATTATTTGGTTTCTAAAGTCTCCCTGAAAAAAATAAAAAAAAAAAAAAAAACAGTGGGAGATTAATATTGCTCTTTCAGCTTGTGTGCCAGTCTTGACTCCTGGGTGTGCCACCTCTCTCTCTCAAATTGTGGGCCATAGAAAGCCTATTTCTTTTTTTGCTTGATTTGGGTTCTAAAATCTACCTTAAAAAAAAACACTACATCAATCAGTGGGAGAAAAATATTGGCCTCAGTCAGGGCTTGCGTGCCACTCCTGTGTGTGCCATCTCTCACTCAGTGGGCCATAGAAAGCCTATTTATTTTTTTGCTTGATTTGGGTTCTAAAATCTACCTTAAAAAAAAAAACTCCATCAATCAGTGGGAGAAAAATATTGGCCTCAGTCAGGGCTTGTGTGCCACTCCTGTGTGTGCCATCTCTCACTCAGTGGGCCATAGAAAGCCTATTTATTTTTTTGCTTGATTTGGGTTCTAAAATCTACCTTAAAAAAAAACACTACATCAATCAGTGGGAGAAAAATATTGGCCTCAGTCAGGGCTTCTGTGCCACTCCTGTGTGTGCCATCTCTCACTCAGTGGGTCATAGAAAGCCTATTTATTTTTTTGCTTGATTTTGGTTCTAAAATCTACCTTAAAAAAAAACACTACATCAATCAGTGGGAGAAAAATATTGGCCTCAGTCAGGGCTTGTGTGCCACTCCTGTGTGTGCCATCTCTCACTCAGTGGGTCATAGAAAGCCTATTTATTTTTTTGCTTGATTTGGGTTCTAAAATCTACCTTAAAAAAAAAAACTCCATCAATCAGTGGGAGAAAAATATTGGCCTCAGTCAGGGCTTGTGTGCCACTCCTGTGTGTGCTATCTCTCATTCAGTGGGCCATAGAAAGCCTTTTTTTTTTTTTTTTTTTTTTTTTTATTATTTGGTTTCTAAATTGTCCCTGAAAAAAACATTTTATCTTATTTGGTTTCTAAAGTCTCCCTGAGGAAAAAAAAAAAAATAGGTGGGAGATTAATATTGAAATTTGTGCTTGAGTGACAGTCCTGCGTGTGTGTCATCTCTGTGATTTGGTGCCACAGAAAACAGAGTGTGTAACATTGTGCCTGATTTTCCTTGTGGTCTCACCAACCTGTTAAGGGATATTGAAATCATACTGAAGTTATAGCTCACCGTGTAAGTTGTTTGACAGCAACAAATAAAGTTAATTTGGTTAAGTTTTTCAAACAATGAGGAAGTCTGGTGCAAGAGGTCGTGGCCGTGGGCGTTCATTGTCAGCTGGTAATGATGGTAGTGATAGTGGAGCATCAGGTGGTCGTGGGGATAAAAATATTCCACCTAAGTCTGGAGCTGTGGAGCCTGTTTCGTCATCTGGCTACACAAGGCCTCGAAAGCTTTCTTTTCTGGGAGTAGGAAAACCGCTTTTAAAGCCGGAGCAGCAACAGCAAGTTTTGGCTTACATTGCAGACTCAGCCTCTAGCTCTTTTGCCTCCTCTTCTGAAACTGGTAAATGTAAAAGCAGCGCGTCGCTTGTGGATGTTCACGGTCAGGGACAAGTCGCTTCCTTGTCCTCCTCAGCAAAAACAACAACAAGAGAGAAGGATGCAGCAGGCGGCACAACGGGTTACTCCATGGAGCTCTTTACACATACCGTCCCTGGCTTAGAAAGTGAAACACTTAACAGGCCATGCCCATTACAAGTAGATTCTGACATGGAGTGCACTGATGCACAGCCACAGCCAGAGTACTATGCTGCTCCTTTGACTGAGACCACAACATTGCCCTCTCAGGGTACTGATCCGCAATCAGACCCTGATGAGACTATGTTGCCCCGCCACGAACGCTATACCACCGACCGACACAGTGACACAGACGAAGTTGCACACGAGCTCGAAGAGGAGGTAATAGATGACCCAGTTGTTGACTCCGATTGGCAGCCATTGGGGGAACAGGGTGCAGGCGGCAGTAGTTCAGAAGCGGAGGTGGAGGAGGGGCCGCAGCAGGCATCAACATCGCAACAGGTTCCATCTGCCGGGCCCGTATCTGGCCCAAAACGCGTGTCAAAGCCAAAACCTGTTGGAGGGCAGCGTGGCCATCCGGTTAAAGCTCAGTCTGCAATCCCTGAAAAGGGATCCAATGCTAGGAAGAGTGCAGTCTGGCATTTTTTTAAACAACATCCAATTGATCAGCGCAAAGTCATCTGTCAAAAATGTTTAACTAGCTTAAGCAGAGGTCAGAATCTGAAAAGTCTCAATACTAGTTGCATGCATAGACACTTAACCACCATGCATTTTCAAGCCTGGACTAACTACCAAATGTCCCTTAAGGTTGTAGCACCCTCGGCCAATGAAGCTAGTCAGCAACGCAACATCCCTTCCGTCACTGTAAGGCCACCATTTTCCGCACCACCGGCAGTATCTGTGCAGGTTTCTTTGACAGCCAAAAGCAGTCAGGGTCAGGGAATCACCAGTTTTGTAGGAGGAAATATTGCATCTAGGGCACCGGCGGAAACAATACCGTCTCCAACCGTCTCTCAGTCTGCCATGTCCACCGGCACACCCGCAAGTTCCACGATCTCCATCTCTCCAGTTCAGCTCACACTACATGAGACTCTGGTTAGAAAAAGGAAGTACTTATCCTCGCATCCGCGTACACAGGGTTTTAACGCCCACATAGCTAGACTAATCTCGTTAGAGATGATGCCCTACCGGTTAGTTGAAAGCGAAGCTTTCAAAGCCCTGATGGAGTATGCTGAACCACGATACGAGCTACCCAGTCGACACTTTTTTTCAAGAAAAGCCATCCCAGCCCTGCACCAGCATGTTAAACAGCGCATCGTCCATGCACTCAGGCAATCTGTGAGTACAAAGGTGCACCTGACTACAGATGCATGGACCAGTAGGCATGGCCAGGGACGTTATGTGTCCATCACGGCACACTGGGTGAATGTGGTGGATGCAGGGTCCACAGGGGACATCAATTTCGGGACAGTTGTGCCTAGCCCACGGTCTAGGAAACAGTTGGCTGTAGGCGTTCGCACCCCCTCCTCCTCCTCCTCCTCGTCCTCCTGCAGAAGCTACAGCTCTTCCACAGACCGCAGTCGGCCAACCACTCCATCGGCAGATGACACTGTTGCACACCAGTTGTCCCATTATGGGCCAGCTACTGGCAAGCGTCAGCAGGCTGTATTGGCTATGAAGTGTTTGGGTGACAACAGACACACCGCGGAAGTTCTGTCCGAGTTCTTGCAACAAGAAACGCAGTCGTGGCTGGGCACAGTAGATCTTGAGGCAGGCAAGGTAGTGAGTGATAACGGAAGGAATTTCATGGCTGCCATCTCCCTTTCCCAACTGAAACACATTCCTTGCCTGGCTCACACCTTAAACCTGGTGGTGCAGTGCTTATTGAAAACTTATTCTGGGTTCTCCGACCTGCTCCTCAAAGTGCGTGGACTTTGCTCACATATCCGACGTTCGCCTGTACACGCCAGCCGTATGCAGACCTATCAGCGGTCTTTGAACCTTCCCCAGCATCGCCTAATCATAGACGTTGCAACAAGGTGGAACTCAACACTGCACATGCTTCAGAGACTGTGCCAACAGAGGCGGGCTGTTATGTTTTTGTGGGAGGATACACATACACGAGCAGGCAGTAGGATGGCAGACATGGAGTTGTCAGGTGTGCAGTGGTCCAAGATACAAGACATGTGTCAAGTCCTTCAGTGTTTTGAGGAATGCACACGGCTGGTTAGTGCAGACAACGCCGTAATAAGCATGAGCATCCCCCTAATGTGTCTGCTGATGCAAAGTTTGACGCACATAAAGGAGCAGGCGTCTGCACCAGAGGAAGAGGAAAGCCTTGATGACAGTCAGCCATTGTCTGGTCAGGGCAGTGTACAGGACGAGGTAGCGGGCGAAGAGGAGGTGGAGGACGAGGAGGATGATGGGGATGAGTATATTTTTAATGCGGAAGCTTTCCCGGGGGCACTGGAAATTGGTTGCGTGGCAAGGCCAGGTTCTGGTTTTTTGAGGGACACAAGTGACGTAGATTTGCCTGAAACTGCCCCTCAACCAATCACAACCGGAGATTTGACAACTGGAACTTTGGCCCACATGGCGGATTATGCCTTACGTATCCTAAAAAGGGACACACGCATTACGAAAATGATGAACGATGACGATTACTGGTTGGCCTGCCTCCTTGATCCACGCTATAAAGGCAAATTGCAAAATATTATGCCACATGAGAACTTGGAACTAATATTAGCAACCAAACAATCAACTCTTGTTGACCGTTTGCTTCAGGCATTCCCAGCACACAGCGCACGTGATCGTTCTCACACGAGCTCCAGGGGGCAGCAGACTAGGAGTGTTAGGGGTGCACACATCAGAAGTGGTGTTGGACAGAGGGGTTTTCTGACCAGGTTGTGGAGTGATTTTGCTATGACCGCAGACAGGACAGGTACTGCTGCATCAATTGAAAGTGACAGGAGACAACATTTGTCCAGTATGGTTACTAACTATTTTTCATCCCTTATCGATGTTCTCCCTCAACCGTCATTCCCATTTGATTACTGGGCATCAAAATTAGACACCTGGCCAGAATTGGCAGAATATGCATTGCAGGAGCTTGCTTGCCCGGCAGCAAGTGTCCTATCAGAAAGAGTATTCAGTGCTGCAGGTTCAATATTAACCGAAAAAAGGACTCGTCTGGCTACCCAAAATGTTGACGATCTAACATTCATTAAAATGAACCACAACTGGATTTCGAAATCTTTTGCCCCACCTTGCCCGGCCGACACCTAGCTTTCCTATGAAAAGCTCTTGCCTGTGGACTACTGTGAATTACTTTTCTAATGTATAATTTGCTGCAGCTGATTGTCCAGCATACGACATGTTTACACCTCCCTAAATGGCCAAACTCCCCACACGGGGCCGTGGTATCGTGACTTGGCGCAAGCACCCGTGAGACTGCTGTTTGTCTGAAGAGGTGGGTGTGGCCGCTTTTGGTCGACGGCACTGCCACTGGGTCCCTCATAGTACAATGTAGTGTCTCTGGCGGTGGTGGTGCGCACCCAACGTCAGACACACCGTTGTAACATGAGGGGCCCTGGGGCGGTCCCGCCGGCCTCAAGAGAGTTCCCCCCTCCCCCAGCTCAAACTGTGCTCTACCACATGCAAAATTATGTCGCACAGCTCCACCAATCTTTAGTCTATTCGCTGACATCATTCAATGTCTGGCACTGACAATACAAATTTGTAGACATCTATGATGCAACTTAAAGTAGTCTGTGTCTGTGTCCTATATTGGCCCCATTAAATAGTTACTGCCAAATTACTATGTCAGAAACTCAGCAGATGAGCCCACCCCTGTACCTAAGTATGCCACCTTTTTTTTTTTGGTTGTTTTGCGAGACATTAACATCTATTTATATTTTGGGAGTACTGGGACAGACACTCCTTGCAATACTCCTCCACTGACCACCAAGCTGCCTGCCTGTGTATCCATGTAACCGATGTAAAACTGCCATGAGCCTATTGTTTGTTATTTTAGGCCTTTGATAGCCTGTCTGCGGTCCCTACTTTAAATACTCCTCCACTGACCACCAAGCTGCCTGTGTATCCATGTAACCGATGTAAAACTGCCATGAGCCTATTGTTTGTTATTTTAGGCCTTTGATAGCCTGTCTGCGGTCCCTACTTTAAATACTCCTCCACTGACCACCAAGCTGCCTGCCCGTGTATCCATGTAACCGATGTAAAACTGCCATGAGCCTATTGTTTGTTATTTTAGGCCTTTGATAGCCTGTCTGCGGTCACTCCTTGCAATACTCCTCCACTGACCACCAAGCTGCCTGTGTATCCATGTAACCGATGTAAAACTGCCATGAGCCTATTGTTTGTTATTTTAGGCCTTTGATAGCCTGTCTGCAGTCCCTACTTTAAATACTCCTCCACTGACCACCAAGCTGCCTGCCCGTGTATCCATGTAACCGATGTAAAACTGTCATGAGCCTATTGTTTGTTATTTTAGGCCTTTGATAGCCTGTCTGCAGTCACTCCTTGCAATACTCCTCCACTGACCACCAAGCTGCCTGCCCGTGTATCCATGTAACCGATGTAAAACTGCAGTATTTTGCTTATAAAAAAGAAAATACTGGAGAGATATCAAATGCAGACATTTTAACATTAAAAACAAAAACACATACAACAAAAAACTGGTACAGTACAAAAATTGGCCACCAGCTACAAAAACTTTCTCCTGCAAGTAGTTAACTGAAAGGTTTTTTTCCATTGAAAACACAGATATGGCATCCACCGAGTGTTGTCCTGTCGCGTCTTCTTTATATTATTGCCAAGAAGCTGCAACTGAATAAAGCTGAGCTTCTACCTTCTGCCTCTTATTAACTGCTTTTTTTAAAAAAAAATTACTGTTCCGGCCTACTAAAGGTGTCTGCCCCTGCCTGGTGTTGTCCTCAACTGAATAAAGCTGAGCTTCTACCTTCGGCCTCTTATTAACTGCTGTTTTTTAAAAAAATTGGCTGTTCTGGCCTTCTAAAGGTGTCTGCCCCTGCCTGGTGTTGTCCTCAACTGAATAAAGCTGTGCTTCAACCTTCTGTTCCAAATTACGATTTTTAAAAATGAAATTGGCTGTTCCGGCCTACTAAAGGTGTCTGCCCCTGTCTGGTGTTGTCCTCAACTGAATAAAGCTGTGCTTCAACCTTCTGTTCCAAATTACGATTTTTAAAAATGAAATTGGCTGTTCCGGCCTACTAAAGGTGTCTGCCCCTGCCTGGTGTTGTCCTCAACTGAATAAAGCTGAGCTTCTACCTTCTGCCTCTTATTAACTGCTTTTTTTAAAAAAAAATTGGCCACCAGCTACAAAAACTTTCTCCTGCAAGTAGTTAACTGAAAGGTTTTTTTCCATTGAAAACACAGATATGGCATCCACCGAGTGTTGTCCTGTCGCGTCTTCTTTATATTATTGCCAAGAAGCTGCAACTGAATAAAGCTGAGCTTCTACCTTCTGCCTCTTATTAACTGCTTTTTTTTAAAAAAATTGGCTGTTCCGGCCTACTAAAGGTGTCTGCCCCTGCCTGGTGTTGTCCTCAACTGAATAAATCTGTGCTTCAACCTTCTGTTCCAAATTACGATTTTTAAAAATGAAATTGGCTGTTCCGGCCTACTAAAGGTGTCTGCCCCCTGCCTGGTGCTGTCCTCAACTGAATAAAGCTGTGCTTCAACCTTCTGTTCCAAATTACGATTTTTAAAAATGAAATTGGCTGTTCCGGCCTACTAAAGGTGTCTGCCCCTGCCTGGTGTTGTCCTCAACTGAATAAAGCTGAGCTTCTACCTTCTGCCTCTTATTAACTGCTGTTTTTTTAAAAAATTGGCTGTTCCGGCCTACTAAAGGTGTCTGCCCCTGCCTGGTGTTGTCCTCAACTGAATAAAGCTGAGCTTCTACCTTCTGCCTCTTATTAACTGCTGTTTTTTAAAAAAATTGGCTGTTCCGGCCTACTAACGGTGTCTGCCCCTCCCTGGTGTTGTCCTCAACTGAACAAAGCTGAGCTTCCACATTCTGGCTTTCGGCCTATACTATCAGATATTAAACTGCATTTGGCCTACTAGTGTGGTTAGGCCCTTGAAACAGTGTCTGCTGCTCTTGGGTTTGCTACTCCACTGAACAAAGCAATGCCGCCTGTTTAGTCCTGTTACCAATTTTGATCTGCATTTAGCCTACTTTATTCTTTGGCCCTATATCTGTTTCCTCCTCATCCTGCCCATTGCCCAGCCACTGCTAGATGAGTCTGCTGGTACATTGACCTAGACCACTACATTCCCCTTGTACTCTACACAGCCAGAATCTGACCCTGCTGAAAGTAAGGTTCCCCTTCCCGCATGTTATACCACCTTACACAGGGACAAAGAGGAAGGTGCAGATGAAAGTGTAGGTTCCTTCATCAAGTGCGGGGGGCATACTCGTTGGCGACGTCACTGGCACAGGGCCACTCAGAGTACGCAAAAGTGTTGCTGCTGGTGGGAGGCGCCCCCGCCATGCAAACACACCGCCATACTTTGAGGGGCCCTGTGCCAGTGCCAATGCGAACGAGTGGGCCCCCCCCTGCTTGCTCAGGATCACAGCACTTGCAACGTTGAAATACTTACCTCTCCCTGCAACACCGCCGTGACGTAGTCCGCATTTCCTGGGCCCACGAAAAACTTGAGCCAGCCCTACTCCCCCCACAACTTTTGCCAAATGACCCCCAATTTCCTATGCCCAACTATTATTATAAAGTTAATTAAGATTGACAAGCTTCAGAAACAAGAATGGATGTTTTTGGCATTAAAATGGGCACTTTAGGTGTTTTCCTGGCCTCCACTCACTGCCGACTATGCTTCCCCATTGACTTGCATTGGGTTTCGTGTTTCGGTCGATCCCCGACTTTTAGCGACAATCGGCCGACTGCACTCGACTCGACTCTGGACAAAATCGGGTTTCCCAAAACCCTACTCGATCTTAAAAAAATGAAAGTCGCTCAACTCTAGTGACAATGGTACCCATTTCTGCGGGTGCTAGCGTTTCGATCCCTGGTCCGAAAACTCAGTTATCCCTAGGGTTCAGCAAAAACTGGGTGGTCGGACCAACAATTCTGTAGATGACTGTGTAGAAATTACTTTAGGGGTATGCATTGAATCTATTGTAACTGTTATATTCTTTTCTATCTATCCAAACCACTAATAAGAGTTCCTACTTATGCCTATACTTAAGTTTTGGGAAGTTTATAGGCATCCCCAGTTGTATTTCTATGGCCTTTATTGGTCAATGGCTCTAGACCTAATTGCAATTTCAGTTGATTATAAGCATTGCACCTATACTTTATCGTCCAAAGGTAGTCTGTATATGATGTACCTAAACACTCTATAAGTGAATAGTATCCTATATCAAAATTTTATGGAGTCTATATGGCGTCACTTAAATTCCTTTCATGGAACATCAGGGGGCTGGGAAATGCCAGGAAACGGAATATGGTATTTTCCCAGATACGTAAAACACACAAACTAGAAAAAAGTAGCATGCATTCAACAGGGATTACCAAACAAAGATAACAAAAAAGTATATAAATTTCATTAGGTAATAATACAAACACTGCAAAAAGATTTAAAAACATTTAAAATTGCATGACGCAAACGAAACTGTACATTGACCCACAATAGGGTCATGCCCTTGTCACACCCCAAATATATAGCAACAAATTCTATATCAATAAATCCTACAATACCAATAATCACCCAAAAGGCATACAGAGATGATATGGAATCCTCCTATCAACATAGTACAACTGAACATATATAAAAGGCACTGCCCTATGGGCAAAAAGACAGGTGACTGCTCCAAATATAGCCTGAGCCTAATGCTCATGGAATACACATAAAGCACTATCTTAGGACAAGTAGACGAAAACATAATCCGATATTAAAGCATATAAGATGAACAGGTTATCCCTAAGGAAATGATGTCAGACTTTTGCCATAATGGTGAAATAATCCCTTAGATGAAGGAAGCCTATACAACCTGAGCCTGTGGATGGAGCTTTCCAGGAAGGGTGCCTGTATGAAGCATGATGTAACAAGAGATAGGGGGAATGGGGGAGGCAAGGGCACTGAGATGCCCAACACGTGTCGCCAGGAACCCTGGCTTCTTCAGGGGCGGTAGTCGCAATGTGTGTACGCTAATCTTAAATACCTGAATAATCTACGCTGGCCAGGGAGCAGCTGGAGTCTGAGAGCATGAGATAATAAGCATAATGGAACCGGCATTGCATGAAAGCCGGAAGTGGTCAGAATGCCTGCAGCTGTGCAAAACTGTGAAAGAAGCCAGAGCTCCCGGTGTTTAAAGATGTCTGAACAGAGGTACAAAGCGTATGCGCAAATCGGCGCGTGTGCGGTGACTAGAGGAGTATTGTAAAGGCCGGAGGGCTTTCTCAGCCACAAAACGAGCATATTGTGCAAGCGCGTGCCCAATAACTATACAAGGGCGACTAGGTTCCAAAGATTCATCAAAGGAGCTCTTACAGCCATAAAACGGGCTAATTGCGCAGGCGCCAGGACTATGCAAGCGCAATGGCCACAAAAGGGAGCTCTGGATATGTAAAAGAGCACTAAAAGAGAATAAGTTCTAAGGACCAAAAATATTCAAACAAGTGGAAAGGTAATGAGAATTTTTTACTGCCAAGCAATGTTATATAACCGCATCCAGAAATGAAATATTTATGATAGGGATAGAACTATCATAAAAGATATATGTACAGAAAAAAGCAAATGCGTTTAAAATGTAGAGGAAAACCATGGTTTTCAACGGATAGAAACTAGTTAATCTGTAATACTGAAACAGAAACAACTGTATTGTTTGATAGGAGTGACAAGAATAAGACAGAACGCATTACAGAAATATAATACAAATTCAAGACAATGCAGGGCAAATATATTTGTTGATAATTAGTCACCCGTTCATCCCGAGAGGTATTCCTAAATTACATCATTTTCAAGTATTTGTACTGATAAAGTGACATATTAGGTCCCCAGAAGTTGCTTAATGGTCCAAAGGAGAGGATCAAGAAGGATGAGGAAGCCAAGATGATTTTTGATGGAAACTCAAGTATGCTCAAGTTATTATAGGCCGTGGCCAACTATATTTGTTTATACTGGCCTGTAAATACCAATTTCTCATTTAAACCATGAGGAGTGGGGCTATTGAGATTGTGAATCCATTTGGATTCACATCTGAGAAGTTTCCACATCGCTTCACCCCCTGTAGACACAAGTATACAGCCATCAACTCCAAGCTGTTCCCAAATTACATCATTTGCAGATGTTTGTATTGATGGATAAAGTGACATATTAAGTCCCCAAAAATTGCTTAATGGTCCAAAAGAAAAGATAAAGGGTAGGGATACCAAAATGGAAGATAAAGGAGAGGGATACCAAAGAGGTTTTTAATGGAAACTCAAGTACGCTTAATTTCTTTTAGGTGATATCCAACTATATCTGTTTATAAAAGCCCGTAAACAGCAACTCCTCATAAAAACCATGAGGAGTAAGGCTATTGAGATTGTGAATCCATTTGGATGCACATCTGAGGAGTTTCCTCACCGCATCACCCCTCTGATGTTCAACGGAACTTCCTCTAAGCCCATCACTTTCAGTCCTGTGGTGCGTCCTTTATGGATATCCAGGAAGTGTGTGGCCACAGATGAAATGCTTTTGCCCTTCTCGTGGTCCTTCTGGGCCATGGAGATATTTGACAGATGTTGCCATGTTCTTCTTCAAAGTTCTTGGGTAGTCTGTCCCACATAGACCTTTGGGCAATCATAGATTAAGGCGTATACCAGAGAGCGGGTCTTGCAATTGAAAAAAGTCTTCTTCGGCCTAATCTAAAAAGGAAAGACAGTGAGCGAAAAGCCATCTTGGAATTGTATGTTGGCAAATATTACAATTGCCACAAGGATAGGTGCCAAAAATCCTAGTCCCCCTATTTAACTTGGTTGTTGGGCGTACGTAATGGCTATGGCACAGCAAATCTTTCAGATTTTTAGCCCGTCTTGCTATTAGTGAACTTCTTGACTACTGATGATCCCTTTGTATCAACTTTCTACCTTCTTGCAAAGGTCCACAAGTCCTTGGTGGATCCCCCAGGTAGGCCAATAGTATCGGGAATCAGTGGTCTTTTTGAAAAACCCTGTACTTATCTTGACTTCTTCCTACAACCAATGGCTATGGCCCTCAAATCCTACATAAGGGACTCCACACATTTGATCCAACTTGTTAGCGACTTTCATCCACCATGTACAATCATGATTACGCTTGAAGTCGAGTCCCTTTACACAAGTATTAACCATAGGATTGGCTTGGAAGCGGTCTCCTTAATCTTGGAGCTCAATACTACAGGGGATAGAGAGCATGACCAATTCCTTCTGGACCTTCTGTACTTTGTTCTTGATAAAAACTATTTTGTTTTTGATAGTAGTTTTTACAGACAGATGAAGGGCACTGCCATGGGGGCACGGTGTGCACCCTCCTGCGCAAACATATTTTTGGGATGGTGGGAGGAGTTGGTGGTTTACAAGTGGATCGCCCCCAGGCGCAGGGCAGTGGGGTACTCGGTACCGGGTCCCTCTGTCTCAGTTCGGGGGATGTCACGCTGGCCCGACCCGGTCCGTGGCCCTGCTAAGGGGCGCCCAATTAAAAGGTGTAGTTAGTCAAGTATTCGTGACGCCACCTGTGATATTCGGTCAGGGTGACTGTTGTGAATTAGACTTTTTTGGCTCCCTCTTGTGGTCACTAGTGATATGACTCTGGGATTGTCTTTCCTCAGTTTGGCACCACCTGGGTCGTTAGTCCAGGGGTGTTGCTATATGAACTTCCTGAATTCTCAGTCTGGTGCCTGGCATCGTTGTAATCAGTCCTTTCTGCTTGCTCCTGTCTGCTGGTCTTGGTTCTTGCAAAATTAAGCTAAGTTCTGCTTCCTTGTTTTTTGGTTATTTGTATTGCTCTTATTTTTTGTCCAGCTTGTACTAAATGTGATTTCTGATTTTGCTGGAAGCTCTAGGGGGCTGGTGTTCTCCCCCCGGGCCGTTAGACGGTTCGGGGGTTCTTGAATATCCAGCGTGGATATTTTTGATAGGGTTTTTGCTGACCGTATAAGTCATCTTACTATATTCTGCTATTAGTCAGTGGGCCTCTCTTTGCTAAATACCTAGTTCATTCTTACGTTTGTCTTTTCTTCTTACCTCACCGTTATTATTTGTTGGGGGCTTGTATCCAACTTTTGGGGTCTTTTCTCTGGAGGCAAGAAAGGTCTATCTTTTCCCTTCTAGGGTTAGTTAGTTATCCGGCTGGCGCGAGACGTCTAGAACCAACGTAGGCACGTTCCCCGGCTGCTGCTATTTGTGGTGCTAGGATTAGATATACGGTCAGCCCAGTTACCACTGCCCTATGAGCTGGTTTTTTGTGTTTGCAGACTTGGTATTTATTTCTGAGACCCTCTGCCATTGGGGTCATAACAGTATGCCAGGCCAAAGTTGAATGTTTAATGCATTGCAGAAGTGGGATAATAAGAAAGGAAATTCTGAGTGTTTTTTTTTTTTCCTCTCTTTCTTCCTCCCCTTTACCTCTGAGTGGCTTGAGCTTGCTGCAGACATGAATGTCCAGACCTTGATTACAAGTGTGGACCAGCTTGCTGCTCGTGTGCAGGGCATACAAGATTTTGTTACCAGTAGTCCTATGTCTGAACCTAAAATACCTATTCCTGAACTGTTCTCTGGAGACCGATTTAAGTTTAGGAATTTCAGGAATAATTGTAAATTGTTTCTATCTCTGAGACCCCGTTCGTCTGGAGACTCAGCTCAGCAAGTTAAAATTGTTATCTCTTTCTTACGGGGCGACCCTCAGGATTGGGCCTTCTCGCTAGCGCCAGGAGATCCGGCATTGGCAAATATTGATGCGTTTTTTCTGGCGCTCGGATTGCTTTACGAGGAACCCAATCTTGAAATTCAGGCAGAAAAAGCCTTGCTGGCTATTTATCAGGGCCAGGATGAAGCTGAAGTGTATTGCCAAAAATTTCGGAAATGGTCCGTGCTTACTCAGTGGAATGAGTGTGCTCTGGCCGCAAATTTCAGAAATGGCCTTTCTGAAGCCATTAAGAATGTGATGGTGGGTTTCTCCATTCCTACAAGTCTGAATGATTCCATGGCGCTGGCTATTCAAATTGACCGGCGTTTGCGGGAGCGCAAAGCCGTTAATCCTCTTGTGGTGTTGTCTGAACAAACACCTGATTTAATGCAATGTGGTAGAATTCAGACTAGAAATGAACGGAAAAATCATAGACGTCAGAATGGGTTGTGTTTTTACTGTGGTGATTCTACACATGTTATATCAGCATGCTCTAAACGCCTAACAAGGGTTGTTAGTCCTGTCGCCATTGGTAATTTGCAACCTAAATTTATTTTGTCTGTGACTTTAATTTGCTCATTGTCTTCCTACCCTGTTATGGCGTTTGTGGATCAGGTGCTGCCCTGAGTCTTATGGATCTGTCATTTGCCAAGCGCTGTGGTTTTGTTCTTGAGCCGTTAGTAAATCCTATCCCTCTTAGAGGTATTGATGCTACGCCATTGGCGGAAAATAAACCGCAGTTTTGGACACAGGTAACCATGTGCATGACTCCTGAACATCGGGAGGTGATTCGTTTTCTTGTTCTGCATAAAATGCATGATTTGGTCGTTTTGGGTCTGCCATGGTTACAGACCCATAATCCAGTCTTGGATTGGAAGGCAATGTCTGTGTCAAGTTGGGGCTGTCAGGGAATTCATGGTGATTCCCCGCCGGTGTCTATTGCTTCCTCTATTCCTTCGGAAGTTCCTGAGTATTTGTCTGATTTTCAGGATGTATTCAGCGAGTCCAGGTCCAGTGCTCTGCCTCCTCATAGGGACTGTGACTGCGCTATAGATTTGATTCCAGGTAGTAAATTTCCTAAGGGAAGACTATTTAATCTGTCTGTACCTGAGCATACCGCAATGCGTTCGTATATCAAGGAATCTCTGGAGAAGGGGCATATCCGTCCATCCTCTTCCCCTCTTGGTGTGGGATTCTTTTTTGTGGCCAAGAAGGACGGATCTTTGAGACCTTGTATTGACTATCGGCTTCTGAATAAAATCACTGTTAAATTTCAGTATCCTTTGCCTCTGTTGTCGGACTTGTTTGCCCGGATTAAAGGTGCCAAGTGGTTCACCAAGATAGATCTTTGTGGTGCGTACAACCTTGTGCGCATTAAGCAAGGAGATGAATGGAAAACTGCATTTAATACGCCCGAAGGTCATTTTGAGTACTTGGTGATGCCTTTTGGGCTCTCTAATGCTCCTTCAGTGTTTCAGTCCTTTATGCATGATATTTTCCGGAAATATCTGGATAAATTTATGATTGTTTATCTGGATGATATTCTGGTTTTTTCTGATGATTGGGACTCGCATGTAGAGCAGGTCAGGATGGTGTTTCAGGTTTTGCGTGAGAATGCTTTATTTGTTAAGGGCTCAAAGTGTCTCTTTGGAGTACAGAAGGTTCCCTTTTTGGGTTTTATTTTTTCCCCTTCTACGGTGGAGATGGACCCAGTCAAGGTCCGAGCTATTCATGATTGGACTCAACCCACGTCAGTTAAGAGTCTTCAGAAGTTCTTGGGCTTTGCTAACTTCTACCGTCGTTTTATCGCTAATTTTTCTAGCGTTGTTAAACCTTTGACGGATATGACCAAGAAAGGTTCTGATGTTGCTAACTGGGCTCCTGCAGCCGTGGAGGCTTTCCAAGAGTTGAAGCGCCGGTTTACTTCAGTGCCTGTTTTGTGCCAGCCTGATGTCTCACTTCCCTTTCAGGTTGAAGTGGATGCTTCTGAGATTGGGGCAGGGGCCGTTTTGTCGCAGAGAGGCCCTGGTTGCTCTGTAATGAGACCATGTGCTTTTTTCTCTAGGAAGTTTTCGCCTGCTGAGCGGAATTATGATGTTGGCAATCGGGAGTTGCTGGCCATGAAGTGGGCATTTGAGGAGTGGCGTCATTGGCTCGAGGGTGCTAAGCATCGTGTGGTGGTCTTGACTGATCACAAAAATCTGATGTATCTCGAGTCTGCTAAACGCCTGAATCCTAGACAGGCCCGTTGGTCATTGTTTTTCTCCCGTTTTGACTTTGTGGTCTCGTATTTACCAGGTTCAGAGAATGTGAAGGCTGATGCTCTTTCAAGAAGCTTTGTGCCTGACTCTCCTGGAGTCGCAGAACCAGTTGGTATTCTTAAAGAGGGAGTAATCTTGTCAGCCATTTCTCCGGATTTGCGACGTGTGTTGCAGAGATTTCAGGCTGGTAGACCTGACTCTTGTCCACCTGACAGACTGTTTGTTCCTGATAAGTGGACCAGCAGAGTCATTTCCGAGGTTCACTCCTCGGTGTTGGCAGGGCATCCGGGAATTTTTGGCACCAGAGATTTGGTGGCTAGGTCCTTTTGGTGGCCTTCCTTGTCACGGGATGTGCGGTCATTTGTGCAGTCCTGTGGGACTTGTGCTTGAGCTAAGCCTTGCTGTTCTCGTGCCAGCGGGTTGCTCTTGCCCTTGCCTGTCCCGAAGAGGCCTTGGACACACATTTCCATGGATTTCATTTCAGATCTTCCGGTGTCTCAGGGCATGTCTGTCATCTGGGTGGTATGTGATCGCTTTTCCAAGATGGTCCATTTGGTATCTTTGCCTAAGCTGCCTTCCTCTTCCGATCTGGTTCCTTTGTTCTTTCAGAATGTGGTTCGTTTGCACGGCATTCCTGAGAATATCGTGTCTGACAGAGGATTCCAGTTTGTTTCCAGGTTCTGGCAATCCTTTTGTGCTAAGATGGGCATTGATTTGTCGTTTTTGTCTGCCTTTCATCCTCAGACTAATGGACAAACGGAGCGAACTAATCAGACTCTGGAGGCTTATTTGAGGTGTTTTGTTTCTGCAGATCAGGATGATTGGGTGACCTTCTTGCCGTTGGCTGAGTTTGCCCTTAATAATCGGGCTAGTTCCGCTACTTTGGTTTCGCCATTTTTCTGCAACTCTGGTTTCCATCCTCGTTTTTCCTCGGGACATGTGGAGCCTTCTGACTGTCCTGGGGTAGATTCTGTGGTGGATAGGTTGCAGCAGATTTGGAATCATGTGGTGGACAACTTAAATTTGTCACAGGAGAAGGCTCAGCGTTTTGCCAACCGCCGCCGCGGTGTGGGTCCCCAACTTCGTGTTGGGGATTTGGTATGGCTGTCTTCTCGATTTGTTCCTATGAAGGTCTCCTCTCCTAAATTTAAGCCTCGCTTCATCGGTCCTTACAAGATATTGGAAATCCTTAATCCTGTGTCCTTTCGCTTGGATCTTCCGGTGTCGTTTGCCATTCAGAACGTGTTCCATAGGTCTTTGTTGCGGCGGTACGTTGTGCCTGTGGTTCCTTCTGTTGAGCCTCCTGCTCCGGTGTTGGTTGAGGGCGAGTTGGAGTACGTGGTGGAGAAGATTGTCATGGTTCCCAATGGCAAGGGAACGTAAGAAACGTATAAGTAACGAACGAGCTCTCGGGTGATGGAAACTCGAGTTGACCGTGAGCTAAATCTACCACACAACTAACAGTAGCCAGGGAGCATACCTACGGCTTCCTATATGCCACGCGCCAGCCGGAGGACTAACTACGCCTGGTAGAGGAAGAAACAGACCTGGCTTACCTCTAGGGAAATACCCCAAAAGATGATAGCAGCCCCTCACATGTAATAACGGTGAATTAAGAGGAAAAGACATACACAGTATGAAAGTAGATTTAGCAAAGAGAGGTCCACTTACTAGATAGCAGAAGGATACAAAAGAGGACTTCACGGTCAACTGAAAACCCTTTCAAAAACCATCCTGAAATTACTTTAAGACTCCTGTGTCAACTCATGACACAGGAGTGGCAATTTCAGCCCGCAAGAGCTTCCAGCTACAGAGAATTACAAAAACTGCAAACTGGACAAAAGGTACAAAACAAAAGGACAAAGTCCACTTAGCTGATCAGCAGACTAGTAGCAGGAACATGCAACCGAAGGCTCTGGTTACAATGATGACCAGCAAGGAAATGACTGGAGAGCAAGGCTAAATAGGAAACTCCCAAACACTGATGGAAGCAGGTGAACAGAAGCAGCAAAGTGCAAACAAGTCACCAGTACCACCAGCAACCACCAGGGGAGCCCAAAAAGCGGATACACAACAGTACCCTCCCCTTAAGGAGGGGGCACCGAACCCTCACAAGAACCGCCAGGGCGATCTGGATGAGCCCTATGAAAGGCACGAACCAAATCCGAGGCATGAACATCAGAGGCAGTTACCCAAGAATTATCTTCCTGACCATAGCCCTTCCATTTAACCAGATATTGAAGTCTCCGTCTGGAAATACGGGAGTCCAAGATCTTCTCTACGACGTACTCCAATTCACCCTCCACCAGCACAGGAGCAGGAGGTTCAGTAGAAGGAACCACCAGTACCTCATATCTCCGCAACAACGACCGATGGAACACATTATGGATAGCGAAAGATGCCGGGAGGTCCAAACGAAAGGAAACAGGGTTAAGAATCTCCAAAATCCTATAAGGACCGATGAACCGAGGCTTAAATTTGGGAGAAGAAACCCTCATAGGGACAAAACGGGAAGACAACCACACCAAGTCCCCAACGCGAAGGTGGGGACCAACACGACGACAACGGTTAGCAAACTGCTGAGTCCTCTCCTGGGACAATTCCAAATTATCCACCACTTGTCCCCAAATCCGATGCAACCGATCCACCACCGCATCCACTCCAGGACAATCCGAAGATTCAAACTGACCAGATGAAAAACGCGGATGAAACCGTGAATTGCAAAAGAAAGGAGAAACCAAAGTGGCAGAACTAGCCCGATTATTAAGAGCAAACTCCGCCAACGGCAGAAAGGCAACCCAATCATCCTGATCTGCAGACACAAAACACCTCAAATAAGTCTCCAAAGTTTGATTAGTTTGCTCCGTCTGGCCATTGGTCTGAGGATGGAATGCAGACGAAAAGGACAAATCAATGCCCAACCTGGCACAGACTGCCCGCCAAAATCTAGACACGAACTGGGTACCCCTGTCAGAAACGATGTTTTCCGGAATACCATGCAAGCGAACCACATTTTGAAAAAACAGAGGGACCAACTCAGATGAGGAAGGCAACTTAGGCAATGGCACCAAATGAACCATTTTAGAAAAACGGTCACACACCACCCAGATGACAGACATCTTCTGAGAAACAGGGAGATCCGAGATAAAGTCCATAGAGATGTGCGTCCAAGGCCTCTTCGGAATAGGCAAGGGCAACAACAACCCACTAGCCCTAGAACAACAAGGCTTGGCCCGAGCACACACATCGCAAGACTGCACAAAAACACGCACATCTCGAGACAGGGAAGGCCACCAGAAGGATCTAGCCACCAAATCTCTGGTGCCAAAAATTCCCGGATGACCTGCCAGAGTAGAAGAATGAACTTCCGAGATGACTCTAGTGGTCCACTCGTCAGGAACAAACAGTCTACCAGACGGACAACGATCAGGTCTATCCGCCTGAAATTCTTGCAAAGCACGTCGCAAATCTGGAGAGACAGCAGACAAAACCACTCCATCCTTAAGGACACCAGCAGGTTCAGAATTCCCAGGAGAGTCAGGCTCAAAACTCCTAGAAAGAGCATCTGCTTTCACATTCCTAGAACCCGGTAAGTACGAGACCACAAAATTAAACCGGGAAAAGAACAACGACCAACGTGCCTGTCTAGGATTCAGGCGCCTGGCAGACTCCAAATAAATTAAATTCTTGTGATCAGTCAAAACTACCACCTGATGTCTGGCACCCTCAAGCCAATGACGCCACTCCTCAAATGCCCACTTCATGGCCAAAAGCTCCCGATTACCAACATCATAGTTTCGCTCGGCGGCCGAAAATTTTCGCGAAAAGAACGCATAAGGTTTCATCACTGAGCAGTCGGAACTTTTCTGCGACAAAACCGCCCCCGCACCGATCTCAGAAGCATCGACCTCAACCTGAAAGGGAAGAGAAACATCAGGCTGGCGCAACACAGGGGCAGACAAAAAGCGGCGCTTAAGCTCCCGAAAGGCCTCCACGGCAGCAGGGGACCAACTGGCAACATCAGCAGCCTTTTTAGTCAAATCCGTCAGAGGTTTAGCAACGCCAGAAAAACCAGCTATAAATCGACGATAAAAATTAGCAAAGCCCAAGAATTTCTGGAGACTCTTCAGAGAAGTAGGCTGCGTCCAGTCGTAAATAGCCCGAACCTTGACAGGGTCCATCTCAATAGAAGAAGGGGAAAAAATATACCCCAAAAATGAAATTTTTTGAACCCCAAAAACACACTTTGAATCCTTTACACACAAAGAATTCTCCCGCAAAACCTGAAAAACCCTCCTGACCTGCTGAACATGAGACTCCAAGTCATCAGAAAAAATCAAAATATCATCCAAGTACACAATCATAAATTTATCCAAATATTCACGGAAAATATCATGCATTAAGGACTGAAAGACAGAAGGTGCATTAGAAAGGCCGAAAGGCATTACCAAATACTCAAAATGGCCCTCAGGCGTATTAAATGCGGTCTTCCACTCATCCCCCTGCTTAATTCGCACCAAATTATACGCCCCACGAAGATCAATCTTAGAGAACCACTTAGCCCCCCTTATGCGAGCAAACAAATCAGTCAGCAAAGGCAACGGATACTGATATTTGACTGTAATTTTATTCAGGAGACGATAATCAATACAAGGCCTCAGAGAGCCATCCTTTTTAGAGACAAAGAAAAAACCGGCTCATAAAGGTGATGAAGAAGGACGAATATGTCCCTTTTCCAGGGACTCCTTAATATACTCGCGCATAGCAGCATGTTCAGGTACAGATAGGTTAAACAAACGACCCTTTGGAAATTTACTGCCAGGAATCAGATCTATGGCGCAATCACAATCCCTGTGAGGAGGGAGTGAACAAATCTTAGGCTCTTCAAAAATATCACAATAATCAGACAAAAATGCCGGAATCTCAGATGGAATAGATGACGAAATGGACAACATAGGAGTGTCCCCATGAGCCCCCCGACATCCCCAGCTTAACACAGACATAGCCTTCCAGTCAAGGACTGGGTTATGAGACTGTAACCATGGTAATCCAAGCACCAAAACATCATGTAAATTGTACAACACAAGGAAGCGAATCACCTCCTGATGGTCTGGAGTCATACGCATAGTCACTTGCGTCCAGAACTGTGGTTTATTACAAGCCAAAGGTGTAGAATCAATACCCTTCAGAGGTATAGGGACTTCCAGAGGCTTTAAATCAAACCCACAGCGCCTGGCAAAGGACCAGTCCATAAGACTCAGAGCGGCGCCACAGTCCACATAGGCATCCACGGTAATAACTGATAATGAACAAATCAAGGTTACAGACAAAATAAATTTGGACTGTAAAGTGCCAATTGAAATGGACTTGTCAACCTTCCTAGTACGCTTAGAGCATGCCGATATAACATGAGCAGAATCACCACAATAGAAGCATAACCCATTTTTACGCCTATAATTCTGCCGCTAAGGCGCACTCATTCCACTGAGTAAGCACAGACCACCTACGAAATTTTTGGCAGTATATCTCCGCTTCATCTTGCCCTTGAGATAGGGCTATCAAAGCTTTTTCAGCTTGAATCTCCAAATTAGGTTCCTCATAAAGCAACCCTAAAGCCAGGAAAAACGCATCCACATTGAGCAACGCAGGATCCCCTGGTGCCAATTAAAATGCCCAATTTTGAGGGTCACCTCGCAGCAAAGAGATTACAATCTTAACCTGCTGGACAGGATCTCCTGAGGAGTGAGGTCTGAGAGAAAGGAATAATTTACAATTATATTTGAAATTCAAAAACCGAGATCTATCTCCAGAAAACACCTCTGGTGTAGGGATTTTAGGTTCAGAAATAGGAGCATGTATAACAAAATCTTGTAAATTTTGAACCTTCGTAGCAAGATTATTTAAACCTGCAGCCAAACTCTGAGGATCCATCTTTAAACAGGTGAGCTCAGAGCCATTCAAGGATTATAAGGAGAGAAAGGCAAAGGCTTTAATTAAAGCTGAAATACAACTGATCCAACTATGGAGCAAACATAGAGGAAAAAGGGAAAAAAAAAAAAAAAAATGTACAGACTTCTTTTTTCTCTCCTTTCTTCTGCCAATAAGTTTAACACAGGCCGGTCATACTGTCATGGTTCCCAATGGCAAGGGAACGTAAGAAACATATAAGTAACGAACGAGCTCTCGGGTGATGGAAACTCGAGTTGACCGTGAGCTAAATCTACCACACAACTAACAGTAGCCAGGGAGCATACCTACGGCTTCCTATATGCCACGCGCCAGCCGGAGGACTAACTACGCCTGGTAGAGGAAGAAACAGACCTGGCTTACCTCTAGGGAAATACCCCAAAAGATGATAGCAGCCCCCCACATGTAATAACGGTGAATTAAGAGGAAAAGACATACACAGTATGAAAGTAGATTTAGCAAAGAGAGGTCCACTTACTAGATAGCAGAAGGATACAAAAGAGGACTTCACGGTCAACTGAAAACCCTTTCAAAAACCATCCTGAAATTACTTTAAGACTCCTGTGTCAACTCATGACACAGGAGTGGCAATTTCAGCCCGCAAGAGCTTCCAGCTACAGAGAATTACAAAAACTGCAAACTGGACAAAAGGTACAAAACAAAAGGACAAAGTCCACTTAGCTGATCAGCAGACTAGTAGCAGGAACATGCAACCGAAGGCTCTGGTTACAATGATGACCGGCAAGGAAATGACTGGAGAGCAAGGCTAAATAGGAAACTCCCAAACACTGATGGAAGCAGGTGAACAGAAGCAGCAAAGTGCAAACAAGTCACCAGTACCACCAGCAACCACCAGGGGAGCCCAAAAAGCGGATACACAACAGAAGATCTTGGATTCTCGTCTCTCCAGGCGGAGGCTTCAGTATCTGGTCAAGTGGAAGGGCTATGGTCAGGAGGATAATTCCTGGGTGGTTGCCTCTGATGTGCATGCAGCCAATTTAGTTCGGGCCTTTCACGCTGCTCATCCTGATCACCCTGGTGGTCTTAGTGAGGGTTCGGTGACCCCTCCTTAAAGGGGGGGTACTGTTGTGAATTAGACTTTTTTGGCTCCCTCTTGTGGTCACTAGTGATATGACTCTGGGATTGTCTTTCCTCAGTTTGGCACCACCTGGGTCGTTAGTCCAGGGGTGTTGCTATATGAACTTCCTGAATTCTCAGTCTGGTGCCTGGCATCGTTGTAATCAGTCCTTTCTGCTTGCTCCTGTCTGCTGGTCTTGGTTCTTGCAAAATTAAGCTAAGTTCTGCTTCCTTGTTTTTTGGTTATTTGTATTGCTCTTATTTTTTGTCCAGCTTGTACTAAATGTGATTTCTGATTTTGCTGGAAGCTCTAGGGGGCTGTTGTTCTCCCCCCGGGCCGTTAGACGGTTCGGGGATTCTTGAATATCCAGCGTGGATATTTTTGATAGGGTTTTTGCTGACCGTATAACTCATCTTACTATATTCTGCTATTAGTCAGTGGGCCTCCCTTTGCTAAATACCTAGTTCATTCTTACGTTTGTCTTTTCTTCTTACCTCACCGTTATTATTTGCTGGGGGCTTGTATCCAACTTTTGGGGTCTTTTCTCTGGAGGCAAGAAAGGTCTATCTTTTCCCTTCTAGGGTTAGTTAGTTCTCCGGCTGGTGCGAGACGTCTAGAACCAACGTAGGCACGTTCCCCGGCTGCTGCTATTTGTGGTGCTAGGATTAGATATACGGTCAGCCCAGTTACCACTGCCCTATGAGCTGGTTTTTTGTGTTTGCAGACTTGGTATTTATTTCTGAGACCCTCTGCCATTGGGGTCATAACAGGTGACCGACGCTGCTTAGGGGTCCGCTGGGGTGATGTTATGGCAGCTAGATGGAATACCTTCCCACAGGTGAAGTATGTCCCCAGGGCTTCCCAGTAAGGTAGATGATGATGGTGTAGGTCGCAGTAAATAACGAGGACACAGGGTTGCAGTCTCTTTACCTTTTACTGTAGACTTCAGCGTCCACAATCCAGAGCACTGCTAACAGGGCTGGCCGAATCCGGCCGGTCCGAAGGCACATCCAGAGTTCCCTTTGCAGGTGGAAATCAGTAGCCTTCCTACTAGCGCCTGTGTGCTGTAGTACTTCCCTGCTGAGCACCATGGGATAGTCCTCACAACTGTCGTGTATGTTTCCGATATTCTCTCTCCGTCCCCCAGATGGTATGGATAGGACGACCCGTATGACGGGGTAGGCCTGGAGCTATTTTATAGGGACCCTAGAGACGCCCCTCTCCCACAATTTGCCTCCATTGTCTTCATTAGGTTAAAGGTTGGGCAGCCAACTTGGAATTAACTGTCCTGCCGTAGTTTGAAGTAATGCGTAGAGCCTATTACTTCCTCGGTGTTCCGGCCAATGGCTTCGCGCCTCAGAAGGAGGCCGCCGATCTCGGGGCAGACGCTCCTCCCGGTGTTATCTCCTTGTGCTGTGATCTCGTTGCTCACTCTCCACAATATACTTCGCTTCGTGTCCTTTCTTAAGATGCTGCCGCAATGAGGTGCAGGCGCCGTAACGTTCTATCTCTCGCTCTGTCTCTGTCAGGATCCCACCCCTGACAGGGACCTCTGTCTGCAGCTCAGATGTTCCTCCTTCTCCCCCTGTCTGCCTGACAGGTCTTCCTTGGGTCAAACCCAGTAGCATTCTGCCTAACTTCCTATCCAACCCACCAGTTTTACCCGCGTGTGAGGAGTGGCCTAGTAAATAGAACCTTTGCTCCCCCTGGTGGACTGGAGTGTGAAGTGTAGTGTGTGACTGTGATACCTGGTCAGATGAACTCCTTTAGTGCCATCAGACGTACCATCACTCCCCCTGGTGGAAGAGCGACAATACTGCAACGACCAGGACTCTGGGGCGCTGCACTAGCATAAAGACTTTGGGGGATGATGCCAGAAATGGCTCCGTTATACTGATGATATTGTGATGTTTTGGATAGGTACTGATAACCCTTTCAACATTAGACTTACTTCAAATATTTCACAAACCTCAGTGGAATTTTTGGATCTCAAGCTCGGTCTGGAGGGATGGTATGTTGCCACTACCCTTTACCGGAAACCGACAGCCACCAATAGCCTGTTACATTATTCTAGCTTCCATCCTAGGCATTTGAAAAACAGCATCCCAACAGGCCAATTTCTTCAGCTTAAACGGAACTGCAGTATGTCGTTGGACTTCCAATCCGAAGCGAAAAAGTTGACGGACCGCTTTAGACATCGTGGGTATAACAACCAGTGGTGGGATGTGTATAGGATCTTGGACCGGAGTTGGGGAATCCTACTGAGTGAACCCAAATTGGTACCTCATATTTCCACTATGCCCAAACTAATAGCAACACGGGCTAAAAATCTGAAAGATTTGCTGTGCCATAACCATTACGTACGCCCAACAACCAAGTTAAACAGGGGGACTAGGATTTTTGGCACCTATCCTTGTGGCAATTGTAATATTTGCCAGCATACAATTCCCCAAGATGGCTTTTCGCTCACTGTTTTTCCTTTTTAGATTAGGCCGAAGAAGACTTTCTTCAATTGCAAGACCCGCTCTCTGGTATACGCCTTAATCTGTGATTGCCCAAAGGTCTATGTGGGACAGACTACCCAAGAACTTCGAAGAAGAACACAGCAGCATCTGTCAAATATCTCCATGGCCCAGAAAGACCGCGAGAAGGGCAAAAGCGTTTCATCTGTGGCCACACACTTCCTGGATATCCATAAAGGACGCACCACAGGACTGAAAGTGATGGGCTTAGAGGAAGTTCCGTTGAACATCAGAGGGGTGATGCGGTGAGGAAACTCCTCAGATGTGCATCCAAATGGATTCACAATCTCAATAGCCTTACTCCTCATGGTTTTTATGAGGAGTTGCTGTTTACGGGCTTTTATAAACAGATATAGTTGGATATCACCTAAAAGAAATTAAGCGTACTTGAGTTTCCATTAAAAACCTCTTTGGTATCCCTCTCCTTTATCTTCCATTTTGGTATCCCTACCCTTTATCTTCTCTTTTGGACCATTAAGCAATTTTTGGGGACTTAATATGTCACTTTATCCACCAATACAAACATCTGCAAATGATGTAATTTGGGAACAGCTTGGAGTTGATGGCTGCATACTTGTGTCTACAGGGGGTGAAGTGATGCAGTTCTGCACTACACTGCGGATTTGATGCAATTCCGTGCGGCAAAAAAAAGCTGCGGATCTGCAATCAAATCCGCAACATGTGCACACAGCCTTAGCATTTAGTTAACCTAGCAAAAAAAAACAAGCAAAAAACAAGTGTAGGATTGCACTTTTTTTGCAATTTCATCGCACTTTGAATTTTTTTCACATTTTCTGTTACGCGACATGGTAAAACCAATGATGTCGTTCAAAAGTAGAACTTGTCCCGCAAAAGACAAGCCCTCACATACCCATATTGACGGTAAAATTATGGCTCTGGAAAGAAGGGGAGCGATAAACGAAAACGAAAAAAGCTCCAGGAGTGAAGGGGTTTAGAAGCATGGATATGGACATATCTATGGAAATAGACATAGATATATTGATATATCTGTATATATCTATCTATCCATCCCATATCTATCTATCTATCATCTATCTATCCCATATCTATCTATCATCTATCTATACATCCCATATCTATCTATCATCCATCCCATATCTATCCATCCCATATCTATCTATCTATCCCATATCTATCTATCTATCTATCTATCTATCTATCTATCTATCTATCTATCCCATATCTATCTATCCCATATCTATCTATCCCATATCTATCTATCTATCTATCTATCTATCTATCTATCTATCTATCTATCTATCTATCTATCTATCTATCCCATATCTATCTATTTATCTATCTATCTATCTATCTATCTATCCCATATCTATCTATCTATCCCATATCTATCTATCAATCCCATATCTATCATCCATCTATCTATCTATCTTTCCAGGGCCGGACTGGGACTAAAATTCAGCCCTGACATTTAAAGTTACACAGGCCCACTTGTCACATGGTGACTGTATAATATCTTTGTACACTTGTAGGCAGGGCCGGTTTTAGGGAAAGTGGGGCCCTGGGCAAAGTTTATAATGGGTCCCCAAATGCTAACATATTGCACATCACACAAAAGCATTTCGGTTGTATTTACAAGCGCTGAGTTCAGGCCGCTAAATGAGTTTGATCAACAATACTGAAGTTGTTCAACACTTGTTTCCCGGCCTCTTTCCACCAGCTGAGGAATAATGATGGGACAGAACGATCACTAATAGATCACTAAGAGATCACCATACAGTATCATGTTATCAGCAGCACATCTACAGTTTACGCTGGCGATGCGCTGCTGAGAACAATGATTTTTGTTCCAGCAAAAACAATCTGAATATGCAGCATTTTACTTGTTTAGTAAAATACACCCCATAGTCCTCCATATATTATAATGTGCACCACAGTCCTCCATATAGTATAATACACTCCCTATAGTCCTCCATATATTAAAATACACTGCTCAGTCCTCCATATAGCATAATACACTCCTCATAGTGCTCCATATAGTATAATGTACCGCCATAGACATCCATGTAGTACAATTCACTTCGCATAATATAATGCACCCCATAGTTCTTCATATAGTATATCGTATTCCCCATGATCCTCGATACAGTATAATGGAGCCCACCTATATTATAATGCAGCCACCCCAGAGTATAATGCAGCCACCCCATAGAATATAATACAGCCCACCTCCCCATAATATATAATGTAGCCCCCATAGAATACAATGCAGACCCCCATAGTATAACACAGCCTCCCAATAGAATATAATATACCTGCACAATAGTATATAACAGCCACATAGTATATAACACGGCCTCCCTCATAGTATATAGCACAACCCGCATAGCAGATAACACAGCCCATGTAGCAATATACAGCACAGCCCAGGCAGCAGCATACAGCACTGCCCACATAGTAATATACAGCACTGCCCACATAGTAGTATACAGCACTGACCACATAGTAGTATACAGCACTGCCCACATAGTAGTATACAGCAGAGCACACAGTAGAATACAGCACAGCCCACACAGTAGTATACAGCAGAACCCACACAGTAGTATACAGCACTGCCCACATAGTGGTATATAGCACAGGCCACATAGTAGTATACAGCAGAGCCCACAAAGTAGTATATAGCACAGCCCACATAGTAGTATACAGCACAGCCCACATAGTAGTATATAGCACTGACCACATAGTAGTATACAGCACTGCCCACATAGTAGTATACAGCACTGCCCACAGAGTAGTATACAGCAGAGCCCACATAGTAGTGTATAGAACAGCCCACATAGTAGTATACAGCATAGCCCACACAGTAGTATATAGCACAGCCCACGTAGTAGTATACATCACAGCCCACGTAGTAGTATACAGCAGAGCCCACACAGTAGTATATAGCACAGCCCACATAGTAGTATACAGCACAGCCCACATAGTAGTATACAGCACTGACCACATAGTAGTATACAGTACTGCCCACATAGTAGTATACATCACTGCCCACATAGTAGTATACAGCAGAGCCCACATAGTAGTGTATAGAACAGCCCACATAGTAGTATACAGCAGAGCCACACAGTAGTATATAGCACAGCCCACATAGTAGTATACAGCAGAGCCCACATAGTAGTATATAGCAGACCCCCACACAGTAGTATACAGCACAGCCCACATAGTAGTGTATAGCTCAGCCCACATAGTAGTATATAGCACAGCCCACACAGTAGTATACAGCAGAGCCCACATAGTAGTGTATAGTACTGCCCACATAGTAGTATACAGCACTTCCTACACAGTAGTATACAGCACAGCCCACATAGTAGTATACAGCACAGCCCACATAGTAGTATACAGCACAGCCCACATAGTAGTGTATAGCACAGCCCACATAGTAGTGTATAGCACAGCCCACATAGTAGTGTAAAGCACAGCCAACATAGTAGTATACAGCAGAGCCCACATAGTAGTGTACAGCACTGCCCACATAGTAGTGTACAGCACTGCCCACATAGTAGTACATAGCACAGCCCACATAGTAGCATACAGCACTGCCCACATAGTAGTATACAGCACTGCCCACATAGTAGTATACAGCAGAGCCCACATAATAGTGTATAGCACAGCCCACATAGTGGTATGCAGCAGAGCCCACAAAGTAGTCTATAGCACAGCCCACATAGTAGTATACAGCACAGCCCACACAGTAGTATACAGCACAGCCCACATAGTAGTATACAGCAGAGCCCACACAGTAGTATACTGCAGAGCCCACATAGTAGTGTATAGCACAGTCCACATAGTAGTATACAACAGAGCCCACATAGTAGTATATAGCAGAGCCCACACAGTAGTATACAGCACAGCCCACATAGTAGTATACAGCAGAGCCCACACAGTAGTATATAGCACAGCCCACATAGTAGTATACAGCAGAGCCCACATAGTAGTATACAGCAGAGCCCACACAGTAGTATATAGCACAGCCCACATAGTAGTATATAGCACAGCCTACATAGTAGTATACAGCACAGCCCACATCGTAGTGTATATCACAGCCCATAGTAGTGTATAGCAAAACCCACATAGTAGTATACAGCAGAGCCCACATAGTAGTGTATAGCTCAGCCCACATAGTAGTATATAGCACAGCCCACACAGTAGTATACAGCAGAGCCCACATAGTAGTGTATAGTGCTGCGCACATAGTAGTATATAGCACAGCCCATGTAGTAGTATACAGCACTGCCTGTTGTGAACTGTGTTTCTGGGCTCCCTCTGGTGGTCACTAACGGTATTGTGTTAGGCATGTCTTGTTGCAGGCCTGAGCTCCAGCTGTGTCGTTAAGCAGCGGGTGTTCCCTATTTAAGTCTCCTCCGGACTCAGTCTCTTGCCTGGCATCGTTGTATCCAGACCTATATGGTCTCCTCCGGATTCCTTTCAGTCTGTCTCATGCAAGAAAAGCTAAGTCCGTTTTGTATAATTTGGATCGTTTGCATTTTTCAGTGTCTTTGTCCAGCTTGCTTAATATTTGATTTTCTGGCTCGCTGGAAGCTCTAGGGGGCTGATATTCTCCCTCCGCACCGTCAGTCGGTGTGGGGGTTCTTGAATGTTCAGCGTGGATGTTTTTGTAGGGTTTTCTGCTGACCGCATAGTCCACTATCTATTTTCTGTCTATCTAGACTAGTGGGCCTCACTTTGCTGAATCTAGTTCATCTCTACGTTTGTGTTTTCCTCTTGCCTCACCGTTATTATTTGTTGGGGGCTTTCTATATCTTTGGGGTTCAATTTCTCTGGAGGCAAGTGAGGTCTTATTTTCCCTCTAGGGGTAGTCACTTCTCCGGCTGGCTCGAGACGTCTAGAACCAACGTAGGCACGTTCACCGGCTGCTTCTAGTTGTGTGTGTTAGGATCAGGTATGCGGTTAGCCCAGTTTCCACCTCCCTAGAGCAGTATTTATGTTTTTGCTATCTTGCCGGAATATCAGAGATCCTCTACCACTGGGATCATAACAGTATGCCAGGCCGAAAGAAAATGTTTATTGCATCGCAGAAGCGGGATTAAAAAGAAGTTCTGAGTTTGTTTGTTTTTTGGTTTTTTTTTTGTTGCTGCAGTTTGCCTAGCTTCTTCCATCCCCTTTTTCTCTGAGTGGCTGGAACTCTGCTGCAGATATGAATGTCCAGACTCTGACTTCTAGTGTGGATCAGCTTGCTGCTAGGGTGCAAAGCATTCAGGATTTTGTTATCCATAGCCCTATGTCTGAACCAAAAATACCTATTCCTGAGCCGTTTTTTGGAGATAGATCTAAGTTCCTGAATTTTAGGAATAATTGCAAATTGTTTCTGTCTCTGAAACCTCGTTCCTCTGGTGATTCCGCTCAGCAAGTTAAGATTGTTATTTCCTTCTTGCGCGGCGACCCTCAGGATTGGGCCTTCTCTCTGGCGCCAGGAGATCCTGCATTGGTGAATGTTGATGCGTTTTTCCTGGCACTTGGTTTGCTTTATGAGGAGCCTAATCTTGAAAATCAGGCTGAAAAGATGTTGCTGGCTATCTCTCAGGGTCAGGACGAAGCTGACGTATATTGTCAAAAATTTCGGAAATGGTCCGTGCTTACTCAATGGAATGAGTGTGCACTGGCCGCAAATTTCAGAAATGGTCTTTCTGAAACCATTAAAGATGTGATGGTGGGGTTTCCTATCCCTACAGGTCTGAATGATTCAATGGCTCTGGCCATTCAAATTGATCGACGTTTGCGGGAGCGCAAATCTGTTAATCCTTCGGCGGTGCTGTCTGAACGGTCACCTGATTCTATGCAATGTGACAGAATTCTGACCAGAGTCGAGCGACAAAATCATAGACGTCAAAATGGGTTGTGTTTCTACTGTGGTGATTCAACACATGTTATCTCAGCATGCTCTAAACGCTTATAAAAAATTGTTAATCCTGTCGCCATTGGTACTTTTCAGCCTAAGTTTATTTTGTCTGTGACTTTAATTTGTTCATTATCGTCTTACTCAGTTATGGCTTTTGTGGATTCTGGTGCTGCTTTAAGTCCGATGGATTTGTCTTTTGCCAAGCGCTGCGGTTTTGTCCTGAAGCCTTTGGAAAATCCTATTCCTCTTAGAGGAATTGATTCTACGCCATTGGCAGAGAATAAACCTCAGTATTGGACGCAAGTGACCATGTGCATGACTCCTGTACATCAGGAGGTGATTCGTTTTCTGGTACTGCATAAAATGCATGATGTTGTCGTTTTGGGTCTGCCATGGTTACAGGCCCATAATCCAGTTTTAGATTGGAAAGCTATGACTGTGTCTAGTTGGGGGTGTCAGGGGATTCATGGCGATTCTCCATTGGTGTCTATTGCTTTTTCTACTCCTTCTGAGATCCCTGAGTTTTTGTCGGACTTTCAGGATGTATTTAATGAGGCCAGGTCCAGTGCCCTTCCTCCTCATAGGGACTGTGATTGTGCTATAGATTTGATTCCTGGTAGTAAGTTTCCTAAGGGACGACTCTTTAATTTATCTGTGCCAGAGCATGCCGCGATGCCGAGTTATATAAAGGAGTCTTTGGAGAAGGGACATATTCGCCCATCCTCTTCTCCTCTTGGTGCAGGATTCTTTTTTGTGGGCAAGAAAGACGGGTCTTTGAGACCTTGTATAGATTATCGTCTTCTGAATAAGATCACGGTTAAATTTCAGTATCCTTTGCCATTGTTGTCTGATTTGTTTGCTCGGATTAAGGGATCCAGTTGGTTCACCAAGATAGATCTTCGTGGTGCGTATAACCTTGTGCGCATAAAGCAGGGAGATGAATGGAAAACGGCATTTAATACGCCCGACGGTCATTTTGAGTACCTGGTGATGCCTTTTGGATTATCGAATGCCCCTTCTGTGTTTCAGTCCTTCATGCATGACATCTTCCGGAAATATCTGGATAAATTTATGATTATTTATCTGGATGATATTTTGTTTTTTTCTGATGATTGGGAGTCCCATGTGAACCAGGTCAGGATGGTGTTTCAGGTTCTGCGGGAGAATGCTCTATTTGTGAAGGGCTCAAAATGTATCTTTGGGGTACAGAAGGTTTCTTTTTTGAGTTTTATTTTTTCCCCTTCTACTGTGGAGATGGACCCAGTCAAGGTCCGTGCCATTCATGACTGGATTCAGCCCACGTCTGTTAAGAGCCTGCAGAAGTTCTTGGGCTTTGCTAATTTTTACCGTAGTTTTATCGCTAATTTTTCCAGCGTGGTTAATCCTTTGACGGATATGACCAAGAAGGGTTCTGATGTTGCTAATTGGTCTCCTGCGGCCGTGGAGGCCTTTCGGGAGCTGAAGCGTCGGTTTACTTCAGCGCCAGTCTTGTGCCAGCCGGATGTCTCTCTTCCCTTCCAGGTTGAAGTTGATGCTTCTGAGATTGGTGCAGGGGCTGTTTTGTCGCAAAAAAGTTCTGATGGCTCCGTGATGAAGCCATGCGCCTTCTTTTCAAGAAAATTTTCGCCTGCTGAGCGGAACTATGATGTTGGTAATCGGGAGTTGTTGGCTATGAAGTGGGCATTTGAGGAGTGGCGACATTGGCTCGAGGGAGCTAGACATCGTGTGGTGGTCTTGACTGATCATAAAAATCTGATTTACCTCGAGTCTGCCAAGCGCCTGAATCCTTGACAGGCTCGTTGGTCGTTGTTTTTCTCCCGTTTTGACTTTGTGGTCTCGTACCTGCCTGGTTCGAAGAACGTGAAGGCTGATGCACTTTCTAGGAGTTTTGTGCCTGACTCTCCGGGAGTCTCGGAGCCGGCTGGTATTCTCAGAGAGGGAGTGATTTTGTCTGCCATTTCCCCAGATTTGCGACGAGTGCTGCAGAAATTTCAGGCTGATAGGCCTGATCGTTGCCCACCAGAGAGACTGTTTGTCCCTGACAGATGGACCAGCAGAGTTATTTCTGAGGTTCATTCTTCAGTGTTGGCGGGACATCCTGGGATTTTCGGTACCAGAGATTTGGTGGCTAGGTACTTTTGGTGGCCTTCCTTGTCGCGGGATGTGCGTTCTTTTGTGCAGTCCTGTGGGATTTGTGCTCGGGCTAAGCCTTGCTGTTCTCGTGCCAGCGGGTTGCTTTTGCCCTTGCCTATCCCGAAGAGGCCTTGGACGCACATTTCCATGGATTTCATTTCGGATCTTCCGGTATCTCGGAAGATGTCTGTCATCTGGGTGGTGTGCGATCGTTTTTCTAAAATGGTCCATTTGGTGCCCTTGCCTAAGTTGCCTTCCTCCTCTGATTTGGTCCCTTTGTTCTTTCAGAATGTGGTTCGTTTGCACGGCATCCCTGAGAATATTGTGTCTGACAGAGGATCCCAGTTTGTGTCCAGATTCTGGCGATCCTTTTGTGCTAAGATGGGTATTGATTTGTCTTTTTCGTCGGCTTTTCATCCTCAGACTAATGGCCAGACCGAGCGAACTAATCAGACGTTGGAGACTTATTTGAGATGTTTTGTTTCTGCTGATCAGGACGACTGGGTTACCTTTTTGCCACTGGCCGAGTTTGCCCTTAATAATCGGGCTAGTTCTGCCACTTTGGTTTCACCCTTTTTCTGCAATTCTGGTTTTCATCCTCGTTTCTCCTCGGGCCAGGTTGAACCTTCTGACTCTCTTGGGGTTGATTCTGTGGTGGATAGGTTGCAGCGGATTTGGAACCATGTGGTGGACAATTTGAAATTGTCACAAGAAAAGGCCCAGCGTTTTGCCAACCGCCGCCGCGGTGTGGGTCCCCGACTTCGTGTTGGGGATTTGGTTTGGTTGTCTTCTCGGCATGTTCCTTTGAAAGTCTCCTCTCCTAAGTTCAAGCCTCGCTTTATCGGTCCTTATAAGATTTTGGAAATCCTTAACCCGGTGTCTTTTCGCTTGGACCTTCCAGCGTCATTTGCTATTCATAATGTGTTCCATAGGTCCTTGTTGCGGCGGTACGTGGTGCCTATGGTTCCTGCTGTTGAGCCTCCTGCCCCGGTTTTGGTTGAGGGCGAGTTGGAGTACGTGGTGGAGAAGATTCTGGATTATCGTATCTCTAGACGGAAACTCCAGTATTTAGTTAAGTGGAAAGGCTATGGTCAGGAGGATAATTCCTGGGATGTCGCCTCTGATGTTCATGCGGCTGATTTGGTTCATGCCTTTCACGCTGCTCATCCTGATCGCCCTGGGGGTCTTGGTGAGGGTTCGGTGACCCCTCCTCAAGGGGGGGGGGTACTGTTGTGAACTGTGTTTCTGGGCTCCCTCTGGTGGTCACTAACGGTATTGTGTTAGGCATGTCTTGTTGCAGGCCTGAGCTCCAGCTGTGTCGTTAAGCAGCGGGTGTTCCCTATTTAAGTCTCCTCCGGACTCAGTCTCTTGCCTGGCATCGTTGTATCCAGACCTATATGGTCTCCTCCGGATTCCTTTCAGTCTGTCTCATGCAAGAAAAGCTAAGTCCGTTTTGTATAATTTGGATCGTTTGCATTTTTCATTGTCTTTGTCCAGCTTGCTTAATATTTGATTTTCTGGCTCGCTGGAAGCTCTAGGGGGCTGATATTCTCCCTCCGCACCGTCAGTCGGTGTGGGGGTTCTTGAATGTTCAGCGTGGATGTTTTTGTAGGGTTTTCTGCTGACCGCATAGTCCACTATCTATTTTCTGTCTATCTAGACTAGTGGGCCTCACTTTGCTGAATCTAGTTCATCTCTACGTTTGTGTTTTCCTCTTGCCTCACCGTTATTATTTGTTGGGGGCTTTCTATATCTTTGGGGTTCAATTTCTCTGGAGGCAAGTGAGGTCTTATTTTCCCTCTAGGGGTAGTCACTTCTCCGGCTGGCTCGAGACGTCTAGAACCAACGTAGGCACGTTCACCGGCTGCTTCTAGTTGTGTGTGTTAGGATCAGGTATGCGGTTAGCCCAGTTTCCACCTCCCTAAAGCAGTATTTAAGTTTTTGCTATCTTGCCGGAATATCAGAGATCCTCTACCACTGGGATCACAACAACTGCCCACATAGTAGTATACAGCACTGCCCACATAGTAGTATACAGCAGAGCCCACATAGTAGTATACAGCAGAGCCTGCATAGTAGTATATAGCACAGCCCACATAGTAGTATGCAGCAGAGCCCACACAGTAGTATACAGCAGAGCCCACACAGTAGTATATAGCACAGCCCACATAGTAGAATACAGCAAAGCCCACATAGTAGTGTATAAGACAGCCCACATAGTAGTATACAGCACAGCCCACACAGTAGTATACAGCACAGCCCACATAGTAGTATACAGCAGAGCCCACACAGTAGTATACTGCAGAGCCCATATAGTAGTGTATAGCGCAGCCCACATGGTAGTATACAGCAGAGCCCACATAGTAGTATATAGCAGAGTCCACACAGTAGTATACAGCACAGCCCACATAGTAGTATACAGCAGAGCCCACACAGTAGTATACAGCAGAGCCCACACAGTAGTATATAGCACAGACCACATAGTAGTATACAGCAGAGTCCACATAGTAGTATACAGCAGAGCCCGCACAGTAGTATATAGCACAGCCCATATAGTAGTATACAGCACAGCCCACATAGTAGTGTATAGCACAGTCCACATAGTAGTGTATAGCACAGCCCACATAGTAGTATATAGCACAGCCCACATAGTAGTATACAGCAGAGCCCACAAAGTAGTGTATAGCTCAGCCCACATAGTAGTATACAGCAGAGCCCACATAGTAGTGTATAGTACTGCCCACATAGTAGTATACCGCACAGCCCACATAGTAGTATACAGCACATCCCACATAGTAGTATACAGTACTGCCACATAGTAGTATACAGCAGAGCCCGCATAGTAGTGCATAGCACAGCCCACATAATGGTATACAGCAGAGCCCACATAGTAGTGTATAGCACAGCCCACATAGTAGTATATAGCAGAGCCCATATAGTAGTGTATAGCACAGCCCACACAGTAGTATACAGCACAGCCCACACAGTAGTATAAAGCACAGCCCAGACAGTAGTATACAGCACAGCCCACATAGTAGTGTATAGCACAGCGCATAGTAGTGTATAGTACAGCCCACATAGTAGTATATAGCACAGCCCACATAGTAGTATACAGCAGAGCCCACATAGTAGTGTATAGCTCAGCCCACATAGTAGTATACAGCAGAACCCACACAGTAGTATATAGCACAGCCCACATAGTAGTATACAGCAGAGCCCACACAGTATTATATAGCACAGCCCACATAGTAGAATACAGCAGAGCCCACATACTAGTGTATAACACAGCCCACATAGTAGTATACAGCACAGCCCACACAGTAGTATACAGCACAGCCCACATAGTAGTATACAGCAGAGCCCACATACTAGTGTATAGTACTGCGCACATAGTATATAGCACAGCCCATGTAGTAGTATACAGCACTGCCTGTTGTGAATTTGCTTTTTGCTCCCTCTAGTGGTTACTAGTTTTTTGACTCTGGTTTTTCTGTCATTCCTTTTATCCGCACCTGGGTCGTTAGTTAGGGGTGTTGCTATATAAGCTCCCTGGACCTTCAGTTCAATGCCTGGCAACGTAGTTATCAGAGCTAGTCTGCTGTGCTCTTGTCTACTGATCCTGGTTCCAGTTATATCAGCTAAGTCTGCCTTTTGCTTTTTGCTATTTGTTTTGGTTTTGTATTTTTGTCCAGCTTGTTCCTAATCTATATCCTGACCTTTGCTGGAAGCTCTAGGGGGCTGGTGTTCTCCCCCCGGACCGTTAGACGGTTCGGGGGTTCTTGAATTTCCAGTGTGGATTTTGATAGGGTTTTTGTTGACCATATAAGTCACCTTTCTTTATTCTGCTATCAGTAAGCGGGCCTCTCTGTGCTAAACCTGGTTCATTTCTGTGTTTGTCATTTCCTCTTACCTCACCATCATTATTTGTGGGGGGCTTCTATCCAGCTTTGGGGTCCCCTTCTCTGGAGGCAAGAAAGGTCTTTGTTTTCCTCTACTAGGGGTAGCTAGATTCTCCGGCTGGCGCGTGTCATCTAGAATCAACGTAGGAATGATCCCCGGCTACTTCTAGTGTTGGCGTTAGGAGTAGTTATATGGTCAACCCAGTTACCACTGCCCTATGAGCTGGATTTTTGTATTCTGCAGACTTCCACGTTCCTCTGAGACCCTCGCCATTGGGGTCATAACAGTTTGCCAGGCCAGTATTAAATGTTTAATGCATTGCAGAAGAGGGATTATAAGAAAGAAGATTCTGAGTTTTTTTTTTTTTTTCTTCTTCCCCTTTACCTCAGAGTGGCTATGCTTGCTGCAGACATGAATGTCCAGACCTTGATTACAAGTGTGGACCAGCTGGCTACTCGTGTGCAGGGCATACAAGACTATGTTATCAGAAATCCTAGGTCAGAACCTAAAATACCGATTCCTGAACTGTTTTCCGGAGACAGGTTTAAGTTTAGGAATTTCGTGAATAATTGTAAATTGTTTTTGTCCCTGAGACCCTGTTCATCTGGAGATTCTGCTCAGCAAGTAAAAATTGTTATTTCGTTCTTACGGGGCGATCCTCAGGATTGGGCTTTTTCGCTGGCGCCAGGAGATCCGGCATTGGCTGATCTTGATGCGTTTTTTCTGGCGCTCGGTTTACTTTATGAGGAACCCAATCTTGAGATTCAGGCAGAAAAGGCCTTGCTGGCTATGTCTCAGGGGCAGGACGAGGCTGAAGTGTATTGCCAAAAATTTCGGAAATGGTCCGTGCTGACACATTGGAATCATGTGGTGGACAACTTGAAGTTGTCACAGGAGAAGGCTCAGCGCTTTGCCAACCGCCGCCGCAGTGTGGGTCCCCGACTACGCGTTGGGGATTTGGTATGGCTTTCTTCCCGCTTTGTTCCTATGAAGGTCTCCTATCCCAAATTTAAACCTCGTTTTATTGGGCCTTACAAGATATTGGAAATCCTTAATCCTGTATCTTTTCGTCTGGATCTTCCTGTGTCGTTTGCTATTCACAATGTATTTCATAGGTCCTTGTTGCGGCGGTACATTGTGCCTGTAGTTCCTTCTGCTGAGCCTCCTGCTCCGGTGTTGGTTGAGGGCGAGTTGGAGTACGTGGTGGAGAAGATCTTGGATTCTCGCCTCTCCAGGCGGAGGCTTCAGTACCTGGTCAAGTGGAAGGGCTATGGTCAGGAGGATAATTCCTGGGTGGTCGCCTCTGATGTTCATGCGGCCGATTTAGTTCGTGCCTTTCATGCCGCTCATCCTGATCGCCCTGGTGGTCGTGGTGAGGGTTCGGTGACCCCTCACTAAGGGGGGGGTACTGTTGTGAATTTGCTTTTTGCTCCCTCTAGTGGTTACTAGTTTTTTGACTCTGGTTTTTCTGTCATTCCTTTTATCCGCACCTGGGTCGTTAGTTAGAACAAATAGAGGAGAAAATCCAGCTTCCAAAAATATCAAAATTTATTAAAGATAAAATCCAAAGTCCAAAAACATGGTTCACAGGAGAAGAAATAGCAGCAAGCTACATGTTTCGAACAATAAGTTCTTTTTCAAAGCTGCTCACCATGCACCAGAGTGAGGTTTAAATAGCAGCTGTGAAAATCACAGAAAATCACTCCACCACCTGATGCAGCAGTGATTATATACAATAAAAACGCAAAAATATCACAAAAAACATCACAAAAAAACAAAGAAATATATAATATACATGTGTGAAATATATAGTACAACTAGACAATGTGAATCTCTCAGTAATGAAACATGATTTCCTTGCGAGCATTTAAGCCCATGGGATGGCAAGTGTTAAGGTAAAACATCCAATAAGCCTCACGCGTCATAAGACGTCTCTTCAAGTCTCCTCCTCTGGCTGTCACTCCAAGCCTCTCAATGCCGACAACCCGAAGGAATGCAGTATTTCTTTGATGACTGGTGATAAAATGCTTAGACGCATGAGACACAGAACGATTATTATTAGTGGACACAACAATATCAGTGATATGTTCAGAGATACGCGTCTTTAACATGCGAGTGGTACAACCTATGTAACTTAATTTGCATTTCATGCATGTTATCATATAAACCACATTCTTACTATTGCAGTTAATAAATTGCTGGATTTTATGTTCTTGTTTATCACTGCTATCAGTAAAAGAATGCGTGACAACAGAATGGGCACATGTGCGACATTTAGAAGCACCACAGTGATAAAAACCTATATGGTGTAACCATGTATGGGAGACTTTACTAGGTTTAAATAGGCTGGGTGAGAGAATGTCAGACAAAGTGGTAGCCTTTTTTGCAATCACCTGACAGCCTGAAGATAGAATTTCAGAAAGAATCTCGTCCTCATATAAAATAGGAATGTTTTTCAAGATAAGAGATTTAATATCGTTGTATTGAGGACTATATTTGATAGAGCAAAAGGTTTTTTGATTTTGATACACTTTTTTCTCCTTATTTTTTGATACCAGCATATCGCTGCGTTTTTTTTGTTGTACTATATTTTTAGCTCTATCAAGAGCCCACTTAGAATAGCCTCTTTTTTCTAATTTTTTACAACACAGATCGGTCTCTTGCTTTAAAATACTGGCATCATTACAATTCCTGGTTATTCTGGTAAGCTCGCCCACTGGTATGGACTTTATTGTATGTCCAGGATGGCTGCTGGACGCATGTAAAATGCTATTGCCAGAGAGGGGTTTATGAAATGTGGAGGTGGTAATAACATGGCCCACAGTACTGCACAGTGTCAAGTCCAAAAAAGAGATCATGTGCGGATTATGACTGCATGTGAAGCGAAGATTGAAGTCATTAGAATTGAGATGGACAAGAAACTCTGGTATGGCAGACACATCGCCACTCCAGATAAGGAGTAAATCGTCGATGTATCTACCATACCAGAAAATGTCCATCGCAAATGGGTTGCAATCCGAATAAAAAAACAATTCCTCCCAATATGACATTACCAAGTTAGCAACAGATGGTGAGTGTTTACCTCCCATAGAAACTCCTTTGCATTGGAGAAAGAACTGCTGATCAAAGGAGAAATAATTATGAGTCATTAAGAAAAAGATAACCTGTATAACATAATTGCACAAATCAATAGTGTAGTTACTGTACTTATGCAGATGAAATTCTAGTGCTTGAATGACAATGTTTTGTGGAATACAGGTATACAATGAAATGACATCACAACTTATCCATTGAAAACCATCACACCATGCAATATTAGAGAGCTGATGTAGAACATCTCTTGAGTCTCTCAAAAAACCTGGAACTCTCACAACCAATGGCTGTAGAAGAGAGTCAACCCATTGGCTTAGACGTTCTGTTAGAGAACCCATCCCTGATAATATAGGGCGCATTGGTGGAGGTGTAATACCTTTGTGTACTTTGGGTAAGCCATACATTGTAGGTATAGTGGGGCAATCAACCTTGAGATACTCAACATGTGTTCTGGTTAGAACACCCAAAGCTGCGCCTTCATCTATCAAGCTGAACAGTTCTTTTTTGTAAACCGATGTGGGATCTGAAGGCAGTTTTCTGTACGTTGTGGTGTCATTCAAGAGATTGTTCATCTGATCTTTATACATCAATGTGTCCATGACAACAATCAGGCCACCTTTGTCTGCCTTTTTTATAGTGATCTGGTCCATCTTTTTAATTTCCTGGAGAGCTCTGCGCTGCTTCCAATTTAAATTACCTTTATGTGTTCTGTGCTGGACATGTGTGTCTAAAGATCTCAGATCTCGTTCAATGACAGCTTGAAATCTGTCCATGCAGTCAACACGTGATTGAATAGGATAAAATGATGGATTTTTTGTTACAAATTGATCAGCTTGATTTACATCTCGGTTTAAAGATACATTAGACCCATTCAAGTCATTCAGATTTCTCAAAAGACATTGTTCATTAAACGTAAGGTCACAAAATTCATTCCTGACAGCAGAGGTATCCACAATGGAGGTAGATTCCTGTTTGAAAAAATGTCTTTTGACTGTCAAATTACGAATAAATCTGTTGATGTCTATCAATGTATGAAATAAATCAAACCGTTGATCCGGTGCATATTTGAGTCCCAAGGACAACACTTGCAATTGTTCAACTGAGAGATCACAACTAGAAATATTTAAAATATTAGAAAAATCACCTGAAAAAGATGTTACTTTCTGTTGCGGGTAGCCATGCGAAAGTTTCCTGCGGTGTTTGCGGCCCCCGCGCCTCTTGCGTTTTTTGAGTTAAATCTTCTTGGTCTACGGTAGTAGGTGTTGGTGTTATCCACATTTTGATTGATGTTTTCATCACCACCAGTTTCAATAGACCCATTATCCATAGAATCCATGTCTGAGGAACTGAAAGAAACTCGGCGCTCAGATATATCAGAGGAATTAGTACGTTTCAGGATTGGGCGAGGGCTTTTGTGTGCTTTCTGCCATCTACCCCATTCATATACCTGATTTGTTTGATAATCTCTTAAGTCACGTTGAAATTTATTTTTCTTGCGACTCATGATTGTTCGAAACATGTAGCTTGGTGCTATTTCTTCTCCTGTGAACCATGTTTTTGGACTTTGGATTTTATCTTTAATAAATTTTGATATTTAGGAAACTTTCGCATGGCTACCCGCAACAGAAAGTAACATCTTTTTCAGGTGATTTTTCTAATATTTTAAATATTTCTAGTTGTGATCTCTCAGTTGAACAATTGCAAGTGTTGTCCTTGGGACTCAAATATGCACCGGATCAACGGTTTGATTTATTTCATACATTGATAGACATCAACAGATTTATTCGTAATTTGACAGTCAAAAGACATTTTTTCAAACAGGAATCTACCTCCATTGTGGATACCTCTGCTGTCAGGAATGAATTTTGTGACCTTACGTTTAATGAACAATGTCTTTTGAGAAATCTGAATGACTTGAATGGGTCTAATGTATCTTTAAACCGAGATGTAAATCAAGCTGATCAATTTGTAACAAAAAATCCATCATTTTATCCTATTCAATCACGTGTTGACTGCATGGACAGATTTCAAGCTGTCATTGAACGAGATCTGAGATCTTTAGACACACATGTCCAGCACAGAACACATAAAGGTAATTTAAATTGGAAGCAGCGCAGAGCTCTCCAGGAAATTAAAAAGATGGACCAGATCACTATAAAAAAGGCAGACAAAGGTGGCCTGATTGTTGTCATGGACACATTGATGTATAAAGATCAGATGAACAATCTCTTGAATGACACCACAACGTACAGAAAACTGCCTTCAGATCCCACATCGGTTTACAAAAAAGAACTGTTCAGCTTGATAGATGAAGGCGCAGCTTTGGGTGTTCTAACCAGAACACATGTTGAGTATCTCAAGGTTGATTGCCCCACTATACCTACAATGTATGGCTTACCCAAAGTACACAAAGGTATTACACCTCCACCAATGCGCCCTATATTATCAGGGATGGGTTCTCTAACAGAACGTCTAAGCCAATGGGTTGACTCTCTTCTACAGCCATTGGTTGTGAGAGTTCCAGGTTTTTTGAGAGACTCAAGAGATGTTCTACATCAGCTCTCTAATATTGCATGGTGTGATGGTTTTCAATGGATAAGTTGTGATGTCATTTCATTGTATACCTGTATTCCACAAAACATTGTCATTCAAGCACTAGAATTTCATCTGCATAAGTACAGTAACTACACTATTGATTTGTGCAATTATGTTATACAGGTTATCTTTTTCTTAATGACTCATAATTATTTCTCCTTTGATCAGCAGTTCTTTCTCCAATGCAAAGGAGTTTCTATGGGAGGTAAACACTCACCATCTGTTGCTAACTTGGTAATGTCATATTGGGAGGAATTGTTTTTTTATTCGGATTGCAACCCATTTGCGATGGACATTTTCTGGTATGGTAGATACATCGACGATTTACTCCTTATCTGGAGTGGCGATGTGTCTGCCATACCAGAGTTTCTTGTCCATCTCAATTCTAATGACTTCAATCTTCGCTTCACATGCAGTCATAATCCGCACATGATCTCTTTTTTGGACTTGACACTGTGCAGTACTGTGGGCCATGTTATTACCACCTCCACATTTCATAAACCCCTCTCTGGCAATAGCATTTTACATGCGTCCAGCAGCCATCCTGGACATACAATAAAGTCCATACCAGTGGGCGAGCTTACCAGAATAACCAGGAATTGTAATGATGCCAGTATTTTAAAGCAAGAGACCGATCTGTGTTGTAAAAAATTAGAAAAAAGAGGCTATTCTAAGTGGGCTCTTGATAGAGCTAAAAATATAGTACAACAAAAAAAACGCAGCGATATGCTGGTATCAAAAAATAAGGAGAAAAAAGTGTATCAAAATCAAAAAACCTTTTGCTCTATCAAATATAGTCCTCAATACAACGATATTAAATCTCTTATCTTGAAAAACATTCCTATTTTATATGAGGACGAGATTCTTTCTGAAATTCTATCTTCAGGCTGTCAGGTGATTGCAAAAAAGGCTACCACTTTGTCTGACATTCTCTCACCCAGCCTATTTAAACCTAGTAAAGTCTCCCATACATGGTTACACCATATAGGTTTTTATCACTGTGGTGCTTCTAAATGTCGCACATGTGCCCATTCTGTTGTCACGCATTCTTTTACTGATAGCAGTGATAAACAAGAACATAAAATCCAGCAATTTATTAACTGCAATAGTAAGAATGTGGTTTATATGATAACATGCATGAAATGCAAATTAAGTTACATAGGTTGTACCACTCGCATGTTAAAGACGCGTATCTCTGAACATATCACTGATATTGTTGTGTCCACTAATAATAATCGTTCTGTGTCTCATGCGTCTAAGCATTTTATCACCAGTCATCAAAGAAATACTGCATTCCTTCGGGTTGTCGGCATTGAGAGGCTTGGAGTGACAGCCAGAGGAGGAGACTTGAAGAGACGTCTTATGACGCGTGAGGCTTATTGGATGTTTTACCTTAACACTTGCCATCCCATGGGCTTAAATGCTCGCAAGGAAATCATGTTTCATTACTGAGAGATTCACATTGTCTAGTTGTACTATATATTTCACACATGTATATTATATATTTCTTTGTTTTTTTGTGATGTTTTTTGTGATATTTTTGCGTTTTTATTGTATATAATCACTGCTGCATCAGGTGGTGGAGTGATTTTCTGTGATTTTCACAGCTGCTATTTAAACCTCACTCTGGTGCATGGTGAGCAGCTTTGAAAAAGAACTTATTGTTCGAAACATGTAGCTTGCTGCTATTTCTTCTCCTGTGAACCATGTTTTTGGACTTTGGATTTTATCTTTAATAAATTTTGATATTTTTGGAAGCTGGATTTTCTCCTCTATTTGTTCTATTGCCTCACGTGAAGACTGCACGTCATCCGGGCTTCCCCACAACAAATGCCTAGTAGGTGAGCTGGTTTTGTCTCATTTTTTTTTCTTCTGTCGTTAGTTAGGGGTGTTGCTATATAAGCTCCCTGGACCTTCAGTTCAATGCCTGGCAACGTAGTTATCAGAGCTAGTCTGCTGTGCTCTTGTCTACTGATCCTGGTTCCAGTTATATCAGCTAAGTCTGCCTTTTGCTTTTTGCTATTTGTTTTGGTTTTGTATTTTTGTCCAGCTTGTTCCTAATCTATATCCTGACCTTTGCTGGAAGCTCTAGGGGGCTGGTGTTCTCCCCCCGGACCGTTAGACGGTTCGGGGGTTCTTGAATTTCCAGTGTGGATTTTGATAGGGTTTTTGTTGACCATATAAGTCACCTTTCTTTATTCTGCTATCAGTAAGCGGGCCTCTCTGTGCTAAACCTGGTTCATTTCTGTGTTTGTCATTTCCTCTTACCTCACCGTCATTATTTGTGGGGGGCTTCTATCCAGCTTTGGGGTCCCCTTCTCTGGAGGCAAGAAAGGTCTTTGTTTTCCTCTACTAGGGGTAGCTAGATTCTCCGGCTGGCGCGTGTCATCTAGAATCAACGTAGGAATGATCCCCGGCTACTTCTAGTGTTGGCGTTAGGAGTAGTTATATGGTCAACCCAGTTACCACTGCCCTATGAGCTGGATTTTTGTATTCTGCAGACTTCCACGTTCCTCTGAGACCCTCGCCATTGGGGTCATAACAACTGCCCACATAGTAGTATACAGCACTGCCCACATAGTAGTATACAGCACAGCCCACATAGTATACAGCACTGCCCACATAGTAGTATACAGCAGAGCCCACATAGTAGTATATAGCACAGCCCACACAGTAGTATACAGCACAGCCCACATAGTAGTATACAGCAGAGCCCACATAGTAGTATACAGCAGAACCCACACAGTAGTATATAGCACAGCCCACATAGTAGTATACAGCAGAGCCCACACAGTAGTATATAGCACAGCCCACATAGTAGAATACAGCAGAGCCCACATATTAGTGTATAACACAGCCCACATAGTAGTATACAGCACAGCCCACACAGTAGTATACAGCACAGCCCACATAGTAGTATACAGCAGAGCCCACACAGTAGTATACAGCAGAGCCCAAACAGTAGTACATAGCACAGCCCACAAAGTAGTATACAGCACAGCCCACATAGTAGTGTATAGCACAGCCCACATAGTAGTATATAGCACAGCCCACATAGTAGTATACAGCAGAGCCCACATAGTAGTGTATAGTACTGCCCACATAGTAGTATACAGCACTGCCCACATAGTAGTATACAGCACAGCCCACATAGTAGTATACAGCACTTCCCACATAGTAGTATACAGCACTGCCCACATAGTAGTATACAGTACTGCCCACATAGTAGTATACAGCAGAGCCCGCATAGTAGTGCATAGCACAGCCCACATAGTGGTATACAGCAGAGCCCACATAGTAGTGTATAGCACAGCCCACATAGTAGTATACAGCAGAGCCCATATAGTAGTATATAGCACAGCCCACATAGTAGTATACAGCACAGCCCACACAGTAGTATATGTTGTGAACTCTGTGTTCAGGCTCCCTCTTGTGGTCACTGGTGGTATGGTGTGACTTTTCCTTTGGGCTCCCCCTGGTGGCTTTGCCTGTTATCCTGCTGGTCTCTGGCTATCAGCTGGTTCGTTATCCTCTGGGAGGTTCCTATATAGCTCTGTTTTACTTCCACTTGTTGCCGGCTGTCGATGTAATCAGTGCTACTCAGATTCCTTCTGACTACCTTGCTCCCAGTCCATCCAGGATAAGCTAAGTTTTGTTTGCTCATTTTTTGATCAGCAGTGTTTATCATGTTTTCTGTTCCAGCTTGCTAAAATGTAATTCCCTCGCTTGCTGGTTGCTCTAGTGGGCTGAGTTTCTCCCCACACACCGTTAGTTGGTGTGTGGGTTCTTGAAATCTCAGGATGGATATTTTGTAAGGGTTTTTTATTGATCGCATAGACCCCTGCTCTATTTTCTGCTTTCTAGTACTAGTGGGCCTCTTTTGCTGAATCTGATTTCATCCCTATGTATGTGCCTTCTTCTTACTTCACCGTTAATATTTGTTGGGGGCTTCTATATCTTTGGGGATTATTTCTCTGGAGGCAAGCGAGGTCTTTCTTTCTCTTTAGGGGTAGCTAGTTCCTCAGGCTGGCTCGAGACGTCTAGGATTTTTTTAGGCACGTTCACCGGCTACCTCTAGTTGTTTTGGATAGGTTCAGATTTGCGATCAGTCCAGTTACCATCTCCCTAGAGCTCGTCCTTAGTTTATCACTTGCTGATCTATTTGTGATCCTCAGCCACTAGGGATTATAACAGTACAGCCGGCCAGCAAAGTGTTAATTGCATGGCAGAAGCAGGAGAAAAGAAGCCTTGAGAAATTTTTTTTTTTTTTTCTTCTTGTTGCCGTGTGTCTAGCTGCTGTGCTAGCTTCTCTCCTCCTCTTAATCTTGGTGTGGCGTTCAGCTGCTGACATGGATGTCCAGAGCTTGGCTTCCAGTCTGGATCATCTTGCTGCTAGAGTTCAGAGTATTCAGGATTTTGTTGTTCACTGTCACGCTCACGCCCTGACTGGAAGGCGTGAGCACGCGGGGGTATGTGTGGCCCCACTGTGCCACAGACCAAACCTCCCTGGAAGGGGCGTAACTAAGTAGCTTCCTAGGTGTTCGCTGGAGCCTCTGATGGTGAGGTCAGACTTGTTCAATAGGAAGCTACCGGGTACCACTCCAGGGTGGAGTCTGGTTGTGGCTGCTGATCCCACTGGGGAACGGAACATAGACAAGCAAGCGGGCACGGCTGGCACATAGGCAGGCAGACGGGTACAACAGGAACACTGTCAGGCAGGCAGGCACGGCTGGCTCTCTGGTAGGCAGGCGGGCACGGCTGGCTCTCTGGCACGACTGGTGGACAAGACTGGTACACTGGAAGAACCGGTAGGGACCGGTCTGCAGGCAGGTATGTAGAACGGGTAAGAACCTGTTCAGACACGAGGACCTAGGAATAAGTAGATAAAGACCGCAAGAGCGGATGCAGAGCGAAAGCACAGGAGCTAGATCCAAGAACAGAAATGCAGGAGGCGGAGACAAGAACAGAAATGCAGGAGGCGGAGCCAAGAGCTGGAGGCGGAGCCAAGTGCAGGAGAAGTGGAACCGCAAAGAGCGGAGCCAGGTAGAACCGCAAGGAGCGGAGCCAGGTAGAACCGCAAGGAGCGGAGCCAGGTAGAACCGCAAGGAGCGGAGCCAGGTAGAACCGCAAGGAGCGGAGCCAGGTAGAACCGCAAGGAGCGGAGCCAGGTAGAACCGCAAGGAGCGGAGCCAGGTAGAACCGCAAGGAGCGGAGCCAGGTAGAACCGCAAGGAGCGGAGCTAGGTAGAACCGCAAGAAGCGGAGAGGAGCTGCGGGAGGGGTCTCTGCAGCAAAGCTGAGCAGAGCCACAAAGAATGTGGAGAGAAGCTGCAGCAAGGGATAACTGCAACAGCAGAAGATAAGCTGAGTAGAAAGGAGCAGAAACGCAGAAGTGAGGAGCAGAGGTAAAGTAACAAAGGTTCAGAGCAGGCTGAGCTGCAGGAGTGCAGAGAATAAGCAGACTGAGAACACAAGGAAAGACACAGCAGGGAAGGAAGCCACAGACAAAGAGACGGAGATAAGACTAAGTACAGACAAGGCAATGGAACAAGACACAAGGACAAAGACACAGGGACCAGGATATTCTGCCTCCTGGAGGGCGGACAACAAGACCAAGAATACAGAGTAGAGCCTCCAGCGAGGGAGTAATATAGAGCAAGGCCAGGCAAACTCAGCAGCTAGACACTAACTGAGCAAACACATTGCACAGGCCCAGAACACTGGGTGGAGCTGCACTATATACTGGAGGCCTCTTGGTAATTGGTCAGGAACAGATTGGACAGATGCACCTGATTCCTATAAGAACCAGAGAGTTCAGGCGCCGGCCCCCTATACACACACAGCCATGAAGCATGCAGGAGAGCAGAGACCTAGAACATGGTGCTGGCAAGAAACAGAAACCACAACATGACCTGGAGCAGTGGGTAAGATAGTGTGAGAGATGTGAGGCCATGCCGTGATGCCAGCAGAGTTGTTACAGTACCCCCCCCTTTACGGCCCCTCCTCTTCAAGCCTGCCAGAATAACTTGTAGAAGAAGGATAGGAGCACACATAGTCCAGGCCAACATGACATCTTCAGGGTAGAAGGCGGCAGGAGGGTCACCAGGTATCTCAGAAAACAAAGTCTCTTGGTGCTCAACAGGGTTAGCTTCCACAAAGAGCAGGACCACCTCCTCCAGGTACATAGGTAACAGGGACTTGAATGCTGCCGTCTTAATATCTTCACCAGCCAGACACATGGAAACTGGAAACCGTCTCATAGGATTCAAATTTTGCCCAACAGGTAGTAGAGAAGCTCCCGGATACTGAACACAGGAAAAGTCACTAGAGATGAGTGTGGAGAGCATCAGCTCCACCGGGTCAGAGAAAAATTGAGGTGAACAAACTTCTGTTTTGAAATCTTCACCAGCCGGCCACAAGGACGCAGAAGGTATAAACATAGGAACCATCTTCTGCCCGTTATCCAGAAGAAATCGTCCAAGCGGCAGGGATGTTCCTAGGAACGGAATACAGGTAAAGTCGTTGGAGATGTGTGGAGAGATAGTCACCGCTTCCCCATCTTCTGTGACATTAGCACACCTTGACTCGATGACTAAGTGTTTACTGGTATAGTCGCTGGAGATGTGTGGAGACATTGTCACCGTTTCCCCATCTTCGGTGACTTCAGCACACCTTGACTCGTCGACTAGCAGACCAGCTGAAGAAGATGACACTGTTGAGTGTCTTTGACGCATGGGAACCAGACAGTTCTCAAGACTGGGTAAGTTCAAACGAAGCACCTTACTGCAACTCTTGACCAGAGCGGGTGGTAGAGTCCTTGGCTTAGAATGACCCATGGGCATAACAGACAGCATACGGAAAACAAACTTCTTCGTGTATAAGGCTCCAACTTGGAGCTGTAGTTGTCCTTGCAGGACTAGACTGCTCTTTAGCAGGGTTCGGCCATTATCAGGCAACGCCCACACCGGGTTCTGGAGCTGAAGAACAGAGACCATACACTGACTCCGCATGACAGGCGGCTTAAACACACCAAAGCTCCCAGAAGGCAGAGAAACAGTCATTAACTTAGATGGAGAGGGAGTACTCTCGCCAGGGGCAGCCTCTCCTACTGGCCCAGGGTTTTGGAGTACAGGTTTCACAGGGCAAAGACCACCTGAATGTTCTTTACAACCACAGGGATACCATATTTCAATCTCAGCACCAGATTCAGGCTGCAGATTTGCCAGCCCCCTTTTATTAGACCTCTCGGATCTTGCTCGGGTGGCTGCTTCGGCAGGTTGTGGAACAGGTGAGTCTTGGATGGTCATGGACGGAAGCGACGGTTTACCTTCAGGTTTCTTTTGTCTGGACCATCTCTGTGAGCTTGGAGGGGAAGACTTTTCAGGAGACGCAGAGGTAGGCACATCGAAGACTTTACGGAAGGCCGCCAGGAAGGCCTCCAAGTCCGTGATGATGAGATCCCCTGCTTCAAACAAGGGGTTGATCCATAGCAAAGCATCTCCTCTTAGGTAAGACATTATGTATCCAACCTTGAACAAATCAGAGGGGAAAGCAGAAGCATACCATTCGAAGTTCAGCATACACTGCTCCAGGAACACATGGCACTGCTTCGGATCCCCATAGTACCTTGGCGGATCCGCAGGAGCCTGCTTTTCATAGGCCAAAAGTTTATTAAAGATAGCATCAGAGACAACGATTAAAGCATCTTGCTCCGAGAGCGAAGGCACATGGGACACAGCGGAGGCCATGGCCTGTGCAAACTGTCATGCTCGCGCCCAGACTGGTTGGCGCGGGCGTGCGGAGGTGTGTGGCCCCACTGTGCCACAGACCAAACCTCCCTGGAAGGGGCGTAACTAAGTAGCTTCCTAGGTGTTCGCTGGAGCCTCTGATGGTGAGGTCAGACTTGTGCAATAGGAAGCTACCAGGTACCACTCCAGGGTGGAGTCTGGTTGTGGCTGCTGATCCCACCGGGGAACGGAACATAGACAAGCAAGCGGGCACGGCTGGCACATAGGCAGGCAGACGGGTACAACAGGAACACTGTCAGGCAGGCGGGCACGGCTGGCTCTCTGGTAGGCAGGCGGGCACGGCTGGCTCTCTGGCACGACTGGTGGACAAGACTGGTACACTGAAAGAACCGGTAGGGACCGGTCTGCAGGCAGGTATGTAGAACGGGTAAGAACCTGTTCAGACACGAGGACCTAGGAATAAGTAGATAAAGACCGCAAGAGCGGATGCAGAGCGAAAGCACAGGAGCTAGATCCAAGAACAGAAATGCAGGAGGCGGAGCCAAGAGCTGGAGGCGGAGCCAAGTGCAGGAGAAGTGGAACCGCAAAGAGCGGAGCCAGGTAGAACCGCAAGGAGCGGAGCCAGGTAGAACCGCAAGGAGCGGAGCCAGGTAGAACCGCAAGGAGCGGAGCCAGGTAGAACCGCAAGGAGCGGAGCCAGGTAGAACCGCAAGGAGCGGAGCCAGGTAGAACCGCAAGGAGCGGAGCCAGGTAGAACCGCAAGGAGCGGAGCCAGGTAGAACCGCAAGGAGCGGAGCCAGGTAGAACCGCAAGGAGCGGAGCCAGGTAGAACCGCAAGGAGCGGAGCCAGGTAGAACCGCAAGGAGCGGAGCTAGGTAGAACCGCAAGGAGCGGAGAGGAGCTGCGGGAGGGGTCTCTGCAGCAAAGCTGAGCAGAGCCACAAAGAATGTGGAGAGAAGCTGCAGCAAGGGATAACTGCAACAGCAGAAGATAAGCTGAGTAGAAAGGAGCAGAAACGCAGAAGTGAGGAGCAGAGGTAAAGTAACAAAGGTTCAGAGCAGGCTGAGCTGCAGGAGTGCAGAGAATAAGCAGACTGAGAACACAAGGAAAGACACAGCAGGGAAGGAAGCCACAGACAAAGAGACGGAGATAAGACTAAGTACAGACAAGGCAATGGAACAAGACACAAGGACAAAGACACAGGGACCAGGATATTCTGCCTCCTGGAGGGCGGACAACAAGACCAAGAATACAGAGTAGAGCCTCCAGCGAGGGAGTAATATAGAGCAAGGCCAGGCAAACTCAGCAGCTAGACACTAACTGAGCAAACACATTGCACAGGCCCAGAACACTGGGTGGAGCTGCACTATATACTGGAGGCCTCTTGGTAATTGGTCAGGAACAGATTGGACAGATGCACCTGATTCCTATAAGAACCAGAGAGTTCAGGCGCCGGCCCCCTATACACACACAGCCATGAAGCATGCAGGAGAGCAGAGACATAGAACATGGTGCTGGCAAGAAACAGAAACCACAACATGACCTAGAGCAGTGGGTAAGATAGTGTGAGAGATGTGAGGCCATGCCGTGATGCCAGCAGAGTTGTTACATTCACAGTCCTATGTCTGAGCCTAGGATACCTATTCCGGAGTTGTTTTCTGGAGATAGATCTAGGTTCCTAAATTTTAAGAACAATTGTAAGTTGTTTCTTTCTTTGAAACCTCGTTCCTCTGGTGATGCCGTTCAGCAAGTTAGGATTATTATTTCCTTTTTGCGTGGTGACCCTCAAGATTGGGCCTTCGCATTGGCGCCAGGGGATCCTGCATTGCTCAGTGTGGATGCGTTTTTTCTGGCCCTTGGATTGCTCTATGAGGAACCTAATCTTGAGAACCAGGCTGAAAAAGCGTTATTGGCCCTCTCGCAGGGGCAAGATGAAGCAGAGGTGTACTGCCAGAAATTTCGGAAATGGTCGGTGCTTACTCAGTGGAATGAGTGTGCCCTGGCTGCAAATTTCAGAGAAGGTCTTTCTGAAGCCATTAAGAATGTCATGGTGGGGTTCCCTACGCCTGCAGGTCTGAATGAGTCAATGACTCTGGCCATTCAGATTGATCGGCGGTTGCGGGAGCGCAAACCTGTGCACCATTTGGCGGTGTCTTCTGAACAGACACCTGAATCTATGCAATGTGACAGAATTCTGACCAGAAGTGAACGGCAAAATTATAGACGGCAAAGTGGGTTGTGCTTTTACTGTGGTGACTCAGCTCATGTTATCTCAGCATGCTCTAAGCGCAAAAAAAAAGGTTGATAAATCTGTCACCATTGGTACTTTACAGCCTAGGTTCATTTTGTCTGTTACCCTGATTTGTTCCCTGTCATCTTACCCGGTTAATGCCTTTGTAGATTCAGGTGCTGCCCTGAGTCTGATGGATTGGTCATTTGCCAGGTGCTGTGGTTTTGATTTGGAGCCTTTAAAATTCCCTATTCCACTAAGGGCAATTGACTCTACGCCATTGGCTACGAATAGACCTCAGTACTGGACACAAGTGACCATGTGCATGACTCCTGTTCATCAGAAGGTGATTCGCTTTCTTGTATTGCATAATTTGCATGATGTTGTCGTGTTGGGTCTACCATGGTTGCAGACTCATAATCCAGTCCTGGATTGGAAAGCTATGTCTGTGTCAAGTTGGGGTTGTCAGGGAATTCATGGTGACGCTCCTGTGGTGTCAATTGCTTCGTCCACTCCTTCTGAAGTCCCTACGTTTTTGTCAAACTACCAGGATGTATTTGAGGAGCCCAAACTCAATTCTCTACCTCCTCATAGGGACTGTGATTGTGCTATAAATTTGATTCCTGGTAGTAAGTTTCCTAAGGGACGACTTTTCAATTTATCTGTGCCGGAGCATGCTGCCATGCGGAGTTATATAAAGGAGTCTTTGGAGAAGGGACATATTCGCCCGTCCTCTTCCCCTCTTGGTGCGGGATTCTTTTTTGTGGCTAAGAAGGATGGTTCCCTGAGACCTTGTATTGATTATCGCCTTTTGAATAAAATCACGGTCAAATTTCAGTATCCTTTGCCATTGTTAACTGATTTGTTTGCTCGCATTAGGGGGTCTAGTTGGTTCACCAAGATAGATCTTCGTGGTGCGTATAACCTTGTGCGTATAAAACAGGGTGATGAATGGAAAACTGCATTTAATACACCTGAAGGCCATTTTGAGTACCTGGTGATGCCTTTTGGACTTTCTAATGCTCCTTCAGTCTTTCAGTCCTTTATGCACGACATCTTCCGTGAATATCTGGATAAGTTTATGATTGTGTATCTGGATGATATTCTATTTTTTTTCGGATGATTGGAAGTCTCATGTTAAGCAGGTCAGGATGGTCTTTCAGGTCCTGCGTGACAATGCTTTATTTGTGAAGGGCTCAAAATGTCTTTTTGGAGTCCAGAAGATTTCTTTTTTGGGTTTCATTTTTTCTCCTTCTACTATTGAGATGGACCCAGTCAAGGTTCAGGCTATTCATGACTGGACCCAGCCTACATCGGTTAAGAGTCTTCAGAAGTTCTTGGGTTTTGCTAATTTTTACCGTCGCTTCATAGCTAATTTTTCTGGTGTTGTTAAGCCTTTGACTGATTTGACCAAGAAAGGTTCTGATGTGACTAATTGGTCCTCTGCGGCTGTGGAGGCCTTTCGGGAGCTGAAGCGCCGGTTTTCTTTGGCTCCGGTCTTTTGTCAGCCAGATGTCTCACTTCCCTTCCAGGTGGAGGTTGATGCTTCCGAGATTGGAGCGGGGGCTGTTTTGTCGCAGAGAAGCTCCGATGACTCTGTGATGAAGCCATGTGCTTTCTTTTCAAGAAAGTTTTCGCCTGCCGAGCGGAATTATGATGTCGGTAATCGGGAGTTGTTGGCTATGAAGTGGGCATTTGAGGAGTGGCGACATTGGCTCGAGGGAGCTAAGCATCGTGTGGTGGTCTTGACTGATCACAAGAATTTGATTTATCTCGAGTCGGCCAAGCGGCTGAATCCCAGACAGGCTCGTTGGTCGTTGTTTTTCTCTCGTTTTGATTTCGTGGTTTCGTACCTGCCTGGTTCGAAGAATGTGAAGGCTGATGCTCTTTCTAGGAGTTTTGTGCCTGACTCTCCTGGAGATTCAGAGCCGGCTGGTATTCTTAGAGAAGGGGTGATTTTGTCTGCCATCTCCCCAGATTTGCGACGTGTGCTGCAAGAGTTTCAGGCGGATAGACCTGATCGTTGTCCACCGGAGAGACTGTTTGTCCCGGATAGATGGACCAACAGAGTCATCTCCGAGGTTCATTCTTCGGTGTTGGCGGGCCATCCTGGAATATTTTGTACCAGAGACTTGGTGGCCAGGTCTTTTTGGTGGCCTTCCTTGTCGCGGGATGTGCGTTCCTTTGTGCAGTCTTGTGGAATTTGTGCTCGGGCTAAGCCTTGCTGTTCTCGAGCCAGTGGTTTGCTGTTACCTTTGCCTGTCCCGAAGAGGCCTTGGACGCACATTTCCATGGATTTCATTTCAGATCTCCCTGTCTCTCAGAGAATGTCTGTCATCTGGGTGGTGTGTGATCGTTTTTCTAAGATGGTCCATTTGGTGCCCTTGCTTAAGTTGCCTTCCTCCTCCGAGTTGGTTCCACTGTTTTTTCAAAATGTGGTTCGTTTGCACGGGATTCCTGAGAACATTGTTTCTGACAGAGGATCCCAGTTTGTGTCTAGATTTTGGCGGACCTTTTGTGCTAAATTGGGCATTGATTTGTCTTTTTCGTCGGCCTTCCATCCTCAGACGAATGGCCAAACCAAGCGAACTAATCAGACCTTGGAGACTTATTTAAGATGTTTTGTTTCTGCTGATCAGGACGACTGGGTTACTTTTTTGCCGTTGGCCGAGTTTGCCCTTAATAATCGGGCTAGTTCTGCTACTTTGGTTTCTCCTTTCTTTTGTAATTCGGGGTTTCATCCTCGTTTTTCCTCGGGTCAGGTGGAGCCTTCTGACTGTCCTGGAGTGGATGTTGTGGTTGATAGGTTGTATCAGATTTGGAATCATGTGGTGGACAATTTGAAGCTGTCTCAAGAGAAGGCTCAGCTCTTTGCCAACCGCCGTCGCTGTGTGGGTCCCCGACTTTGCGTTGGGGACTTGGTGTGGTTGTCTTCTCGCTTCGTTCCTATGAAGGTCTCCTCTCCTAAGTTCAAGCCTCGGTTTATCAGTCCTTATAAGATTCTGGAAGTCCTTGGCCCTGTGTCATTTCGTCTGGACCTCCCAGCATCATTTGCTATTCATAATGTGTTCCATCGCTCGTTGTTGCGGAGGTATGAGGTGCCTGTGGTTCCTCCGGTTGAGCCTCCTGCCCCGGTGCTGGTTGAGGGAGAATTGGAATATGTGGTGGAGAAGATCTTGGATTCTCGTATTTCTAGACGGAGGCTCCAGTATTTGGTTAAATGGAAGGGCTATGGTCAGGAGGATAATTCTTGGGTTGTCGCCTCTGATGTTCATGCAGCCGATTTGGTTCGTGCCTTCCATGTGGCTCATCCTGATCACCCTGGTGGTTTTCATGAGGGTTCGGGGACCCCTCCTCAAGGAGGGGTACTGTTGTGTACTCTGTGTTCAGGCTCCCTCTTGTGGTCACTGGTGGTATGGTGTGACTTTTCCTTTGGGCTCCCCCTGGTGGCTTTGCCTGTTATCCTGCTGGTCTCTGGCTAGCAGCTGGTTCGTTATCCTCTGGGAGGTTCCTATATAGCTCTGTTTTACTTCCACTTGTTGCCGGCTGTCGATGTAATCAGTGCTACTCAGATTCCTTCTGACTAGGGTTGAGCGACCTTTACTTTTATAAGATCGGGTCGGGTTTCACGAAACTCGACTTTTTCAAAAGTCGGGTCGAGTGAAATCGGCCGATCCTATAAAAAAGTCGGGGTCGGCCGAAACTCGAAACCCAATGCAGTGCATTGGGTTTCCAATGGTTCCCAGGGTCTGAAGGAGCGGCAACTCTCCTTCAGGCCCTGGGATCCATATTTAAGTGTAAAATAAAGAATTAAAATAAAAAATATCGCTATACTTACCCTCTGACGGGCCCTGGTACTAACCGGGAACCTTCCTTCCTTAGAATCAGCCTTCCAGGACCTTGCGGTGACGTCGCGGCTTGTGATTGGTCGCGCGGCCGCCCATGTGACCGCTGCGTGACCAATCACAAGCCGCGACGTCACCGTGACGTCACCGAAGGTCCTGGAAGGGCTGATTCTTAGGAAGGAAGGCTGCCGGAAAGAAGCAGGGCGTGTCCGAGGGTGAGTATATACCTAATAGGAATATACTCACCCTCGGCTTCGTTCCGGCAGCCTTCCTTCCTAAGAATCAGCCCTTCCAGGACCTATGGTGACGTCATGGTGACGTCGCGGCTTGTGATTGGTCGCGCGAGCGGTCACATGGGCGTCCGCGCGACCAATCACAAGCCGTGACGTCACCGTGACGTCACCGAAGGTCCTGGAAGGGCTGATTCTTAGGAAGGAAGGCTGCCGGAAAGAAGCAGGGCGTGTCCGAGGGTGAGTATATACCTAATAGGAATATACTCACCCTCGGCTTCGTTCCGGCAGCCTTCCTTCCTAAGAATCAGCCCTTCCAGGACCTATGGTGACGTCATGGTGACGTCGCGGCTTGTGATTGGTCGCGCGAGCGGTCACATGGGCGTCCGCGCGACCAATCACAAGCCGTGACGTCACCGTGACGTCACCGAAGGTCCTGGAAGGGCTGATTCTTAGGAAGGAAGGCTGCCGGAAAGAAGCAGGGCATGTCTGAGGGTGAGTATATACCTAATAGGAATATACTCACCCTCGGCTTCGTTCCGGCAGCCTTCCTTCCTAAGAATCAGCCCTTCCAGGACCTATGGTGACATCACGGTGATGTCGCGGCTTGTGATTGGTCGCGCAGCGGTCACATGGGCGGCCGCGCGACCAATCACAAGCCGCGACGTCACCGCAAGGTACTGGAAGGCTGATTCTAAGGAAGGAAGGTTCCCGGTTAGTACCAGGGCCCGTCAGAGGGTAAGTATAGCGATATTTTTTATTTTAATTCTTTATTTTACACTTAAATCTGAATTCCGATACCAATTCCCGATATCTTAAACATATCGGGAATCGGTATCGGAATTCCAATTCCAGATTCAGAAGATCGCCGACTTCATGGCCGACCCCACACAGGGGTTGGGTCGGGTTTCATGAAACCCGACTTTGCCAAAAGTCGGCGACTTCTGAAAATTGCCAACCCGTTTCGCTCAACCCTACTTCTGACTACCTTGCTCCCAGTCCATCCAGGATAAGCTAAGTTTTGTTTGCTCATTTTTTGATCAGCAGTGTTTATCATGTTTTCTGTTCCAGCTTGCTAAAATGTAATTCCCTCGCTTGCTGGTTGCTCTAGTGGGCTGAGTTTCTCCCCACACACAGTTAGTTGGTGTGTGGGTTCTTGAAATCTCAGGATGGATATTTTGTAAGGGTTTTTTATTGATCGCATAGACCCCTGCTCTATTTTCTGCTTTCTAGTACTAGTGGGCCTCTTTTGCTTAATCTGATTTCATCCCTATGTATGTGCCTTCTTCTTACTTCACCGTTAATATTTGTTGGGGGCTTCTATATCTTTGGGGATTATTTCTCTGGAGGCAAGCGAGGTCATTCTTTCTCTTTAGGGGTAGCTAGTTCCTCAGGCTGGCTCGAGACGTCTAGGAATTTTTTAGGCACATTCACCGGCTACCTCTAGTTGTTTTGGATAGGTTCAGATTTGCGATCAGTCCAGTTACCATCTCCCTAGAGCTCGTCCTTAGTTTATCACTTGCTGATCTATTTGTGATCCTCAGCCACTAGGGATCATAACAAGTATACAGCACAGCACACATAGTAGTATACAGCACAGCCCACATAGTAGTATAGAGCACTGCCCACATAGTAGTATACAGCACAGCCCACACAGTAGTATACAGCACTGCCCACATAGTAGTATACAGCACTGCCCACATAGTAGTATACAGCACAGCCCACACAGTAGTATACAGCACAGCCCACACAGTAGTATACAGCAGAGCCCACACAGTAGTATATAGCACAGCCCACATAGTAGTATACAGCAGAGCCCACATAGTAGTATACAGCAGTCCCCATGCAGTAGTATATAGCACAGCCCACATAGTAGTATACAGTACAGCCCACATAGCAGTATACAGCACTGCCCACATAGTAGCATACAGCAGAGCCCACATAGTAGTGTAAAGCACAGCCCACATAGTAGTATACAACACAGCCCACATAGTAGTGTATAGCACTGCCCACATAGTAGTATATAGCACAGCCCACATAGTAGTATACAGCAGAGCCCACATAGTAGTGTAAAGCACAGCCCATGTAGTAGTATACAGCACTGCCCACATAGTAGTATACAGCACAGCCCACATAGTATACAGCACTGCCCACATAGTAGTATACAGCAGAGCCCACATAGTAGTATATAGCAGAGCCCACACAGTAGTATACAGCACAGCCCACATAGTAGTATACAGCAGAGCCCACATAGTAGTATACAGCAGAACCCACACAGTAGTATATAGCACAGCCCACATAGTAGTATACAGCAGAGCCCACACAGTAGTATATAGCACAGCCCACATAGTAGAATACAGCAGAGCCCACATAGTAGTGTATAACACAGCCCACATAGTAGTATACAGCACAACCCACACAGTAGTATACAGCACAGGCCACATAGTAGTATACAGCAGAGCCCACACAGTAGTATACAGCAGAGCCCACACAGTCGTATATAGCACAGCCCACATAGTAGTATACAGCAGAGCCCACATAGTAGTATACAGCAGAGCCCACACAGTAGTATATAGCACAGCCCACACAGTAGTATACAGCACAGCCCACATAGTAGTGTATAGCACAGCCCACATAGTAGTGTATAGCACAGCCCACATAGTAGTATAGAGCACAGCCCACATAGTAGTATACAGCAGAGCCTGTTATGACCCCAATGGCGAGGGTCTCAGAGAAATAGGTAAGTCTGCGAAGTACAAAAATCCAGCTCATAGGGCAGTGGTAACTGGGTTGACCATATATCTACTCCTAACGCCAACACTAGAAGTAGCCGGGGAACATGCCTACGTTGGTCGCTAGATGTCTCGCGCCAGCCGGAGAACTAACTACCCCTAGAAGAGGAAAACAAAGACCTCTCTTGCCTCCAGAGAAAGGACCCCAAAAGTAGGATACAAGCCCCCCACAAATAATAACGGTGAGGTAAGAGGAAATGACAAACATAGAAATGAACTAGGTTTAGCAAAGAGAGGCCCGCTTACTAATAGCAGAATGTAGTAAGATAACTTATATGGTCAACAAAAACCCTATCAAACATCCACGCTGGAAATTCAAGAACCCCCGAACCGTCTAACGGCCCGGGGGGAGAACACCAGCTCCCTAGAGCTTCCAGCAAGGACAGGATACAGATTAAGTACAAGCTGGACAAAAATGCAAACAAAAACAAATAACAAAAAGCAAGAAAGCAGACTTAGCTTAATCTAGCAGGAACCAGGATCAGTAGACAAGAGCACAACAGATTAGCTCTGATTACAACGTTGCCAGGCATAGAACTGAAGGTCCAGGGAGCTTATATAGCAACACCCCTGAACTAACGGCCCAGGTGAGCATACAAGGGATGACTGACATATCCAGAGTCAAATCACTAGTAACCACTAGAGGGAGCCAAAAAGCAAATTCACAACAGTACCCCCTCCTTAGTGAGGGGTCACCGAACCCTCACCAAGACCACCAGGGCGATCAGGATGAGCGGCGTGAAAGGCCCGAACTAAATCGGCCGCATGCACATCAGAGGCGACCACCCAGGAATTATCCTCCTGACCATAGCCCTTCCACTTGACCAGGTACTGAAGCCTCCGCCTGGAGAGACGAGAATCTAAGATCTTCTCCACCACGTACTCCAACTCGCCCTCAACCAACACCGGAGCAGGAGGCTCAGCAGAAGGAACCACAGGCACAACGTACCGCCGCAACAAGGACCTATGAAATACGTTGTGAATGGCAAACGACACCGGAAGATCCAGGCGAAAGGACACAGGATTAAGGATTTCCAATATCTTGTACGGACCAATGAAGCGAGGCTTAAATTTGGGAGAGGAGACCTTCATAGGAACAAATCGAGAAGACACCCATACCAAATCCCCAACACGAAGTCGGGGACCCACACCGCGGCGGCGGTTGGCAAAACGCTGAGCCTTCTCCTGTGACAACTTCAAGTTGTCCATCACATGATTCCAGATCTGCTGCAACCTATCTACCACAGAATCCACCCCAGGACAGTCAGAAGGCTCCACATGTCCCGAGGAAAAACGAGGATGGAAACCAGAGTTGCAGAAAAATGGCGAAACCAAGGTGGCGGAACTAGCCCGATTATTAAGGGCAAATTCAGCCAACGGCAAGAAGGTCACCCAATCATCCTGATCAAAAGAGACAAAACACCTCAAATAAGCCTCCAGAGTCTGATTAGTTCGCTCCGTTTGTCCATTAGTCTGTGGATGAAAAGCGGACGAAAACGACAAATCAATGCCCATCCTACCACAAAAGGATCGCCAGAACCTGGAAACAAACTGGGATCCTCTGTCCGACACAATATTCTCAGGAATGCCGTGTAAACGGACCACGTTCTGGAAGAACACAGGAACCAGATCGGAAGAGGAAGGCAGCTTAGGCAAAGGAACCAAATGGACCATCTTGGAGAAACGATCACATATCACCCAGATGACAGACATGCCCCGAGACACCGGAAGATCAGAAATGAAATCCATAGAGATGTGTGTCCAAGGTCTCTTCGGGACAGGCAAGGGCAAGAGCAACCCGCTGGCACGAGAACAGCAAGGCTTAGCTCGAGCACAAGTCCCACAGGACTGCACAAAAGACCGCACATCCCTAGACAAGGACGGCCACCAAAAGGACCTGGCCACCAGATCCCTGGTGCCAAAAATTCCCGGGTGCCCTGCCAACACCGAGGAATGAACCTCGGAAATGACTCTACTGGTCCACCTAGCAGGCACAAACAATCTGTCAGGTGGACAAGAGTCAGGCCTACCAGCCTGAAATCTCTGCAACACACGTCGCAGATCCGGAGAAATAGCTGACAAGATAACTCCTTCCTTAAGAATACCCACAGGTTCAGCGACTCCAGGAGCATCAGGCACAAAGCTCCTAGACAGAGCATCGGCCTTCACATTCTTCGAACCTGGTAAATACGAGACCACAAAGTCAAAACGGGAGAAAAACAATGACCAGCGGGCCTGTCTAGGATTCAGGCGTTTAGCAGACTCGACATACATCAGATTTTTGTGATCAGTCAAAACCACCACACGATGCTTAGCACCCTCGAGCCAATGACGCCACTCCTCAAATGCCCACTTCATGGCCAACAACTCCCGATTGCCCACATCATAATTTCGCTCTGCAGGCGAAAACTTCCTAGAGAAAAAGGCACAAGGTCTCATAGTAGAGCAACCAGGACCTCTCTGAGACAAAACGGCCCCTGCCCCAATCTCCGAAGCATCCACCTCAACCTGAAAGGGCAGTGAGACATCAGGCTGGCACAAAACAGGTGCCGAAGTAAACCGGCGTTTCAACTCCTGGAAAGCCTCCACGGCAGCAGGAGCCCAGTTAGCTACATCAGAGCCTTTCTTGGTCATATCCGTCAAAGGTTTAACAACGCTAGAAAAATTAGCGATAAAACGACGGTAAAAGTTAGCAAAACCCAAGAACTTCTGAAGACTCTTAACTGACGAGGGCTGAGTCCAATCATGAATAGCTCGGACCTTGACTGGGTCCATCTCCACAGCAGAAGGGGAAAAAATGAACCCTAAAAAGGGAACCTTCTGTACACCAAAGAGACACTTTGAGCCTTTAACAAACAAAGAATTTTCACGCAAAATCTTGAAAACCATCCTGACCTGTTCTACATGCGAGTCCCAATCATCAGAAAAAACCAAAATATCGTCCAGATAAACGATCAAAAATTTATCCAGATACTTCCGGAAAATGTCATGCATAAAGGCCTGAAAAACTGAAGGCGCATTAGAGAGCCCAAAAGGCATCACCAAGTACTCAAAATGACCTTCGGGCGTATTGAATGCGGTTTTCCATTCATCTCCTTGCTTAATGCGCACAAGGTTGTACGCACCACGAAGATCTATCTTGGTGAACCACTTGGCACCTTTAATCCGGGCAAACAAGTCTGACAACAGCGGCAAAGGATACTGAAATTTGACAGTGATCTTATTTAAGAGCCGATAGTCAATACAAGGCCTCAAAGATCCGTCCTTTTTGGCCACAAAAAAGAATCCCGCACCAAGAGGGGAAGAAGAAGGACGGATATGCCCCTTCTCCAGAGACTCTCTAATATATGAACGCATAGCGGTATGTTCAGGTACCGACAGGTTAAATAATCTTCCCTTAGGAAACTTACTGCCTGGAATCAACTCTATTGCGCAGTCACACTCCCTATGAGGAGGCAGTGCACTGGACCTGGACTCGCTGAAAACATCCTGATAATCAGACAAATACTCCGGAACTTCCGAAGGCGTAGAAGAAGCAATAGACACGGGCAGGGAATCCCCATGATTTCCACGGCATCCCCAACTTGACACTGACATGGCCTTCCAATCCAAGACTGGATTATGGGTCTGCAACCATGGCAACCCCAAAACAACCAAATCATGCATTTTATGCAAAACAAGAAAACGTATAACCTCCCGATGTTCAGGAGTCATACACATGGTAACCTGTGTCCAAAACTGCGGTTTATTTTCTGCCAACGGCGTAGCATCAATACCCCTAAGAGGGATTGGATTTTCCAATGGCTCAAGAACAAAACCACAGCGCTTGGCAAATGACAGATCCATAAGACTCAGGGCAGCACCTGAATCTACAAACGCCATGGCAGGATAGGATGACAGTGAACAAATCAAAGTTACAGATAGAATAAATTTAGGTTGCAAATTACCAACGGTGACAGGACTAACAACCTTAGTTAGACGTTTAGAGCATGCTGAGATAACATGTGTAGAATCACCACAGTAGTAACACAAGCCATTCTGGCGTCTATGAATTTTCCACTCATTTCTAGTCAGGATTCTATCACATTGCATTAAATCAGGTGTTTGTTCAGACAGCACCATAGGTGAATTTACGGTTTTTCTATCACATTGCCTTAAATCAGGTGCCTGTTCAGACAACACCATAAGGGAATTTGCGGTTTTGCGCTCCCGCAACCGCCGGTCAATTTGAATAGCCAGGGCCATGGAATCATTTAGACCTGTGGGAATAGGGAAACCCACCATCACATTCTTAATGGCTTCAGAAAGGCCATTTCTAAAATTTGCGGCCAGTGCACACTCGTTCCACTGAGTCAGCACGGACCATTTCCGAAATTTTTGGCAATACACTTCAGCCTCGTCCTGGCCCTGAGACATAGCCAGCAAGGCTTTTTCTGCCTGAATCTCAAGATTGGGTTCCTCATAAAGTAAACCGAGCGCCAGAAAAAACGCATCAATATCCGCCAATGCCGGATCTCCTGGCGCCAGCGAGAAGGCCCAATCCTGAGGGTCGCCCCGTAAAAAAGACATAACAATTTTCACTTGCTGAGCGGAGTCTCCAGATGAACAGGGTCTCAGGGACAAAAATAATTTACAATTATTCCTGAAATTTCTAAACTTAAATCGGTCTCCGAAAAACAATTCAGGAATCGGTATCTTAGGTTCTGACATAGGATTTCTGGTAACATAATCTTGTATGCCCTGCACACGAGCAGCAAGCTGGTCCACACTTGTAATCAAGGTCTGGACATTCATGTCTGCAGCAAGCTTGAGCCACTCAGAGGTAAAGGGGAAAAGAAAAAAAAATGAGAGAGAGAAAAAAAAAAAAAAAAAACTCAGAATTTTCTTTCTTATAATCCCGCTTCTGCAATGCATTTAACATTTAATACTGGCCTGGCAAACTGTTATGACCCCAATGGCGAGGGTCTCAGAGAAATAGGTAAGTCTGCGAAGTACAAAAATCCAGCTCATAGGGCAGTGGTAACTGGGTTGACCATATATCTACTCCTAACGCCAACACTAGAAGTAGCCGGGGAACATGCATACGTTGGTCGCTAGATGTCTCGCGCCAGCCGAAGAACTAACTACCCCTAGAAGAGGAAAACAAAGACCTCTCTTGCCTCCAGAGAAAGGACCCCAAAAGTAGGATACAAGCCCCCCACAAATAATAACGGTGAGGTAAGAGGAAATGACAAACATAGAAATGAACTAGGTTTAGCAAAGAGAGGCCCGCTTACTAATAGCAGAATGTAGTAAGATAACTTATATGGTCAACAAAAACCCTATCAAACATCCACGCTGGAAATTCAAGAACCCCCGAACCGTCTAACGGCCCGGGGGGAGAACACCAGCTCCCTAGAGCTTCCAGCAAGGACAGGATACAGATTAAGTACAAGCTGGACAAAAATGCAAACAAAAACAAATAACAAAAAGCAAGAAAGCAGACTTAGCTTAATCTAGCAGGAACCAGGATCAGTAGACAAGAGCACAACAGATTAGCTCTGATTACAACGTTGCCAGGCATAGAACTGAAGGTCCAGGGAGCTTATATAGCAACACCCCTGAACTAACGGCCCAGGTGAGCATACAAGGGATGACTGACATATCCAGAGTCAAATCACTAGTAACCACTAGAGGGAGCCAAAAAGCAAATTCACAACAAGAGCCCACATAGTAGTGTATAGCTCAGCCCACATAGTAGTATATAGCACAGCCTGTTGTGAATTCCGCTCTTGGGCTCCCTCCGGTGGTTATAAGTAGCATTTTTGTGAGTTCTGCTCTTGGGCTCCCTCCTGTGGTTTTGAGTGGTATGGCTGCTTCTTGGATTTAGCATCAGCAGCTGTTTTCACTGATCGTCTTTCTGGCTCTGCTATATTAGTCTGGCCTTTTTCCTAATTCAATGCCAGTTGTCAATTGTTGAGCTTGGAGTCATGGCTCTCTGAGGATTTCCCTGTCACTCTGACCATTTCAGCAAAGCTAAGTCCTCGCTTGTCTTTTTGCAGTTCACTTGTTGTGGACTTTGTTGTTTAGCACTTTCTATGTTTTGCTCATTTGTCCAGCTTATCAGTATGTATCTAGTCAGCTAAGCTGGAAGCTCTGGGCAGCAGAGTTTGCCCTCCACACCTTTAGTCAGGTGTGGAGATTTTTGCATTTCTCTGCGGTGGACTTTTTCTAGTTTTTATTACTGACCGCACAGTGTTCTGTCCTGTACTAATTCTTTCTAGTTAGTAGTGGCCTCCTTTGCTAAATCTTGTTTCATACTACGTATGTCATTTCCTTCTCCTCTCACAGTCATTATTTGTGGGGGGCTGTCCTATCCTTTGGGGATTTTCTCTGAGGCAAGATAGCTTTCCTGTTTCTACCTTTAGGGGTAGCTAGTTCTCCGGCTGTGACGAGGTGTCCAGGGAGTGACAGGAACATCCCACGGCTACTGCTAGTGTCTGTGTTAGGATCAGGAACTGCGGTCGGTATAATTACCACCTGCCCAGAGCTAGTCGCATGTCGGTCCTTAATCACCAGACCATAACAGTACAACTGGCCAAAGATGAGCTGAATGCATCTCAAAAGAAGGAAAAGAAAAAGAGTTCTGAGCCATTTTTTTTTTCTTTAGTCTGTTTTGTCTTTTTCCTTCCTCTTAATCTCTGGGTGATTCAGGATTTGGATGCGGGAATGGATGTTCAGGGGTTGTTTTCTCGTATGGATCAGCTTGCTGCAAGAGTACAGAGTATTCAAGATTATGTTGTTCAGACTCCGGCTTTAGAGCCTAGAATTCCTACTCCAGATTTGTTTTACGGGGATAGATCTAAGGTTTTGAACTTTAAAAATAACTGCAAATTGTTTTTTGCTCTGAAACCCCGTTCCTCTGGTGACCCCATTCAGCAAGTAAAAATAGGTATTAAGCTTACCATTAATGATGTTTCCAGGAGTCCATCCTGATAGCACCCTGGAGGACGTCCTCCTCCCCTTATTGGGACAGGAAACACACGAGTTTAAAAGGTCATGTCCCACCCCTAATCCTCAGTGTTGCAACAAGAACCGCTACAAGGATATGCAGAAAAGAAGTTTAATGAAGACTTCAAACGTAATACATTGAATCCAGACATATTACATCATATGTTAGAAACATGTTACATACATGCCAGATTTACAAAACATGATATAAATATTAAAGGGAGGGAACTACTAGTGCTGTCAGGATGGACTCCTGGAAACATCATTAATGGTAAGCTTAATACCTATTTTCCAGGACGTCATCCTGACAGCACCCTGGAGAGTACCAAAGCACCTCCTCAGGGTGGGTGGGATTACCGCTTGGAGAACCTTTCTCCCAAACGCAGTATGTTGACCAGACAAAACATCAAGTTTATAATGTCTACAAAAAGTGTTGGCACTAGCCCAAGTCGCGGCCTTACAAATTTGTTCTAAAGAGGCCCCAGCCATCACTGCCCAAGAAGTAGCTATCCCAAGGGGAGGGACCCCTTGAGACTGGTAGGCCTCTGAGATCACGGACGTGATCCACCGAGCGATAGAGGCCTTAGAGGCCTTCTTACCCTTATTTTTTCCCCCATATAGAATAAATAAATTCGGATCAGTACGCCAAGAGCTGGTAGCTGCCAGGTAGTCTAGAACCGCCTGCCTGACATCCAGAGAATGTAATTCCCTTTCTTTAGCATTAGTGGGGTTATTGCAGAATGATGGCAACACGACTTCTTGGTTTCTATTTTTAATTGTTCCTACTTTTGGGATAAAGGAGGGGTCCAGTTTAAGAATTAGGCAATCGTCTCTAACCTGGAGATACGGGTCCCTAGTACACAGGGCCTGAATTTCCCCCACCCTTTTAGCCGTGGTGATTGCCACTAGAAACGCCGTTTTGCTAGTGAGTACCGAAATGGGCATATCAATGGAAGAAGCGTAAAGGTCCTTACAGAGGAATCTAAGGACCAGATTAAGGTCCCAAGAGGGCGATAAATGCCTAATAGTAGGGCGCAACCTCTGTGTGGCTCTGATGAATTTAACTATCCACGGGTGAGAGGCTAGGGGATAGTCTAGGAAGGAGCTAAGTGCCGAAATCTGCACCTTCAAGGTGCTAGGTTTGAGACCTTTGTCAAACCCAGCCTGAAGGAAATCTAGGATTCTGGGTAAGTCAGGAGTGCCTGCCGTAACCTCAGACCTGCCACCTTCCAGACAGAATTGCCTCCAGATTTTAAGGTAGATTGCTGAAGTAACAGGCTTTCTACTGGACTTGATAGTTGTTATCACTCGACTTGATAGGCCCTTTGCTTTCAGAATGAGCCGCTCAGGATCCATGCTGAGAGACGGAGTTTCTCTGGATTTGGGTGAAGAACCGGGCCTTGGTGGATGACATCCGGTCTGAGAGGAAGCTCTAGTGGATCTGCTATTGCCAGCTGTAGTAGAAGGGAGAACCAGCTCCTTCTTGGCCAGTATGGGACGACCAATATGACCCGGGCTTGATCCTGTTTGATCTTCCTGAGAACAGCCGGGATTAATGCCAGAGGAGGGAAAGCATATGAGAGAGGTTCCGTCCAGACCTGGCTCAGAGCATCTATCCCTTCCGGAAGATCTCGAGGGTTCAGTGAGAAGAATTTTGAGACCTTCGAATTTTTCCTGGTTGCAAATAGGTCTATGTAAGGAGTCCCCCAGCGAAGACACAACTCCTGGAAGATGTCCTGGTTGAGTTCCCATTCTGTCGGGAACACCCTTCTCCTGCTGAGGTAATCTGCTATGATGTTTTGGGACCCTTCCAGGTGAATCGCTGAGATGGAAAGAACCGATCTTTCTGCCCACCGAAATATCCGATCCTCCAGTTTCTGAAGCAGATGGTGTCTTGCGCCTCCCTGATGTTTCAGGAAAGAGACTGTTGTCACATTGTCGGACATTATCCTGACATGGCGATTTTCCAGGATGTGTCGGTTCCTCTTCAAAGCTTCCCAAACAGCGTACAGTTCTTTGAAGTTGGAGGCGCTCTGGGAGACTTCCTCCGGCCATCTTCCCTGAAGGAACCTGTTTTCTAAGTGTGCTCCCCAGCCCCAGGCGCTGGCATCTGTAGTGACTACTACGTGGGGCTCGGCAGACCATAACACCCCTTTCCTTAGGTTTTCTGGTTCTGTCCACCAAAGGAGAGACTCTCTTACCAGAGGAGTTAGTCTCAAGGTTCTGTCCAGAGAAGCTAGACGTCTGTCCCATTTGGACAGGATTAGTTTCTGCAGCGACCTGGAATGGAACTGAGCCCATCTTACGCATGGAATACAGGCAGTCATTAGGCCGATGACTCTCATGGCCACTCTTATTGACCCTCCTTGGCTTAAAAGGATCCGGATCTGGGACTGTATTGCTTCCAGCTTGGGCTCGGGGAGGAGAGATATTCTGTTCGTCGAGTCCAGATACACTCCCAGAAATGTTTTTCTGTGTTCTGGGGTTAGGTCGGATTTCTTCCAATTTATGACCCATCCTAATTCTTCCATCACCGAAATGGTTCGGTTCCTGTGATCTGATAGAATCTCTGGCGTTCTTGCTACCAGGAGGAAGTCGTCGAGGTATGGGACTATTATGATCCCTTGACTTCTTATGAAAGCGACGATCTCGGACACCAGCTTTGTAAAGATACGGGGAGCTGAGGCAAGCCCGAACGGAAGGCACTGGAACTGGTAGTGACAGGTCCCGGATGGCAGAACTACCGCAAACCTCAGAAACTTCTGAGACGAGGGGTGGATTGGGACCTGATAGTAGGCACTCTTCAGGTCGAGAGTGCACATCACGGCATTCCGATCTATGAGAAGGATCGCCGACCGGATAGACTCCATACGGAACCTCTTGTACCTTACCCAGGCATTCAGAGGCTTCAGATTTATTATAGTGCGAGATTCCCCGGATGGTTTTGCGATGGAGAAAAGGGAGGAATAATGACCCTGGCTTACTTCCCGAGGTGGTACTGGCACTATGACCTCTGAGGACAGCATGTCCTTTAGGTCTATCATCATATGGGAGTCTCGCGATATAACCGTAGGTGCGATAAATCTGTCTGGCGGAGGAGAGTAAAATTCGATACGGTAGCCCTCTGACACAGTCCGAAGAACCCAATTGTTTTGAGTGATTCGGGCCCATTTGTGCGCGAAGAGACGGAGCCTCCCCCCTATAAGTGTGGCGTCATTGCGGTTTAGATTTTGAGGAGGGACTGAAAAATAAACTTCTGTTTCTATTGCCCTGGTTACGGGAGCCTCTATAAGATCCTCTATGGGATCTACCTCCTCTAGAGTCAGTCTGTCTTCGGAAGGGGAATCCCCTTCGAAAGGACTGAAGTTTCCTAGTTTTGTCCTCCGGAAACGCCTTCTTTTTATCCGAAGCTGACTCTAGGATAGTATCCAGAGGAGGCCCGAATACTCGAGCTCCGGAGAAGGGGATTGAGCATAGCTTAGATTTGGAAGCACTATCCCCAGACCAGGATCTTAACCAGACCGCCCTCCTAGCCGCGTTCGATAGCGAACCACTCCTAGCCGAGAATCTGACTGATTCAGCAGTCATATCGGACAGAAAGGCCGTGGCGGACCTCATAATAGGGATGGATTTTAAAATTTCAGATCTCGGGGTCTTATTGGACAGGTGTTCTTCCAATTGACCCATCCACAGATACATAGAGCGAGCTACCGAGGTAGCCGCTATGTTGGTTTTAATCAGAGCCGCGGAAGATTCCCAGGCTCTTTTCAAAAAGATGTCAGACTTTCTATCCATGGGATCGTGCAGGCTTGAAGAGTCCTCAAAAGGTATGGCAGTCTTTTTAGCCACCTTCGCCACTGGAACGTCAACCTTAGGGATTTCTTCCCACAGTTTTACGTCCTCAGGTTCAAATGGTAGACGAGCTTTGAACTCCTTGGATAACACCAGCCGGTGTTCCGCTTCCTTCCACTCCTCCATTATCATGGCTTTAATGTGTTCGCTAACGGGGAATACAGTCTGCTGACGTGACATAAGTCCCCCAAACATGAGGTCCTGCCTGGACTGTGGTTTAGGAGTCTCTTCTATCTGCATGGTGCACCGTACTGCCTGCCCTGCACCAGGTCATTTGTCTCTTCTGCCTGGAAGAGATATTTTCTTTGGTGGTCTTGGCTTCCTGACGGAAGCTCGCCCTCTTCCTCTGAGACGAAGTCCTCTGAATTAGACTTGTCCTCAGAAGTAAACTCTGGTTCTCGTTCCTGTCTGGCTCTCTTGCGGCTGGGAATAGGACTGGGCTTCTGCACCATATTGGATAACGAAGCCTGTACCTCCTCACGTATAAGGGATCTCATCTCGGACAGTAATGTCGGCTGTTCGTCCCTCACGACCTTAGACGTACAATCTGCACACAAAGTCTTTCCGTGGGAATCCGGGAGCTTCGCATTACAGATAGGGCATCTAGCAGATTTTCCTGAGGCTTTGCCGGATCTCCTAGCCTGACCAGAGGAACCAGAGGGGCCAGCAGGGGTTCCCTTATCCTTAAATGACATAAGATAGGGATAAGCGCTGGGGTAAGGCTGCTTCTAGGTGCGGATAGGGGTCTGTGCTATGCGCACTTACCACCTTCTCGACCGGCATACTCGCATCCATGATGAGTAAAGCAGGTCCCCGCAGCTTGTAGCGACGGAACAGGAGCGCAGAGGCGTCGGAACAGGAGCGCTGAGGCGTCGGAACAGGAGCGCTGAGGCGTCGGAACAGGAGTGCTGAGGCGTTGGAACAGGAGCGCTGAGTGAAGCAGGTCCCCGCAGCTTGAAGCGTCGGAACAGGAGCGCTTCAGCCGATATGCGTTCCCCAGTGGAACGCACGCTTTCCCCTTTCAGTGCAGCGTTACCGGAAGTGACGGTAACGGATGCCGAAAACCGGAAGTGACGCCGTCCTGGTCACTTCCGCCTAGAGACGCCGTTCTGGATACCACGCTGCTCCGCACACAGCGTGGATGGCGTCCGCAGCCGAGAGCCTCCCACCGGGAGGAGCGGCTGCCACCAGGAGTCTCGTCCACCCCTGGTCTTTGGAGCAGAGGGACCCCCCACCGGAGGGTGTCTGCCCTGAGCCTCTTGACAGGGGGAAGGATATTGGCAAGCCGCACGATCCCCCTGAGCTCTGGTAAGCTTGCAGCTTTTCACTCGTGCGTCCTTTCCTTGCAGGGACAGGAAAAACACTGAGGATTAGGGGTGGGACATGACCTTTTAAACTCGTGTGTTTCCTGTCCCAACAAGGGGAGGAGGACGTCCTCCAGGGTGCTGTCAGGATGACGTCCTGGAAAATAGTTATTTCTCTGCTGCGTGGTGACCCTCAGGACTGGGCATTCTCCCTTGAGTCAGGGGATCCGGCATTGCTTAATGTAGATGTATTTTTTCAATCGCTTGGATTATTGTATGACGAACCTAACTCTGTAGAGCATGCTGAGAAAACACTGTTGGCCCTGTGTCAGGGTCAGGAAGCGGCAGAATTATACTGCCAGAAATTTAGAAAATGGTCTGTGCTCACTAAATGGAATGAGGACGCTCTGGCAGCAATTTTCAGAAAGGGTCTTTCTGAAGCCCTTAAAGATGTTATGGTGGGGTTCCCCACGCCTGTTGGTTTGAGCGAATCTATGTTTCTGGCCATTCAGATTGATCGGCGCCTGCGCGAACGCAAAGTGCTGCACCATATGGCAGCGTCCTCGGAGCAGAGTCCTGAGCCCATGCAATGTGATAGGATTTTTACTAGAGCGGAACAGAGGGGATACAGACGTCAGAATGGGCTGTGTTTTTACTGTGGGGATTCTGCTCATGCTATTTCTGATTGCCCTAAGCGTATTAAGAGGGTCGCTAGATCTGTTACCATTAGTACTGTGCAGCCTAAGTTTCTCCTGTCTGTGACCCTGATTTGCTCATTGTCATCTTTTTCTGTCATGGCATTTGTGGATTCGGGCGCTGCTCTGAACTTAATGGACTTAGAATTCGCTAGGCGCTGTGGTTTTTCTTTGCAGCCTTTGCAGAGTCCAATACCCTTAAGGGGTATTGATGCTACACCGTTGGCCAAGAATAAACCTCAGTATTGGACTCAGCTGACTATGTGCATGGCTCCAGCACATCAGGAAGATTGCCGTTTTCTGGTGTTGCATAATTTACATGATGTTGTTGTACTGGGTTTTCCATGGTTACAAGTACACAATCCAGTGCTGGATTGGAAATCAATGTCTGTGACTAGTTGGGGTTGTCAAGGGGTACAGAGTGACATTCCTTTAATGTCAATTTCCTCTTCCCCCTCTTCTGATGTTCCTGAATTTTTGTCAGATTTCCAGGATGTATTTGATGAGCCCAAGTCCAGTTCCCTTCCTCCACATAGGGACTGTGATTGTGCTATTGACTTGATTCCTGGCTGTAAGTTCCCTAAGGGCTGACTTTTCAACCTGTCTGTGCCTGAACATACCGCCATGCTGAGCTATGTAAAGGAGTCTTTAGAGAAGGGGCATATTCGGCCGTCTTCTTCACCATTGGGAGCGGGATTCTTTTTTGTTGCCAAGAAGGATGGCTCCTTGAGACCCTGTATTGATTATCGCCTTCTTAATAAGATCACGGTCAAATTCCAATACCCTTTACCTTTGCTCTCTGATTTGTTTGCTCGGATTAAGGGGGCTAGTTGGTTTACCAAGATTGACCTTCGAGGGGCATATAATCTTGTTCGTATTAAACAGGGTGACGAATGGAAAACTGCATTTAATACGCCCGAAGGCCATTTTGAATACCTGGTGATGCCTTTCGGGCTTTCTAATGCTCCTTCTGTATTTCAGTCCTTTATGCATGATATTTTCCGCAATTATCTTGACAAATTCTTTATTGTGTATTTGGATGATATTTTGATTTTTTCCAATGATTGGGAGTCTCATGTGAAGCAGGTCAGGATGGTATTCCAGATCCTTCGTGATAATGCTCTATTTGTGAAGGGGTCTAAGTGCCTATTTGGTGTTCAGAAGGTCTCTTTTTTGGGGTTTATTTTTTCTCCTTCGTCTATAGAAATGGATCCTCTTAAGGTCCAAGCCATTCATGACTGGATTCAACCCACATCTGTGAAGAGCCTTCAGAAATTTTTGGGCTTTGCTAATTTTTATCACTGTTTCATTGCCAACTTCTCTAGTGTGGTTAAACCCCTGACCGATTTGATGAAGAAAGGCGCTGATGTGACTAATTGGTCCTCTGAGGCTGTTGAGGCCTTTCAGGAGCTTAAACGCCGATTTACTTCTGCCCCTGTCTTGCGTCAGCTGGATGTTTCTCTTCCTTTTCAGGTTGAGGTTGACGCTTCTGAGATTGGGGCAGGGGCCGTTTTGTCACAGAGGAATTCTGATGGTTCCTTGATGAAGCCATGTGCCTTCTTTCCCGAAAGTTTTCGCCTGCGGAACGCAATTATGATGTTGGCAATCGTGAGTTGTTGGCTATGAAGTGGGCATTTGAGGAGTGGCGACATTGGCTTGAGGGAGCCAAGCACCGCATTGTGGTCTTGACCGATCATAAGAATCTGATTTACCTCGAGTCGGCCAAGCAGCTGAACCCTAGACAGGCTCGGTGGTCCCTGTTTTTCTCCCGTTTTGATTTTGTGGTCTCATATTTTCCAGGATCTAAGAATGTTAAAGCGGATGCCCTCTCTAGGAGTTTTTTGCCTGATTCTCCTGGAGTCCTTGAGCCGGTTGGCATTCTTAGGGAAGGGGTGATTCTGTCTGCCATCTCCCCTGATTTGCGGCGGGCGCTTCAGGAATTTCAGGCTGATAAACCTGATCGCTGTCCTGTGGGGAAGCTGTTTGTTCCTGATAGATGGACAAGTAAGGTAATTTCTGAGGTCCATTATTCTGTGTTGGCCGGTCATCCTGGGATTTTTGGTACCAGAGATTTGGTTGCTAGGTCCTTTTGGTGGCCTTCCTTGTCGCGGGATGTGCGTTCTTTTGTGCAGTCCTGTGGGACTTGTGCCCGGGCTAAGCCTTGCTGTTCCCGCGCTAGTGGGTTGCTTTTGCCTTTGCCTGTCCCGGAGAGGCCTTGGACGCATATTTCCATGGATTTTATTTCGGATCTACCTGTGTCCCAGAGGATGTCTGTTATCTGGGTGGTTTGTGACCGGTTCTCTAAAATGGTCCATTTGGTACCTTTGCCTAAATTGCCTTCCTCCTCTGATTTGGTTCCATTATTTTTTCAGCATGTGGTTCGTTTGCATAGCATTCCAGAGAATATTGTGTCTGACAGAGGTTCCCAGTTTGTTTCCAGGTTTTGGCGGGCCTTTTGTGCTAAGATGGGCATTAATTTGTCTTTTTCTTCGGCGTTCCATCCTCAGACAAATGACCAAACTGAGCGAACTAACCAAACCTTGGAAACCTATTTGAGATGCTTTGTGTCTGCTGATCAGGATGATTGGGTGGCTTTCTTGCCGTTGGCCGAGTTTGCCCTTAATAATCGGGCCAGTTCGGCTACTTTGGTTTCGCCTTTCTTTTGTAATTTTGGTTTCCATCCTCCTTCCATCAGGGCAGGTTGAGCCTTCTGATTGTCCCGGTGTGGATTCTGTGATGGACAGGTTGCAGCAGATTTAGACTCATTTGGTAGACAATTTGACGTTGTCTCAGGAAAAGGCTCAGCGTTTTGCTAACCGCCGTCGGTGTGTTGGTCCTCGGCTTCGTGTGGGGGATTTGGTCTGGTTATCCTCTCGTCATGTTCCTATGAAGGTTTCTTCCCCTAAGTTCAAGCCTCGGTTTATTGGTCCTTATAAGATTTCGTTTGGCCCTTCCAGCCTCTTTTGCCATCCACAATGTTTTCCATAGATCTTTGTTGCGGAGATATGTGGTACCCGTTGTTCCATCTGTTGATCCTCCTGCCCCGGTGTTGGTTGAGGGGGAGTTGGAATATGTGGTTGAGAAAATTTTGGATTCTCGTTTTTCGAGGCAGAGGCTTCAGTATCTTGTCAAGTGGAAGGGTTATGGCCAGGAGGATAATTCTTGGGTGGTTGCCTCCGATGTCCATGCCGCCGATTTGGTTCGTGCTTTTCATTTGGCTCGTCCTGATCAGCCTGGGGGCTCTGGTGAGGGTTCGGTGACCCCTCCTCAAGGGGGGGGTACTGTTGTGAATTCCGCTCTTGGGCTCCCTCCGGTGGTTATAAGTAGCATTTTTGTGAGTTCTGCTCTTGGGCTCCCTCCTGTGGTTTTGAGTGGTATGGCTGCTTCTTGGATTTAGCATCAGCAGCTGTTTTCACTGATCGTCTTTCTGGCTCTGCTATAGTAGTCTGGCCTTTTTCCTAATTCAATGCCAGTTGTCAATTGTTGAGCTTGGAGTCATGGCTCTCTGAGGATTTCCCTGTCACTCTGACCATTTCACCAAAGCTAAGTCCTCGCTTGTCTTTTTGCAGTTCACTTGTTGTGGACTTTGTTGTTTAGCACTTTCTATGTTTTGCTCATTTGTCCAGCTTATCAGTATGTATCTAGTCAGCTAAGCTGGAAGCTCTGGGCAGCAGAGTTTGCCCTCCACACCTTTAGTCAGGTGTGGAGATTTTTGCATTTCTCTGCGGTGGACTTTTTCTAGTTTTTATTACTGACCGCACAGTGTTCTGTCCTGTACTAATTCTTTCTAGTTAGTAGTGGCCTCCTTTGCTAAATCTTGTTTCATACTACGTATGTCATTTCCTTCTCCTCTCACAGTCATTATTTGTGGGGGGCTGTCCTATCCTTTGGGGATTTTCTCTGAGGCAAGATAGCTTTCCTGTTTCTACCTTTAGGGGTAGCTAGTTCTCCGGCTGTGACGAGGTGTCCAGGGAGTGACAGGAATATCCCACGGCTACTGCTAGTGTCTGTGTTAAGATCAGGAACTGCGGTCGGTATAGTTACCACCTGCCCAGAGCTAGTCGCATGTCGCTCCTTAATCACCAGACCATAACAACAGCCCACATAGTAGTATACAGCAGAGCCCACATAGTAGTGTATAGTACTGCCCACATAGTAGTATACAGCACTGCCCACATAGTAGTATACAGCACTGCCCACATAGTAGTATACAGTACTGCCCACATAGTAGTATACAGCAGAGCCCGCATAGTAGTGCATAGCACAGCCCACATAGTGGTATACAGCAGAGCCCACATAGTAGTGTATAGCACAGCCCACATAGTAGTATACAGCAGAGCCCATATAGTAGTGTATAGCTCAGCCCACATAGTAGTATACAGCACAGCCCACACAGTAGTATACAGCACAGCCCACATAGTAGTATACAGCACAGCCCACATAGTAGTATACAGCACTGCCCACATAGTAGTATACAGCACAGCCCACACAGTAGTATACAGCACTGCCCACATAGTAGTATACAGCACTGCCCACATAGTAGTATACAGCACAGCCCACACAGTAGTATACAGCACAGCCCACACAGTAGTATACAGCAGACCCCACACAGTAGTATACAGCACAGCCCACATAGTAGTATACAGCAGAGCCCACATAGTAGTATACAGCAGTGCCCATGCAGTAGTATATAGCACAGCCCACATAGTAGTATATAGTACAGCCCACATAGTAGCATACAGCAGAGCCCACATAGTAGGGTATAGCACAGCCCACATAGTAGTGTATAGCACAGCCCACATAGTAGTATACAACACAGCCCACATAGTAGTGTATAGCACTGCCCACATAGTAGTTTATAGCACAGCCCACATAGTAGTATACAGCAGAGCCCACATAGTAGTGTATAGCACTGCCCACATAGTAGTATATAGCACAGCCCATGTAGTAGCATACAGCACTGCCCACATAGTAGTATACAGCACTGCCCACATAGTAGTATACAGCACAGCCCACACAGTAGTATACAGCACTGCCCACATAGTAGTACATAGCACAGCCCACGTAGTAGCATACAGCACTGCCCACATAGTAGTATACAACACTGCCCACATAGTAGTATACAGCACAGCCCACACAGTAGTATACAGCACTGTCCACATAGTAGTATACAGCAGAGCCCACACAGTAGTGTATAGCACAGCCCACATAGTGGTATACAGCAGAGCCCACATAGTAGTATACAGCACAGCCCACATACTAGTATATAGCAGAGCCCACACAGTAGTATACAGCACAGCCCACATAGTAGTATACAGCAGAGCCCACATCTCTCCTCCCCCCTATAATGGCCCCAAAGTCCAGTAAAAAAAAATCACACTCCTCACCTCCCCTCGTGCCTGCGGTGCTCCCTGCTCCTGTCTCGCCGGCTGCCGCTGCACTGCCTGGGACACAGTGAGTGCATGCGCACCCGCAGTGTCAGAGGCAGAGCGGGGAATGATGGGAGAGGGAGTGTCAGGTGACGCTCTCTCCTCCATCATTGCATTCAACTGTACCGACGACATAGACGCCGGTATAGTTGAATGCGGCAGCGGCGGCGCTGGGGGGGGGAAGGGTGAGTCGGCGCGCAGCGGCCCACTACTGGCACCGGCCCTTCTGGCATTTGCCAGAACTGCCCGATGGCCAGTCCAGACCTGTATCTTTGTGTCTATCCCATATCTATCTATCTACCTATCTATCTGTGTGTAATGGAGTGTGCATTGGACAAATGTAAAAGAGGAGGTTTGACAGAAATGACATCACAAATCTTTTTGAAGATAGAGGAGGGAGGGGTTTGGGTGTGTTTTGGAGTGGGTGTGATAGGTTTGGGCTTAGAGGCCTGTGCAAAGCATCATGGAACTTGTAGTATTAGAGCACAATAAGTCAGGAGAAAGGAAGTTGACGATTAACCCCATGAGAGCTGGATCCAGCACTGAAGATGTGCTGCTACAGCATGATAAAAGGTAATATTGCTAAAATAAACACAGTGGATGTGTTCAGTGGCACATAATAGCAAGATTTAAAAAAAAAAAAAAAAAGTTATAGTAGTGGACAACTTCTTTAATGTCCCCTCCGATAACTCTTTACATAATTGGTTCGAGAAAGGGAGGGAATACCTGATTCATTTACAGGAAAAAAAGCTTAGAGAAAACTTTTTTCTCTAAACAGACCTATTTTGAATTAGGTAACCAATCGAGTAAATTTTTGGCATACATAGTCCAACAAATTCAAATGTCCCCATCAATTTTAGCCATTAATACAAGAAAGGGAACTCCGATACTTAAATCGGATCAAATTGCAGGATTTGAAGAATACTGTATAGTTCCCAATTGAACCACACTGTAAAATAAATTGATGAATATTTAACCCCTTAACTCCCGTAGCTTTTTTCGTTTTTGCGTTTTCGTTTTTCGCTACCCTCCTTCCCAGAGCCATAACTTTTTTACTTTTCCATCAATATGGCCATGTGAGGACTTATTTTTTGTGGGACGAGTTGTACTTTTGAACGACACCATTGGTTTTACCATGTTGTGTTCTAGAAAACGGGAACAAAATTCCAAGTGTGGTGAAATTGCAAAAAAAGTGAAATCCCACGCTTGTTTTCTGTTTGGCTTTTTTGCTAGATTCACTAAATGCTATAACTGACCTGCCATTATGATTCTCCAGGTCATTACGAGTTCATAGACACCAAACATGTATAGGTTCTTTTTTATCTAAGTGGTGAATAAAAAATTCCAACATTTGATAAAAAAAAAAATGCGCAATTTTTTTAGACCCGTAGCATCTCCATTTTTCGGGATCTGGGGTCGGGTGGGGCTTATTTTTTGCCTGCCGAGCTGATGTTTTTAATGATACCATTTCAGTGCAGATACGTTCTTTTGATCGCCCGTTATTGCATTGTAATGTAATGTCGCGATGACCAAACAAACGTAATTCTGGAGTTTTAAATTTTTTTCTCGCCACGACGTTTAGTGATCAGGTTTATTCTTTTTTTTTATTGATAGATCGGGCGATTCTGATCTCGGTGATATCAAATATGTGTAGGTTTGATTTTTTTTTTATTGTTTTATTTTGAATGGGGCAAAAGGGGGGTGATTTAATCTTTTATATATTTTTTTAAAACTTTTTTTTTTACTTTTGCCATGCTTCAATAGCCTTGGGAGGCTGGAAGCTGGCATAGCCTAATCGTCTCTGCTATAAAGGAGCAATGCTCACATCGCTCCTATGTAGCAGAATTACTGCATTGCTATGAGCGCCAAGCACAGGGTGGTGCTCACAGCAATCTGGCATCAACAACCATAGAGGTCTTCAGAAGACCTCTGGTTGTTATGCCAAAGCACCGATGACCCCCGATCACGTGACGGGGGTCACAGGTGTGCGCATTTCCGGCCCGATTGACGGAAGCGCTTGTTAAATGTTGCTGTCAGCGTTTGACAGTGGCATTTAACTAGTTAATAGCGGCGGGTGGATTGCTGACAGCGGCATTTAACAAGCGCTTCCGGCAATCGCGCCGGAAATACGCACACCGGTGACTCCCGTCACGTGATCGCGGATCACCGGTGTGTTGGCATGACAACTGGAGGTCTCCTGGAGACCTCTATGGTTGGCTGTGCCGGCTTTCTGGGAGCGCTACCCAGTGGAAGGCGCTCATAGAAAGTGAGTAAATCTGCTATATCTGCTATGTAGCAGAGCCGATCGGGTTGTCGCAGCTTCTAGTCTCCCATGGAGACTATTGAAGCATGGCAAAAGTAAAAAGAAAATGTTTTTAAAAATATAAAAGTTCCTATCACCCCCCTTTTGCCCCATTCAAAATAAAACAATAAAAATAAAATCAAACATACACATATTTGGTATCGCCATGTTCAGAATTGCCGTTCAATAAAAGTGAGCCTAGTAAAAAAGCCACTCAAAAAACAAGTGTGGGATTGCACTTTTTTGCAATTTCACCTCACTTGGAATTTTTTTCCCGTTTTCTACTACACAAAATGGTAAAACCAATGTGTTGTTCAAAAGTACAACTCGTCTCGCAAAAAAACAAGCCCTCACACGGCCATATTGACAGAAAAATAAATAGTTATGGCTCTGGGAAGAAGGGGAGTGAAAAACGAAAGCGCAAAACCGAAAAAAGGTTAAGGGGTTAAAGTCCCCAAAGTATTTTTTAGGAAAATGCATGGCATGATGGCAGCATTTATATGGGGTTCATCAAGGCCTAAATTAAGTACTGGATTCCTGCAGAGACCCAAAAATCAGGGTGAATACGCGGTACCTGATCTATTTTTGTATTATCTAGCTGGTCAAATACATTATTTAAAGCATTGGATAGTTAGTGATAAGCTTACTTATGCTGAAGCTCATCTCATACACTTTTTGGGTAGGAATACACCATGGGCAATATTAGAGGGTTCCTACAGACCATCACAAGGTTTATTGTTTGCACACAGCTTGGCGATACAGGTATGGCGAGAAAGTAAGTGTATTATGAAATTTTCTGATCAAGTAGGAAAGACTCACATATGGGATAATCCTGAACTTCCACACCTCAAAAATTTACAAGACCCAATTTTCTGGAATAAAACTTAATAAAATTTCATTTTCTTAAGGATTTTTATAGATATTTGCAAATGAGACATGCCATAATACACCAGTTTCCATTACCTTGGATGCGAATATCCAGATATACAGTACATTGATAGGGGTGTTAACGACTCAAGGACCCACGGGCATAATATCCTCCCTATACACCATTCTGCTAAACTCCAGGATTGCTTCTACTCAACTTGCTGTAGAGAGTAAATGGCAGCAATTAATCCCTTCTATCACTGATGTCCAATGGAATGATGCCCTAGAGGCACACACAATGGTGTCGCCGGCTGTAAATAATAAGTTAATTCAACTATATATCCTACATCAATCTTACGTGACGTGAATTAGACTACATAGATTTGGCAGACTGGTAACTGATGAATGTCATACAGTAGGTGTGGGGGATCCAGAGCGGACTTCTGGCATCTTATCTTGAATTGTGGGATAATATGAAGATACTAGAGTGAAATGATTACATTAGAGCTGATAATTGGGATACCAATTGAACGTGGTCCAGAGTTGTGTATCTTGGGAATTGTGGATGAGAAACTACTTTATAATTGTCTAAGGGGTACTTCCGTCTTTCTGTCCTTCTGTCTGTCTGTCACGGATATTCATTGGTCGCGGCCTCGGTCTGCCATGGAATCCAAGTCGCTGATTGGTCGTGGCAAAACGCCCACGACCATTGCCACGACGAATCAGCGACGCGCACAGTCCAGAAGAAAATGGCCGCTCCTTACTCCCCGCACTCAGTGCCCGGCGTGTTGTGAATTTGGTTTCTGGGCTCCCCCGGTGGTTTCTGGTGGTACTGCACTTGTGTGCTTCATCTCCTCTGTTCACCTGTTTCCATCAGGATGTGGGAGTTTTCTATTTAACCTTGCTCCTCAGTCATTTCTATGCCGGCCAACAATGTTACCAGAAGCCTTTCTGTTGCATGTTCCTGCTCCTAGACTACTATCAGCTAAGTTGGACTTGTAGTCCTAAGTTTGTTTTGCATTTTTGTTCCAGTTCTCTGTGATTGATTATTTCTGAGGCTGGAAGCTCTTGTGAGCTGAAATTGCCACTCTGGTGTCATGAGTTGATATTAGAGTCTTAAAGTAATTTCAGGATGGTGTTTTGAAATGGTTTTCAGCTGACTGTGAAGTTCCCTTTTCTGTCTTCCTACTATCTAGTAAGCGGACCTCAATTTGCTAAACCTATCTTCATACTTCGTATGTCAATTTCCTCTGAAATCACCGACAATATATGTGGGGGCTACTGTCTGCCTTTTGGGGAAAATTTCTCTAGAGGTAAGCCAGGTCTGTATTTTCCTCTGCTAGGGTCAGTCAGTTCTCCGGCTGGCGCTGGGCGTCTAGGGATAAAACGTAGGCACGCTACCCGGCCACTGTTAGTTGTGCGGTAGGTTTAGCTCACAGTCAGCTCGAGTTCCCATCTTCCAAGAGCTAGTCCTTTTTGTATGCTTTACTATGTTCTCTTGCCATTGAGAACCATGACACCGGCGCCCGCATACTCCCCTCCGGTCACCGCTCACACAGGTTTAATGCCGGTGGTAACGGACCGCGTTATGCCGCGGGTAATGCACTCCGTAACCGCTGCTATTAACCCTGTATGTCCCCAATTTTTTACTATTGATGCTGCCTATGCGGCATCAATAGTAAAAAAATATAATGTTAAAAATAATTAAAAAAACCAAATCTGCTATACTCACCCTCTGTAGTCCACCAAGCGGCTCACGACGGCCGCCATCTTCCGTTCCCGGCGATGCATTGCGAAATTACCCAGAAGACTTAGCAGTCTCGCAAGACCGCTAAGTCATCTGGGTTATTTCGCAATGCATCCTGGGAACGGAAGATGGCGGCCGGCGCGAGCCGCTCGGCGGAGCTTTGGTGGATCCCAAGCGTCGGTAACCGCTTCCTGGATCCAGGTGCCAACGGAAGGTGAGTATATAACTATTTTTTATTTTAATTCTTTTTTATATCATACCCACATTGCTATATACGTGGGCTGCGCAATATACAACGTGGGCTGCGCAATATACAACGTGGGCTGCGCAATATACAACGTGGGCGGCGCAATATACAACGTGGGCTGCACAATATACAACGTGGGCTGCGCAATATACTACATGGGTTGCGCAATATACTACGTGGGCTGTGCAATATACTACGTGGGCGGCACAATATACAACGTGGACTGCGCAATATACAACGTGGTCTGCGCAATATACAACGTGGGCTGCGCAATGTACAACGTCGGCTGAGCAATATACTTCGTGGGCTGCGCAATGTACTACGTGGGCTGCGCAATGTACTACGTGGGCTGCGCAATGTACTGCGTTGGCTGCGCAATGTACTGCTTTGGCTGCGCAATGCACTGAATGGGCTGCGCAATGTACTGCGTGGGCTTGGCTGCGCAAAGTACTGCGTGGGCTGCGCAAAGTACTGCGTGGGCTGCGCAATATACTATGTGGGCTGTGCAATATACAACGTGGGCTGCGCAATATACAACGTGGGCTGCGCAATGTACAACGTGGGCTGCGCAATGTACAATGTGGGCTGCGCAATATACTACGTGGGCTGCGCAATATACAACCTGGGCTGCGCAATATACAACGTGGGCTGCGCAATATACGTGGGCTGCGCAATATACAACGTGGGCTGCGCAATATACTACGTGGGCTGCGCAATGTACTACGTGGGCTGCGCAATGTACTATGTGGGCTGCGCAATGTACTATGTGGGCTGCGCAATGTACTGCGTGGGCTGCGCAATGTATTGCGTTAGCTGTGCAATGTACTGCGTGGGCTGCGCAATGTACTGCGTGGGCTGCGCAATGTACTGCATGGGCTGCGCAATGTACTGCGTGGGCTGCGCAATATTCTACGTGGGCTGTGCTATACACTACGCATACATATTCTAGAATACCCGATGCGTTAGAATCGGGCCACCATCTAGTGATAGAATATTTCTCCGGGGAACTTCTACACTATGTTCCAAATTATTATGCAAATTACATTTTTCTCAGATTTTCCTAAAAGGTCGGGGCAAATGACAGTCAGTGTAACAACTCTGCTGGCATCACGGCATGGCCTCGCATTTCTCACACTATCTTACCCACTGCTCCAGGTCATGATGTGGTTTCTGTTTTATGCCAGCTCCATGTTCTATGTCTCTGCTCTCTGCATGCTTCATGGTTCTGTGTATAGAGGGGCGGCGCCTGAACGCTCTGGTTCTTATAGGAATCAGGTGCATCTGTCCAATCTGTTCCTGACCAATTGTCAAGAGGCCTCCAGTATATAGTGCAGCTCCACCCAGTGTTCTGGGCCTGTGCAATGTGTTAGCTCAGTTAGTGTCTTGCTTCTGAGTTTGCCTGGCCTTTCTCTGAGTTACTCCCTCTCTGGAGGATTCTCTGTGTTATTTCCTTGGTCTTGTTGTCCGCCCACCAGGAGGCAGTATATCCTGGTCCCAGTGTCTTTGTCCTTGTGTCTTGTTCCATTGCCTTGTCTGTACTTAGTCTTATCTCTGTCTCCTAGTCTTTGGCTTCCTTCCCTGTTGTCTTTCCTTGTATTCTCAGTCTGCTTTCACTCCGCACTCTTGCAGCTCTGCCTGCTCTGAACCTTTGTGACTTTACCTCTGCTCCTCACTTCTGCGTTTCTGCTCCTTTCTACTCAGCTTATCTTCTGCTGTTGCAGTTATCCCTTGCTGCAGCTTCTCTCCACATTCTTTGTGGCTCTGCTCAGCTTTGCTGCAGAGACCCCTCCCGCAGCACCTCTCCGCTCCTTGCTGTTCTACCTGGCTCCGCTCCTTGCGGTTCTACCTGGCTCCGCTCCTTGCGGTTCTACCTGGCTCCGCTCCTTGCGGTTCTACCTGGCTCCGCTCCTTGCGGTTCTACCTGGCTCCGCTCCTTGCGGTTCTACCTGGCTCCGCTCTTTGCGGTTCTACTTCTGCACTTGGCTCTGCCTCCAGCTCTTGGCTCCGCCTCCTGCCTGTCTGCACTTGGCTCCGCCTCCAGCTCTTGGCTCCGCCTCCTGCAGTTTTGCACTTGGCTCCGCCTCCAGCTCTTGGCTCCGCCTCCTGCGGTTGGCTCCGCCTCCTGCATTTCTGTTCTTGGCTCTAGCTCCTGTGCTTTCGCTCTGCATCCGCTCTTGCGGTCTTTATCTACTTATTCCTAGGTCCTCGTGTCTGAACAGGTTCTTACCCGTTCTACATACCTGCCTGCAGACCGGTCCTTACCGGTTCTTCCAGTGTACCAGTCTTGTCTACCAGTCCTGCCAGAGAGCCAGCCGTGCCCGCCTGCCTACCAGAGAGCCAGCCGTGCCCGCCTGCCTGACAGTGTTCCTGTTGTACCCGTCTGCCTGCCTATGTGCCAGCCGTGCCTGCTTGCTTGTCTATGTTCCGTTCCCCGGTGGGATCAGCAGCCACAACCAGACTCCACCCTGGAGTGGTACCTGGTAGCTTCCTATTGCACAAGTCTGACCTCACCATCAGAGGCTCCAGCGAACACCTAGGAAGCTACTTAGTTACGCCCCTTCCAGGGAGGTTTGGTCTTTGGTCCAGTGGGGCCACTCCCCCGCACGCCCGCGCCAACCAGTCTGGGCGCGAGCATGACAGTCAGTCTAATAAAAGTCATCACCCGTTAGATTATACATTGAATTTTATTGAGAAACCTCCCAATGATAACAGTATAATCTCCAAAATGAATAAAAACTCAAAATGCACTGTTCCAAATTATTATGCACAGTAGAATTTCTAAACATTTGATATGTTTTAACCCCTTAATCCCATCTGACGTACTATACCGTCGAGGTGGGGTGGGCCTTAATTCCCACCGACGGTATAGTACGTCATACTGTTTAATGCGACATCGCGACTTAAGTCGCGGTGATCGCATTAAATTGCCGGTGCCATCTTACCTGGATGAAGATGGCGCCGACATCCCCGGGCCTGGCTCCGCCCCCCAAGCCTCTGGATCGCTGTGATTGGCTATTCAATTCTGAACAGCCAATCACAGCGTTCCTCATTGTTTCAGCCAATCGGAGCGGCTGAAACAATGAGGTCGCAGGCTAGGATCGAGTACCGATGTACTCGATCCTAGGGCCGGTGCCTGGCAACGCCAGGCACCGGCACAACCCCCCCGGATTGGCGCGATCGCCGATCGTATCGATCGCGCCAATCGCAAGGCACAGCGGCGGTATTACCGCCGCTGTGCCCTGCTGTACTGGCCTGGATCGGTGCTGCAATAGCACCGATCGTAGGCCAGAGCCTAGTGCAGGCCCAGCAGGGCCTGCAGGAGCTGATTGGCGCGATCAATGCGATCGACGATCGCGCCTATCACAGGGCACAGCGGCGGTAATACCGCCGCTGTGCCCTTCTGTACCGTACGCCCTGCTCCCTGCTGTCCCCCGGTGTAGCGGCCTGGATCGGTGCTGCAATGGCACCGATCACAGGCCAGTGATTAGTGCAGGCCCAGCAGGGCCTGCAGGTGCTGATTGGCGCGATCGATGCGATCGATGATCGCGCCAATCACAGGGCACAGCGGCGGTCACGTTGTGACCGCTGTGTGCCCTGCTGGTGACCTGGCAGTGACCTGCCTAGGATAGGAGAGATCCAAGGCAGTTGCCATGGTCACCAAGCCCTGCAGGGATTGGTGGGATCGATGTTATCATTCGATCCCACCAATGACAGCTCACAGCAGCGGTGTGACCGCTCTGTGACCTGTCTGTCACCTGCAGGTGACCTGTGTGACCGCTCTGCAGGGGTCCTCACTCTAGCTGAGGGACTCCTGCTGAGCGGTCACACAGCCAGATCCTGTCTTGCTGGGCCTTGTGGTGCTACACCACAATCCCCTGCGATACAAAAAAAGCGAAAGAAAGAAGAAAGAAAACCAAAGAAAGAAGAGAGACTACAAAAGGTAAGTGCTAACAGCCCCTACCCGGTCTCACTTCACCCCCCCATCCCCCCCTCCATCCATCCCCCCCTCCATCCACCCCCCCATCCCCCCCTCCATCCACCCATGCCCCCCTCCCCCTTCCCCCCCTTCCCCCCTCTTTTTTACCCCCTCCGTCCCTCTTTGCGTCGCCGCCGTGCACACTTTTAGCAGCCGCCGAGCGTTGATTGGTGACGCAGTTCACTGATCAACACTCGTGCTCGCTTTTTTTTCAGCAGCCCCCTTTGCCCAATTCCGTACACCCATCCCGCAGCCGCCAAACTTTGATAAGTGACGCAGTTCACTTATCAGAGCTTGTACCTGCCGTTTTCCTTTTTTTTTTTCACCACACCTGTGCGCACACCCAGCAGCCGCCGAACTTTGATAAGTGACGCGGTTCACTTATCAAAGCTCTCGTGCCTGCCGTTTTCTTTTTTTTTTTTTTTACACATCCCCGTGCGCTCACCCAGCCTCCGCATCTGACCCTTGCCTTCCTTTTCTTTTTTTTTCATCACATCTCCGGGCGCTCACCCCGCCGCGTCTAACCCGTGCTTTCCTTTTTTTTTTTTTTTTTTTTCCCCACATCTCCGTGCGCTCACCCCGCCGCATCTGACCCGTGCTTTCCTTTTTTTTTTCCCCACATCTCCGTGCGCTCACCCCGCCGCGTCTAACCCGTGCTTTCCTTTTTCTTTTTTTTTTTTTTTTCCCCACATCTCCGTGCGCTCACCCCGCCGCATCTAACCCGTGCTTTCCTTTTTTTTTTCCCCCACATCTCCGTGCGCTCACCCCGCCGCGTCTAACCCATGCTTTTTTTTCTTTTTTTCTCACATCCCTGTGCACGCACCCAGCAGCCGCTGAACTTTGATAAGTGACGTGGTTCATTTATCAGAGCTCTCGTGCCTGCGTTTTTTTTTTTCACATCCCCGTTCACACACCCAGCAGCCACTGAACTTTGATAAGTGACGCGGTTCATTTATCAGAGCTCTCGTGCCTGCGGTTTTTTTTTTTCACATCCCCGTTCACACACCCAGCAGCCGCCAAACTTTGATAAGTGACGCGGTTCACTTATCAGAGCTAGGGCCTGCTGTTTTATACTTTTCTTTCACAGGTATTTTTTTTTCCTTTAGCTTTTTCTTTTCAGAGTAGTTTGCACCAAACACTATCCCCCCACACTTACACAGTTACCAATAAAGTGCACCCAAGCACCACACTTACAAAAAAAATGTCCCGCTCATCTCGTTCGTCCCAACAGCGCTATTCAGCGGAGGAGGCATATTCTTTCCTTGCCTCCGACACTGATAGCGAGGGAGAGGATCCCACTTTTCTTTATTTTTCTGATTCTTCCTCATCCTCTTCCCACTCCTCATCTTCCTCCACCGGCCCTGCGGAACCGCCACGCAGACGCCGCAGGACAGAAGATGAGGCTAGGCCCATCGTTGATGAAGATGAAGATGAAGCGCCCACCATTGCTGAAGACGAACCAGCGCACCCCACTGCGGACCCCATATGGACCTCGCCACCTGAAAATTACGAGCCACTGATTCCTGATTTTGTGGCAGAATCAGGAATCAAGTTTGACACCACCGGCCTCACAGAACTAGACTTTTTCAAAGTCTTTTTCTCTGAGGCTTTCGTCAACCTCATGGTGGAGCAAACTAATCTGTATGCTCGGCAATTTTTGGACCAAAACTCGGGTTCATCATATTCTAACTGGTCTCCTGTAGACGCAGTTGAAATGATGCAGTTTTGGGGCCTGGTCCTCCACATGGGGATCCTGAAGAAGCCTGAACTTCGGCAATATTGGAGAGTGGATATTTTATATAACACTCCAGTATTCCGAATGGTCATGACCCGGACGCGCTTTGAGGCCATCCATAAGTTCCTGCATTACAACGATAATGCACGGTGTCCCGCACGTGATGACCCCAACTTTGACCGTCTGTTCAAAGTTCGGCCGGTCATCGAACACTTCAACAAAAAGTTTGCAGAAGTGTACGTGCCTCAAAGGGACATCTGCGTGGATGAGTCCTTAATTCATTTTAAGGGGCGCCTTAGATTCCGTCAATACCTGCCCAGCAAGAGGGCCAGGTACGGAATCAAACTCTACAAGCTGTGTGAGAGTACCTCAGGGTACACCCACAGCTTTAGAGTCTACGAAGGGAAGGACAGCAGGATTGAACCGCCTGAGTGTCCTTCTATCCTGGGAGTGAGTGGGAAAATTGTGTGGGATTTGGTGCACCCACTGCTGGATAAAGGTTATCACCTCTATACCGATAACTTTTATTCCAGCATCCCACTCTACAAATCTCTCTTTGCGCGAGGTACCGCAGCTTGCGGTACTGTCCGCAAAAATCAGAGAGGCCTCCCGAAGACGCTACTTGGGCAGATTCTCAGAAAAGGCGAGAGCAAAGCCCAATGTAGCAACCACCTGCTGGTTGTCAAGTACAAGGACAAAAGGGATGTCCTTCTGTTGACCACCATACACGGTGATGGCAGCGCCCTCAGCACTGTACGGGGTACCTCTGCACAGGTCTGCAAACCGGACTGTGTACTGGGGTACAACAAAAACATGGGGGGCGTTGATCTCTCCGATCAACTCCTCCAACCATACAGTGCTTTGAGAAAGGCCAGGGTGTGGTACAAAAAGCTGTCCGTGCACATCGTACAAATGGCAATGCTCAACGCTTTCCTGCTGTCACGATGTGCACGCAACACCGATACGTCGTACCTTCATTTCCAGGAGGTAGTGGTTAAGGCCCTGATGTTTGGCATGAGGGAAGGAGCGGGCTCCAGTACGTCTGGAACTGAAGGTGCACGTGTCGTACCAGGCCAGCATTTTCCTGGGGTGGTCCCGCCAACTGAAAAAAAAGGTAAGCCGCAAAAAAGGTGCCGAGTGTGCTACAAAAGAGGAATTCGAAGTGACACCATCTATCAATGCGACACCTGCCCCGACAAACCTGGCCTGTGTATGAAGGATTGCTTTAAATTGTACCACACCTCCATGCACTACTAATTTACTTTACAGGAAATAGAATAATTCCAAAGTTGGCACATCTAGGTAAGTTCTCTGGGGGTCTACTTTCCAAAATGTTGTCACTTGTGGGTTTTTTTCCTGTTTAGGCACATCAGGGGCTCTGCAAACGGAACATGACGCCCGCAGACGATTCCATCAAAGTCTGCATTCAAAAACGTCAGTACTTCCCTTTCGAGCCCCAACGTGTGCCCAAACAGTTTTTTCCCACATGTGGGGTACCAGCGTACTCAGGGCAAATTGGACAACAACTTTTGTGGTCCAATTTCTCCTGTTACCCTTGGGAAATTAAAAAATTGGGGACTAAAAGATCATTTTTGTGGGCAAAAAATAGGATTTTTTATTTTCCCGCACGGGCGGTATAAACTTTAGTGAAACACTTGGGGGTTCAAAGTTCTCACCACACATCTAGACAAGTTCCTTAGGAGGTCTAGTTTCCAAATTGGGGTCACTTGTGGGGGATTTCCACTTTTTAGGCACATCAGGGGCTCGTCAAATGGAACGTGACGGCCGCAGAAGATTCCATCAAAGCCTGCGTTCCAAAACGTCACTACTTCCCTTCCGAGCCCTGACGTGTGCCCAAACAGTAGTTTTCTCCCACATGTGGGGTACCAGCGTACTCAGGGCAAATTGGACAACAACTTTTGTGGTCCAATTTCTCCTGTTACCCTTGGGAAAGTAAAAAATTGGGGACTAAAAGATCATTTTTGTGGGCAAAAAATAGGATTTTTTTATTTTCCCGCACGGGCGGTATAAACTTTAGTGAAACACTTGGGGGTTCAAAGTTCTCACCACACATCTAGACAAGTTCCTTAGGAGGTCTAGTTTCCAAATTGGGGTCACTTGTGGGGGATTTCCACTTTTTAGGCACATCAGGGGCTCGTCAAATGGAACGTGACGGCCGCAGAAGATTCCATCAAAGCCTGCGTTCCAAAACGTCACTACTTCCCTTCCGAACCCTGACGTGTGCCCAAACAGTAGTTTTCTCCCACATGTGGGGTACCAGCGTACTCAGGGCAAATTGCACAACAACTTTTGTGGTCCAATTTCTCCTGTTACCCTTGGGAAATTAAAAAATTGGGGACTAAAAGATAATTTTTGTGGGCAAAAAATAGGATTTTTTATTTTCCCGCACGGGCGGTATAAACTTCTGTGAAGCACTTGGGGGATAAAAGTGCTCACCACACATCTAGATAAGTTCCTTAGGGGATCTAGTTTCCAAAATGGGGTCACTAGTGGGGGGTTTCCACTGTTTAGGCACATCAGGGGCTCACCAAACGCGACATGGCGTCCAATCTCAATTCCAGCTAATTTTAGCTTGAGAAAGTCTTATGGCGCTCCTTCCCTTCTGAGCCCTGCCATGCGCCTAAACAGTGGTTCCCCCCCACATATGGGGTATTGGCGTACTCAGGACAAATTGGACTACAACTTTTGTCGTCCAATTTCTTCAGTTACCCTTGTGAAAATAAAAAATTGGGGACTAAACCATCATGTTTGTGGAAAAAATAGGATTTTTTATTTTCACGCACGGGCGGTATAAACTTTGGTGAAGCACTTGGGGGATAAAAGTGCTCACCACACATCTAGATAAGTTCCTTAGGGGGTCTAGTTTCCAAAATGGGGTCACTTGTGGGGGGTTTCCACTGTTTAGGCACATCAGGGGCTCACCAAACGCGACATGGCGTCCAATCTCAATTCCAGCTAATTTTAGCTTGAAAAAGTCTTATGGCGCTCCTTCCTTTCTGAGCCCTGCCATGCGCCCAAACAGTGGTTCCGCCCCACATATGGGGTATTGGCGTACTCAGGACAAATTGGACTACAACTTTTGTGGTCCAATTTCTTCAGTTACCCTTGTGAAAATTAAAAATTGGGGACTAAACCATCATGTTTGTGGAAAAAATACGTTTTTTTATTTTCACGTACGGGCGGTATAAACTTCTGTGAAGCACTTGGGGGATAAAAGTGCTCACCACACATCTAGATAAGTTCCTTAGGGGGTCTAGTTTCCAAAATGGGGTCACTTGTGGGGGGTTTCCACTGTTTAGGCACATCAGGGGCTCACCAAACGCGACATGGCGTCCAATCTCAATTCCAGCTAATTTTAGCTTGAGAAAGTCTTATGGCGCTCCTTCCCTTCTGAGCCCTGCCATGCGCCCGAACAGTGGTTCCGCCCCACATATGGGGTATTGGCGTACTCAGGACAAATTGGACTACAACTTTTGTGGTCCAATTTCTTCAGTTACCCTTGTGAAAATTAAAAATTGGGGACTAAACCATCATGTTTGTGGAAAAAATACGTTTTTTTATTTTCACGTACGGGCGGTATAAACTTCTGTGAAGCACTTGGGGGATAAAAGTGCTCACCACACATCTAGATAAGTTCCTTAGGGGGTCTAGTTTCCAAAATGGGGTCACTTGTGGGGGGTTTCCACTGTTTAGGCACATCAGGGGCTCACCAAACGCGACATGGCGTCCAATCTCAATTCCAGCTAATTTTAGCTTGAAAAAGTCTTATGGCGCTCCTTCCCTTCTGAGCCCTGCCATGCGCCCAAACAGTGGTTCCGCCCCACATATGGGGTATTGGCGTACTCAGGACAAATTGGACTACAACTTTTGTGGTCCAATTTCTTCAGTTACCCTTGTGAAAATTAAAAATTGGGGACTAAACCATCATGTTTGTGGAAAAAATACGTTTTTTTATTTTCACGTACGGGCGGTATAAACTTCTGTGAAGCACTTGGGGGATAAAAGTGCTCACCACACATCTAGATAAGTTCCTTAGGGGGTCTAGTTTCCAAAATGGGGTCACTTGTGGGGGGTTTCCACTGTTTAGGCACATCAGGGGCTCACCAAACGCGACATGGCGTCCAATCTCAATTCCAGCTAATTTTAGCTTGAAAAAGTCTTATGGCGCTCCTTCCCTTCTGAGCCCTGCCATGCGCCTAAACAGTGGTTCCGCCCCACATATGGGGTATTGACGTACTCAGGACAAATTGGACTACAACTTTTGTGGTCCAATTTCTTCAGTTACCCTTGTGAAAATTAAAAATTGGGGACTAAACCATCATGTTTGTGGAAAAAATACGTTTTTTTATTTTCACGTACGGGCGGTATAAACTTCTGTGAAGCACTTGGGGGATAAAAGTGCTCACCACACATCTAGATAAGTTCCTTAGGGGGTCTAGTTTCCAAAATGGGGTCACTTGTGGGGGGTTTCCACTGTTTAGGCACATCAGGGGCTCACCAAACGCGACATGGCGTCCAATCTCAATTCCAGCTAATTTTAGCTTGAAAAAGTCTTATGGCGCTCCTTCTCTTCTGAGCCCTGCCATGCGCCCAAACAGTGGTTCCGCCCCACATATGGGGTATTGGCGTACTCAGGACAAATTGGACTACAACTTTTGTGGTCCAATTTCTTCAGTTACCCTTGTGAAAATTAAAAATTGAGGACTAAACCATCATGTTTGTGGAAAAAATACGTTTTTTTTGCAGTCCAATTTCTCCTGTTACCTTTGGGAAAATAAAAAAAATGTTGCTAAAAGATCGTTTTCATGACTAAAAAGTTAAATTTTCATTTTTTCCTTCAACATTGCTTTAGCTCTCATGAAGCACCAGAAGGGTTAATAAACTTCTTGGATGTGGTTTTGATCAGCTTGAGGGGTGCAGTTTTTAGAATGGTGTCACTTTTGGGTATTTTTTGCTATATAGACCCCTAAATGTGACTTCAAATGTGAGGTGGTCCCTAAAAAAAATGGTTTTGTAAATTTTGTTGTAAAAATGAGAAATTGCTGGTCAACTTTTAACCCTTATAACTCCCTAACAAAAAAAAAATTTGTTTCCAAAATTGTGCTGATGTAAAGTAGACATGTGGGAAATGTTACTTATTAAGTATTTTGTGTGACATATCTCTGTGATTTAAGGGCATAAAAATTCAAAGTTGGAAAATTGCAAAATTTTCAAAATTTTCGCCAAATTTCCATTTTTTTTTGCAAATAAACGCAGGTAATATCAAAGAAATTTTACCACTATCATGAAGTACAATATGTCACGAGAAAACAATGTCAGAATCGCCAAGATCCGTTGAAGCGTTCCAGAGTTATTACCTCATAAAGGGACAGTGGTCAGAATTGTAAAAATTGGCCCGGTCATTAACGTGCAAACCACCCTCGGGGCTTAAGGGGTTAAAGAACTGAAAATGCTCAATTGTGGAATTTGCAGCATTAGGAGGTCACATTCACTGAACAAAAAAGCTATTTAACTCCAAAACATCCTAACAGGCCAAGCTACATGTTAACATAGGAACCCTTCTTTGATATCACCTTCACAATTCTTGGATCCATTAAACTTGTGAATTTTTGGAGAGTTTCTGCTTGTATTTCTTTGCATGAAGTCAGAATTGCCTCCCAGAGCTGCTGTTTTGGTGTGAACTGCCTCCCACCCTCATAGATCTTTTGCTTGATGATACTCCAAAGGTTCTCTATAGGGTTGAGGTCAGGGGAAGATGGTGGCCACACCATGAGTTTATCTCCTTTTATGCCCATAGCAGCCAATGACTCAGAGGTTTTCTTTGCAGCTTCAGATGGTGCGTTGTCATGCATGAAGAAGATTTTGCTCCTGAAGGCACGTTTCTCCTTTTTATACCATGGAAGAAAGTTGTCAGTCAGAAACTTTATGTACTTTGCAGAGGTCAATTTCACACCTTTAGGAACCTTAAAGGGCCCTACCAGCTGTTTCCCCATGATTCCGGCCCAAAACATGACTCCTCCACTCCTTGCTGACGTCGCAGCCTTGTTGGGACATGGTGGCCATCCACTACTCCATCCATCTGGACCATCCACAGTTGATCGACACTCATCAGTAAACAAGACTGTTGGAAAATTAGTCTTCATGTATGTCTGGGCCCACTACAACCGTTTCTGCTTGTGAAAACTGTTTAGCGGTGGCCGAATAGTAGGTTTATGCACCACAGCAAGCCTTTGAAGGATCCTACACCTTGAAGTTCGAGGGATTCCAGAGGCACCAGCAGCTTCAAATATCTGTTTGCTGGTTTGTAATGGCTTTTTAACAGCTGCTCTCTTAATCCGATTAACTTGACTGGCAAAAACCTTCCTCATTATTATTATTATTATTCATTTTTATAGCGCCATTTATTCCATGGCGCTTTACATGTGAAATACGGGGCAAATATAGACAAATACATTAAACATGAGCAAAAAACAAGGCACACGGGTACATAAGGAGGGAGGACCCTGCCCGCGAGGGCTCACAATCTGCAGGGGATGGGTGATGATACACTAGGAGAGGGCAGAGCTGGTTGTGCGGCGGTTCAGTAGGTTCAGGATCACTGCAGGCTGTAGGCTTGTTGGAAGAGGTGAGTCTTCAGGTTCTTTTTGAAAGTTTCTATGGTAGGCGAGAGTCTGATGTGCTGGGGTAGAGAGTTCCAGAGTATGGGTGAAGCACGGGAGAAGTCTTGGATGCGGTTGTGGGAAGAAGAGATGAGAGGGGAGTAGAGAAGGAGGTCTTGAGAGGATCGGAGGTTGCGTGTTGGTAGGTACCGGTTGATCATGTCACAGATGTATGGAGGAGATAGGTTGTGGATGGCTTTGTAGGTCATTGTGAGGGTTTTGAACTGGAGTCTCTGGGCAATAGGAAGCCAGTGAAGGGCTTGGCATAGGGGAGAGGCTGAGGAATAGCGGGGAGACAGGTAGATTAGTCGAGCAGCAGAGTGTAGGATGGATTGGAGTGGTGCCAGAGTGCTAGAGGGGAGTCCAGAGAGTAGGAGGTTGCAGTAGTCGAGGCGGGAGATGATAAGGGCATGCACTAGTGTTTTTGTGGTGTCACGGTCAAGGAATGCGCGGATCCGGGAAATGGTTTTGAGTTTGAGGCGGCAGGAGGAGGCAAGGGCTTGGATATGTGGCTTGAAAGAGAGGGCAGAGTCGAGGATCACCCCGAGGCACCGGGCGTGTGGGACTGGGGAAAGTGAGCAGCCATTGACATTGATGGATAGGTCTGGTGGAGGGGTAGAGTGAGATGGGGGAAAGATGATGAATTCTGTTTTGTCCATGTTCAGTTGTAGAAAGCGAGCAGAAAAGAAGGCTGAAATAGCAGACAGACAGTGCGGGATTTTGGTAAGTAAGGAGGTGAGGTCAGGTCCGGATAGGTAGATCTGCGTGTCATCAGAATAGAGGTGGTACTGCATACCGTGGGATTCTATGAGCTGTCCCAGACCGAAGGTGTAGATAGAGAAGAGTAGGGGTCCTAGAACAGAGCCTTGAGGAACACCGACTGACAAGGGGCGAGGTGAGGAGGTGGTGTGGCGGAGGGAGACACTGAATGTCCTCATTCTGCCTTTATCAGCACGAACACGTCTGTGCTCAGATTCAGCCACAAATCTCTTCACAGTATGATGATCACGCTTAAGTTTTCGGGAAATATCTATTGTTTTCATCCATTGATCAAGGCATTGCACTATTTGATGCTTTTCAGGAAGAGAGAGATCCTTTTTATTTCCGATATTGCTTGAAACCTGTGACCTGCTTAATAATGTGGAACATCATTTTTAAGTAGTTTTCCTTTAATTAGAATCACCTGGAAAACTAATTATCACATGTGTTTCAGATTGATTTCAGTGATCCATTGAGCCCTGAGACACAATACCATCCAAGAGTTTATTTGAAAAACAAAACAATTAAATCTTTACGACACTGAAATCCAATTTGCATAATAATTTGGAACACAGTGTATTTATTGCTAGGAAAGCAATAACACTAAGGTGGATGGGGGAAGACTCCTACCATTAACCAGTGGAAAAAAATTAGTGAATATGAGAATATATTATACTAGCTATTGAACCCGTTCTACGCCCGGGTGGCGAGCATTTATATTGGTATATGGTCTCCATCCTGGTTTGTGCTGCTCCCATCTTGCTCTCCCATCCTGTCATGTGCTGCTCCATCCTGCGCCCCCATCCTGTCATGTGCTGCTCCATCCTGCATCCTCATCCTGTCATGTGCTCCCATCCTGCGCCCCCATCCTGTCATATGCTGCTCCATCCTACACCCCCATCCTGTCATGTGTGTGCCCCCATTCTGTCATGTGCTGCTCCCATCCTGTGCCCCCAATCTGTCATGTGCTGCTCCCATCCTGTCATGTGCTCCCATCCTGCGCCCCATCCTGTCATGTGCTCCCATCCTGCTCCCCCATCCTGTCATGTGTGCGCCCCGATTCTGTCATGTGCTGCCCCCATTCTGTCATGTGCTGCTCCCATCCTGTCATGTGCTCCCATCCTGCGCCCCATCCTGTCATGTGCTCCCATCCTACACCCCCATCCTGTCATGTGTGCGCCCCCATTCTGTCATGTGCTGCTCCCATTGTGCGCAATCATTGTCATGTGCTGCTCCCATCCCGCGCCCCCATTCTGTCATATGCTGCTCCCATCCCGTGCCCCCATTCTATCATGTACTGCTCCCATCCCGTGCCCCCATTCTATCATGTACTGCTCCCATCCCGCGCCCCCATTCTGTTGTAATGTGCTGCACCCATTCTGCCTGTTCCTGTTTCCATTCTGCCATATGTTGCTCCCATCTTTCTCTCTCCGGCTCTACTGCCCGCGGGCGGCTGTGCTGAGTGCGGGCAGCTGTGCTGAGTGCGGGCGGCTGTGCTGAGTGCGGGCGGCTGTGCTGAGTGCGGGTGGCTGTGCTGAGTGCGGGCGGCTGTGCTGAGTGCGGGCGGCTGTGCGTGGCTGTGCTGAGTGCGGGCGGCTGTGCTGAGTGCAGGCGGCTGTGCGTGGCTGTGCTGAGTGCGGGCGTCTGTGCGTGGCTGTGCTGAGTGCGGGCGGCTGTGCGTGGCTGTGCTGAGTGCGGGCGGCTGTGCGTGGTTGTGTTGAGTGCGGGCGCTGTGCGTGGCTGTGCTGAGTGCGGGCGGCTGTGCTGAGTGCGGGCGGCTGTGCGTGGCTGTGCTGAGTGCAGGCGGCTGTGCGTGGCTGTGCTGAGTGCGGGCGGCTGTGCGTGGCTGTGCTGAGTGCGGGCGGCTGTGCGTGGCTGTGCTGAGTGCGGGCGGCTGTGCGTGGCTGTGCTGAGTGCGGGCGGCTGTGCGTGGCGGTGCTGAGTGCGGGCGGCTGTGCGTGGCTGTGCTGAGTGCGGGCGGCTGTGCGTGGCTGTGCTGAGTGCGGGCGGCTGTGCGTGGCTGTGGTGAGTGCGGGCGGCTGTGCGTGGCAGTGCTGAGTGCGGGCGGCTGTGCTTGGCTGTGGTGAGTGCGGGCGGCTGTGTTGGGCGCCGAGTGCTGGGGGGCCTGAGCAGGCGGGGACACCGGCGCGCTGTGGGGGTCAGGTGCCGGAGTCGCCGCTAGCTCAGGCCCCCGGCACTTGCTATATTTACCTGACTGTCCCGTTCCACTGCTGCGCGCCGCTTCATCCTCCACATCCTCTGGCTGTGACTGTTCAGTCAGAGGGAGGCGCGCATTAAGCGCGTCATCGTGCCCTCTGAACTGAACGTCACAGGCAGAGGATGGAGCAGCGCGCATCGGTGGAACGGGACAGTCAGGTAAATATAGCATACTCACCCCCTCCTGGCTGGTACCTGCTTCTCCGTTGGAGATCGCGGTGTGCGTTCAGTGCTTACGCATACCGCGATCTCCTGGGAGCATCACTCTGTGGGGTCCAGACTGCGCCGGCGCTTGCGCTTGTGCAGTCTATAAAGGCTTCGGACAGAGTGATGCTCCCAGCGTTATATTATAGATAAAAATAGAGGATGTCCCCAGAAATTCCATAAGATATGGAAGAGATAGTGTGATTCACCCCTAATGCACCTATCCAATAATGCTATGAATTCATCTATCTCACGACACAAACCCTGATGTATGTCCCTTCCAATATATGGAATGTGATGGTATATGTAGACTTAAGAAGTGTGTTTTCATTATGACCTAACTGGTACGAGTTCTGAATTCTGATAAGCAGGTGCATTATCTCAGTCTAGATCAGGGGTCTCAAACAAGCGGCCCCCGGGCCGCATGCGGCCCCTGAGGCAGACATCTGCGGCCTGCGGTGCATGCTAGAAGAGAGGAGGCGGCACAGAGCTCTGGGAGTTTCGCAGCTGCTGGAGAGCCACCCACAATACATGACGCGTCGCCATGGATACGCAGAGTGACTTCCGACCGTCCAGTGCCCGGAGAATGAGCCGGACGTCGCCAAGCAGGAAGACAAGCAGCAGTGTGCAGCACCTGTGATGGTGAAAGTGAATGAGTCTTCCTTTCTGGAGGCCGGAGCAAAGCATTGCGGGGAGATGCAGAGCCTGGCTGGGAGGACAAGGTATGGGCTGTTATATTCTACATGGGCTGTGTTACATACTAAGTGAGCTGTTATATACTACATGGGCTGTTATATACTACGTGGGCTGTGTTATATACTAAGTGGGCGTGCAATATACAACGTGGCTGTGCAATATACTACGTGGGCTGTTATATACTACATGGGCTGTTATCTACTACGTGGGCTGTGTTCTATACTATGTGGGCTGTGTTATATACTACGTGGGCTGTGTTATATACTATGTGGCTGTGCAATATACTATGTGGGCTGTTATCTACTACCTGGGCTGTTATCTACTACGTGGGCTGTGTTATATACTACGTGGGCTCTGTTATATACTACGTGGCTGTGCAATATACTATGTGGACTGTTATCTACTACCTGGGCTGTTATCTACTACGTGGGCTGTGTTATATACTACGTGGGCTCTGTTATATACTACGTGGGCTGTGTTACATACTACGAGGGCAGTTATATACTACGTGGCTGTGCAATATACTACGTGGGATTCTTAAAGCCACTGCCATGTTTGGAAGTACATATGTATGTGAACAGTTTTTCTCTTCAATGAAGTTTAACAAATCAGCACTACGGTCAATACTTACAGATGAACATCTTCGTGCAACATTGCGATTGGCCAACGCTCATGATTTCGAGCCCAATCTTGACATTCTCATATCTGGCAAACGCTGGCAACTGAGCAACCAGACTGAATTTTGCGACACTTGAACTGGAAAACTGGATTGTTAAAATAAGCATGTGGAGTAAGCATGCAAATTTCGGTTAAGTTTAAACCTAGCAGTATTATAGTACAGTAATATAGAATTGTTATAGTAGTTCAAATAAACAATTGTTTAACAATAATTTTGTACTGTATTAAGTTTGAAAGGCATGCGGCCCGCCAGCTTAAATTTTTTTCTATGTGCGGCCCATTTACTCTGACGAGTTTGAGACCCCTGGTCTAGATTCATTTTCTCCTCCAGAACCTCGATCCTCCATTATTCCTCAGGGTATTATGGTTTGTGTGGTAACCTTGGAATTGGAAGAGGAGATTCATAAAGTCCATTCATTGGCTCCTTCCGCTTCCCCAGGGTCTATGTTTCATAAATCCCTATTAAATTAGTTTGTCCTTCCTGCATTGTCTCCCTCATCCCCGTCTCCTCCGCTTTCAGTGGCCTGGAGTATGAGGTTCAGAGGGTTGTTGATCCTCGGAGGGTCCGTAATTCCCTCCAGTACCTCATCCACTGGAAGGAATATGGACCAGAGGAGAGATCCTGGGTTCCTGCTCGAGATGTGAATACTGATCGGTTAGTCAGGGCCTTCCATCTAAAATTTCCTGGGAAGCCTGGGCGTCTGGTAGCTCCCCATAGAAGAGGGGGTACTGTCACGGTTCCACCCCTCAGTATGTCTGAGAGGCTCTTACTGACAGCTTGGCCGTCCAATCTGGTACAGGGGCATGCTGAGCTGTCAGTGTGTTGGTTGACAGCTCGACTATCCAATCTGAGACTGGGGGGCGTCGGCTGTCTCCAAGTATTCAGTATCCCAGGTGATTGCCATGCTAATTAACTAAGCTGTTTCTCCCAGACCTCTGCCAGACGTACATTCAGCTAGTGAGGTTTGTGCTCCCTGTACCTTGAGTTTTGTATGCTTGATCTTTTGTTGCCTGACCTTGGACTTCGTTCTGACCATCCGTCTGTTTAACCCCTTCTGCCATGATCCGTTATCCTCCTGGTATTCTGACCTCAGATGTATCTCCTCCTGGTATGCACCTATTCACACTGGTTTGAACGTGACAGTCATTTTTTTGTCATTTGTATGTTAGCTTACTGACCGAGCACTCCGCCTTTCAACATGTGGTGATTTTAATTACAGCAGGATCCTAACTACCCATAAATGCAGGCATTGCTGAGAGAGGGGTCCGCATTCACCCAGGAATTAAGACATCAGCCCTAAAAGAGGTATTCACACACGTAGGGACCCATCAGTCTTTGAGACCACCTTGACGTTGGTTGATGGGCAGATATCATTTGGCAAAGCATCTCATTTTTTTCCTAATATTCAAAAGCCATATTGCTATTCATATTTTCATATTGACATGCTTTAGCATGATAGAGTGAAACCTTTTATTGTATATGTGTATAGTGTATAAAGTACAATATGTCCCGAAAAAACAATCTCAGAATCAGCGGGATCCGTTAAAGCGTTCCAGAGTTATAACCACAAAGTGACAGTGGTCAGAATTGTAAAAATTGGCTTGATCATTAAGTAAAAACAAAAAATTGAGCTTGGCTTAAATTGGTATACATGCAGCACATAAACGCATGTTAACATTGGCCATAAAGCGCACAAAACCTACAAGAAACAAAATGAGCAAAATCCCTGCTTGTAACTAAATAAGTAAAAAGCAATTGGATTTAAATAACTCAGGGTTCTAAGTATTACTGTTTTTGATCAAAAATAGCGTAAAAGGCATCCCACCATCATCAAGGTGCCCTGATTGGGACAGTCCTACGCTGTCTAATATTATAAACCTTACCATGTGTCAGAGTTGACCTCAGTGTGTAAATAAGGGCAGACAATAGGATCGGGTCCCAATCTATGGATACCAGTCTAGGGAAGCTTTTAAATGTAATTACCTGCTCAGAAAAGGGAGGCTACGCCCCGGCTTGCACAAAATACAAAAATACAAAGAAAAACACAAAAATTGAGCATGGATTAAGTTGGTATACATGCAGCACATAAATGCATGTTCACATTGGCCATAAAGCACACAAAACCTACAGGAAACAAAATGAGTAAAAACCCTGCGGTATCTAAATAAGTAAAAAGCAAGTGCATTTAAATAACCCAGGGTCCTTAGTAATACTGTTTTTGATCAAAAATAGCATAAAAGTCATCCCACATCATCAAGGTGCCCTGATTGGGACGGTCCTACGCTGTCTAATATTAACCCCTTCACTCCAAAGCCTGTTTTCAACTTCCTGACCAGGCCATTTTTTTCAATTCTGACCACTGCCACTTTATGAGGTCAAAACTCTGAAACGCTTCAACGGATCCTGGTGATTGTTTTCTTGTGACATATTGTACTTTATGATAGTGGTAAAATTTCTTCGATTTGACTTGTGTTAATTTCTGAACAAAAATGGAAATTTGGCAAAAATTTTGAAAATTTAGCAATTTTTGAACTTTGAATTTTTGTGCCCTTAAATCAGAGCTATGTCACAAAAATTAGTTGATAAATAACATTTCCCACATGTGTACTATACATCAGAACAATTTTGGAACCAAAATATTTTTTGGTCAGGAAGTTATAAGGGTTAAAAGATGACCTGCGATTTTTCATTTTTTCAATAAAATTTAGGAAACCATTTTTTTTTAGGGACCACCTCACACTTGAAGTTACTTTGAGGGGTCTATATAACAGAAAATACCCAAACGTGACACCACTACAAAAACTGCACCCATCAAGGTACTCAATACCACATTCAAGAAGTTTATTAACCCGTCGGGTGCTTCACAGGAGCTGAAGCAATGTGGAAGGAAAAAATGAACATTTAACTTTTTAGTCACAAAAATGATCATTCGGCAACAATTTGTTTATTTTCACAAGGGTAAAAGGAGAAAATGATCCACTAAAGTTGGTGAGCAATTTCTCCTGAATATGCCGATACCCCATATGTGGGGGAAAACCACTGTTTGGGCGCACAGCAGGGCTCGGAAGGGAAGGAGCGCCTTTTGACTTTTTGAACGCAAAATTGGCTGGAATTGAGAGTGGACGCCATGTCGCGTTTGAAGAGACCCTGATGTGCCTAAACATTGGAATACCACCACAAGTGACCCCATTTTGGAAACTAGATCCTTTAACAAACTTATGTAGTTGTGTGGTGAGCACTTTGAACCCCCAGGTGCTTCACAGAAGTTTATAACGTAGAGCCGTGAAAACAAAAATCACATTTTTTCCACAAAAATTATCTTTTAGCCCCAATTTTTTTATTTTCACAAATGTAATGGGAACAAATAAACCACTAAAGTTGTTGCACATTTTCTCCTGAATACGCCGATACCCCATATGTAGGGGAAAACCACTGTTTGTGCGCACGGCAAGGCTCAGAATGGAAGGAGTGACGTTTAAGATTGCAGACTTTGATGGAATGGTCTGTGGGCGTCATGTTGCATTTGCAGAGCCCCTGATGAGCCTAAACATTGGAAAACCCCCACAAGTCACCCCATTTTGGAAACTAGACCCTTTAACGAACTTGTGTGTGTGTGTGTGTGTGTGTGTGCTTTAACAGTGGAAATCCTCCACAATTGACCCCATTTTGGAAACTATACCTCTGAAGGAATTTATCTAGAGGCATAGTTTTATAGTAATAACTATAATGCTTTTGGTTTTAATGTATGAATTTATAATGTGGCAGTATGTGTAAGATGTGCTCGGTACATCAGATTATAGATGTGTTGTGTCAAAAGGGTATAAACTAATTTTATTAATTTGTGGACGTGTGGTACGCTTTGAAACAATCCTTAATGCAAAGGCCAGGTTTCTCAGGGCAGGTTTCATAATGGTAAGTTGTGTCCTTTCGGATTCCCCTCTTGGAGCATACTCTGCACCGTTTTTGTGATCGGCCTGTCCTCGCTGCTTGGGGAACCTGTCTTGGGAAATGTTGACCTGGGACAATACGGGCACTATCAGATTCAGAAGTGCTGGGGCCCTCACCTCCCCGAGTGCCAAACATTAGGGCCTTGATGACTTCCTCCTGAAACTGAAGGAAGGTCCCCGTATTGCCTGCAGATCGGGACAGCACAAAAGCATTGTACAGTGCCATCTGTACAATGTGCACGGCCAATTTTTTGTACCATACTTGGGCTTTTCTCATGGCACTGTATGGTTGGAGGACCTGATCTGAAAGATCCACACCCCCCATGTACCGATTGTAATCCAAGATACAATCTGGCTTTCAGACTTGTGCTGTGGTCCCACGAACAGTGACAAGGGTGCTGTTGTCACGGTGTATGATGGTCAGGATAAGGACATCCCTTTTGTCCTTATACTTGACCACCAGCATGTTGTCGCTGCATTGGGTTCTGCTTTCCCTTTTTCTCAGCATTTGCCCAATTAGCAGCTTAGGGAGGCCTCGCTGATTTTTTCGCACGGTGCCACATGTAGCTGTACCTCTGTCAGAGAGGGCCTTGAAGAGTGGGATGCTGGTGTAAAAGTTATCAATGTAGAGGTGATAACCCTTATCCAGCAGCGGGTGCACCAATTCCCACACAATTTTCTTATTCACCCCCAGGACGGGGGGCATTCAGGGGGGTTAATTTGGGTGTCCTTCCCCTCGTAGACCCTAAATCTATGGGTGTACCCTGAGGTACTCTCGTACAGTTTGTACAGCATTATTCCGTACCTGGACCTCTTACTGGGCAGGTATTGTCGGAATTTTAGCCTCCCTTTGAAGTGAACGAGAGATTCATCAATAGCGATGTCCCTCTGGGGTATGTACATACGCCTCAGCAAATTTTCTGCTGAAGTGTTCAACCACTGGCCGAATTTTATATAGACGATCAAAGTTAGGATCGTCTCCTAGAGGACACTGCGCATTATCACTATAATGCAAAAATCTTTGGATCCCTTCAAATCGTGTCCTTTTCATGGCCATGCGGAATACTGGTGTACTGTAGAGAATATCAGTACTCCAGTACTGATGAATCTCTGTTTTTTTATTATGCCCATATGAAGCACAATTCCCCAAAATGTCATTATCTCTGCTGCATTTACAGGGGTCTATCTGGCGTATGATGACGTGAGATTTTGGGTGAAAAATTGCTGGGCATACAGGTTAGTCTGGGCCACCATAAGATTTATTATTTCCTCACTGAAAAAGAATTTGAAGAAGTCAATTTCAGTGAGGCCAGTTGTGTCAAACTGGATTCCTGAGCTGCTGCTGAAATCCAGAATGAGGGGCTGAAAATTTTCAGGGGGTGCAATCCATACGGGATCAATTGCTGCAGGAGTTGCCTGGGTCCTAGGGTGCCTTGTTGGGGGTCCTTCCTCACCAGAGGAGGAGGAGGAGGAGGAAGAAGAAGAATAGGGGAATGTGGGATCTTCCTCACTGGCTGAATTCGTGTTGGACGCAAGGATGGCGTAAGTCTCCTCTGGTGAATAGCGCCTTGTTGACGAATGGGCCATTTTTATTTTTTTTCCCAAACCCTGGGGTTGTGTGTGTAAGTGGTGCTTTTACACGTGTAATGTGTGGGGCTTGTGTATAGGGTACTCTTTATTATAACAAAACAGAGAAAAAAGAAGTAGAGAGGTAAAATGTAGAAGAAAAAATGTAAAGAAAAATCAGATTTAAAAAAAAAAAGTTTGTATAAAAAAAAAAAAAACAGACGTTCACTACACTAATGCCCTCCCTATAAATTTATCCAACGCAAATTCTTTTTTACAAAAGAAAAAGGACGTCACCAACAATGTGGCGTATGCTCCCCTAATGCACTCGCTAAAAAGTTAATTGACGCAATTAATTTTTTTTTTTTACAAAAGAAAAACGGACGTCACCAACAATGTGACGTACGCTCCCCTAATGCACTTTTAATGCAAGAAAAAAAAAGCTACCTCCCTACCTATAAAACTACTCTGTACTTTTTTTTTCTAAAACAAGATTGGTCGTCACTAACGCTGTGACGCCGGCAACGCTACCTTGCTATGTCTAAAACTATGCTGTACTAACTACGGTACTATTATTTTTTTCAAAAAAAACTTGGACGTCGCTTAGACTGCGAAGTCAGCTACACTGACTAGCTAAAAAAGAATAATTCCCATGGCGCAGTCTCTGATAAGCAGCGATACTGATGAAAGCGCTGCGGACACAGGAAGAGCACGAATGCTCTGCACGGGACGCCGCGCACAGGGAAAAAAAGTACAAAAAAGTGCGCTAAAAATTCAATTGGACGCGGGGGGGACGTCACCAAACACTGACGCCGGCTACACTACTTTGCTACGTCTAAAACTACACTATACTAACTACGATTATTTTTTTCTAAAAAAACTTGGACGTCGCTTAGACTGCAAAGTCCGCTACACTAACTAGCTAAAAAATTCCCATGGCGCAGTCTCTGATCAGCAGCGATACTGATGAAAGCGCTGCGGACACAGGAAGAGCATGAATGCTCTGCGCGGGACACTGCGCACAGGAAAAAAAGCGCAAAAAAGTGTGCAAAAAAATCAATTGGAGGGAGGAGAGGGAGGGGGAGGGGGTACTGGAACAGGGATGGGGGATGGGAAAGGGGTGGGGAGGTGCTGCTTCTGCTGTTGCTGCTGTGATCACAGACCTCACACAGCAGGCAGACGGCAGCAGAGAGCACAGCACAGAGCAGGAAGCTGGATCAGGACGCTGAAGCAAGAGATAGCCGGGTTGATCACACTGGCCACCAATGGATTCCTTCACTCAGGTACACAGAGGGGCTTGGACAACTATTCTGCACGCCAAATCTGAGAGAAAGATGGCGTGCAGGGCGGCCTACTGTGACGGCTGTGATTGGTGCTACGTCACACAGCACCAATCACAGCCTGTCACATGCTTTTTTTTTTTTTTCGAACTTTATTGTCAGCTTTGCTGTGATTGGCTGGTGAGAGTTTGCCGACGTGGGGGGGGGGGGAAGGATCAGCCCCTCGTGGTGACGTGCCTGGGTGGTCTGCTGTTAGAAACAGCAGCCATCCTCACTCGGTCACCGCACGATGCAGCACGGTGACCGGAAATAGCAGCGCCGTACTAGTACTGCGGTTTGCGGGAACTGCGTTCCCGCAAAGCAGTACTAGTACGGCACATGTCAGGAAGGGGTTAAAAACCTTACCATGTGTCAGATTTGACCTCAGTGTGTAAATAAGGGCAGACAAAAGGATTGGGTCCCAATCTATGGACACCAGTCTGGGGAAGCTTTTAAATGTAATTACAGCTCAGAAAAGGGAGGCCATGCCCCGGCTTGCACAAAATGCAAAAATACAAAGAAAAACACAAAAACTGAGCTTGGATTAAGTTGGTATACATGCAGCATGTCACGCTCACGCCCTGACTAGGTGACATGAGTGAGGGGATTGTGGCCCTACTGTGCCACAGACCAGACTACCCTGGAAGGGGCGTGACTAAGCAGCTACCTTGGTGTTCAATGGAGCCTCTGATGGTGAGGTCAAGCTTGTGCGGCAGGTATCTGCCAGGTACCACTCCAGGGTGGTATCTGGCTGTGGCTGCTGATCCCACTGGGGGATGGAACGCTAGGGCTGGAGCAGGCAATGGGCTCGACTGGCAGATGGGCACGGCTAAGATACAGGCAGGCACGGCTGAGACACTTGCGGATGGGCACGGCTGAGAGACTGGCTGGCGGCCACGCCTAAGACACTGGCAGGCGGGCATGGCTGGTACTCTGGCAGGACAGGTACTGACTTGGTAGGGACTGGAATAGGGGCAGGTATATGAAAACAGGTAGGGACCTGACCCGCAGGTTGCAGAACGGAAGTAGAGCAGGACCGCCAGGTTGCGGAGCGGAGAGCAGAGCAGAGACATTGGTTGCAGTGCAGCGTGATGAACCGTAAGGAGCGGATGCAAGGCAGAACCGCAAGAGGCGGAGCAAAGACCAAACCTCAGGAGGAAGAGCAAAGAGCAAAGCTGAAGGAGGCAGAGCAAAGACCAGAACCGCAAGAGGCCGAGCTAAGACCAGAATGCAGGAGATGGAGCAAAGAGCAGAGCCGAAGGAGGCAGAGCCAAGAGCAGAACCGCTGGAGGCAGAGCAAAGAACAGAGATGCTGGAGGCAGAGCAAAGAACAGAGACGCTGGAGGCGGAGCAAAGACCAGAGCCGCAAGAGGCGGAGCAAAGTGCAGAAGCGCAGAAGGCGGAGCAAAGAGCAGAACGAGTGAACACAAGGAAACACACAGTGGAATTAGGAAGGCTACAGATAGGGATACAAATGGACACAGATATAGGACTAAGTTCAGACAGGGTCAGGAACGGGACAAGGCACAGGAACAAGGACTCAGACCAGGGCATGAAGTCCCCCTGGGTGGCTGAAACAAGAGACAAAGGTACAGGCCAGGATACAAAGCCCCACTGGGTGGCTAACACGAGAGATAAAGCAAGACACAGGTACAGACCAGGGTACAAAGCCCCCCTGGGTGCCTAAAACAACAGACACAGTAAGACCTTTATTAAGGATACCACAGCAGCCTTGCGTAGATTGGACAACCTCCAGCTTGGTCCTAATAGTGTCATGGTTACTGCCGACGTAGAGGCGCTTTATACCTCAATTAGGCATGCAGACGGGGTTAAGGCAGTAGCTTGGTATCTTGAGTCCAGCAATTTAGACAGGAAGTTAATTGTGTTGTTGCTCGAACTGTTGGAATTCGTGCTCACGCATAATGTATTTGTCTTTGGGCGGGGCACGTATCTGCAGCTACAAGGTACCGCGATGGGGGCATGCTGCGCCCCCTCCTACGCAAACCTTTTTCTGGGGGCTTGGGAGAGGGATATCTTCATGAGTAATCCCATCCCCCAGAGTCATCTCATCCAGGAATGGATGAGATATATTGATGACATTTGGTTTGTGTGGGAGGGGGAGCACTGCAGATCTTAATGCCCTCATGGTTAATTTAAATCAGAATGATGTCAACATAGAGCTCACCTTCAAATATGGAAGATCAGTGGACTTCTTGGATCTGCAGATACGTGCCCGCCCTGAGGGGGAGATTATCACCAATGTTTTCCGCAAGGAAATAGCTACGAATTCTTTGCTGCACGCCCAGTCTGCACATTTGCCCTCTACTATTAGAGGAATCCCCATCGGACAATTTTTACGGGTCCGCCGCATTTGTTCGAATGAGGCGGACTTTGAGGTGCAATCGGAAGAACTGGCTGAGAGGTTTTCGCAACGTGGCTATGGCCACAAAACAATCAGGAGAGGGTTGGTAAGAGCGAGAAACACGCCTAGAAATGCTTTACTATACAACAATAACCCAAAAACGAGAAATGACAACAAGGATCAGGTACGACTGATCACGGGATACCACAATAAATGGTCTGAATTTAGGCAGATTGTGGGGAAGCATTGGGCTGTTTTACATACTGATCCAGTCCTCAAGCAGCTTCTACCTGCCAAACCTGCCATAGTAGCTAAAAGGTCAAGAAATATCCGTGACATTTTGGTACACAGCCACTATGAGCCAAATAAGAAGCAAGGCAGTAGTAATGATTTAATGGGCTTCTTTCCATGTGGACGTTGTAAAGCTTGCGCCAACTGTGTTAAAAGCAAGAAATTTACCAATTTCGATGGGTCTAAGACCTTTGATATTAGAAGATTAATTTCATGCACGTCTAAGGGGGTGATTTATCATTCGACCTGCCCATGTGGTAAGGTATACATTGGCCTCACCACTAGGGAGATAAGGGTTCGTGTTCAGGAGCACATCCTGGACATTGAGAGGGCTAAAATGGTGGAGGATATCTCAAGTCTCAAGACTATCCCGAGGCACTATAAAAAATTCCATGATTGCAACCCCCGGGGTATGAGCGTGAAGGGTATAGACCTTGTTAGTTTGGGCCCCAGAGGAGGAGATCTGGGGAAAACCCTGGCCCAAGTTGAAAGCCGATGGATCTTTCGGTTAGGCACCCTGGCTCCACAGGGATTAAATGAGAATTTGGGTCTTGGATCCTTTTTGTGAGTTTCTTGGTCTCATTCTTGGGCTACTTGTGTACATATATATATATGTGTCATAGTCGGTCATTTTAACTTATTTTATCTTGTGTTTTGGGTGGAGGTGTTTATGGTTTAGATTTTGTAGTTCGTTTTTAATTTGTGCATTACTTTTCAGGTTCTCGTACTTGTATTTTCTTTGGGGTTACACATACTGCCAACCAGGTGATGTGATTCAGAGACAACATCAGGAGGCTATTATGAGCCCAGTGACTTGGAGACAGCATCAGGAGGCCATTACGAGCCCAGTGGCGTCCTCCACGTGTTTGGATTAAAACTATCATCAGTCAAGTGACGCCTTCCAGCTTACAGTTTTAAATACAACGGATTTCATTCTCAGTTTAAATGATTGACGCAAATGGACTTATCTGTAAACTACAAATGCGGACCAACCTGGGTACTGATGTGAAACTGGCCCCTTTAGCCATGGACTTGATATTATTTTTTGTGACTTATAATGGCGGGCTGATTTGTATGGGAAAGAACTAAGAGATATTGGCCAGAAATTTGCTGGACTAATATAAGCCATTATGATCTACGGAGGCCTCTTGATTAAATAGTGGGGGGCTGATGGTGGGCTGATTTGTATGGGAAAGAACTAAGAGACATTGGCCTGAATTTTGCTGGACTAATGTAAGCCATTATGATCTACGGAGGCCTTTTGATTAAATAATGGGTCTATTGGTATCTCGTTTTCATATTGTTTTTGAATGTTTGTTGGATGCTGTTTTTGTGGGGGGTGGCTGTTGGGGCAGCTAGCCATTATGACCTCAGCCCTACATTGGCTGTGAGTATGGCTATCCTCTGGTTCAATGGGGAATAAGGACCCTTTTTCACTGGTGCGCACTACCCTGGATCACACAGGAGGTGATGGTGTTGTTTGGTACCCCGTCCTGCAGGGGGGGCCCCAGATGCTCCTCAGTAATCCATTGTGTGATCTAGGCTTAGGTGTTGCCCTGGTACATGGTGTCTCCAATATGGGCTCGTATATAATCTATGTTCCCTCTTGGCTGTGCCTTCCCTGCCATTTGGTGTAGCAAAATATGTAGGAAATGCCCTCAGAGATTGTTTGGGGGAGGTCTTGCCCACTATCCACGATAGAGATGGTGCTGGGAATTAGTTGTGCATTATCTTTATTTGTACTCTGGGAAGGAGCCATTGGCTATACCATTGTTCAAACCCTTGGTAATCATAGTGGGGTTTGTGTTTGGGGGTGTGTTTCCCCCTGTGACGATCGATGTATAAAGTCTGGTAGGCTGCGCCGGGAAGAAGTGATCTGGTGTCTCCACGCTTTGATAATTATAGCGGGGTTTATGTTGGGGGCTGTGTTTCCCCGTGGGATGGTTGATGCCTAAATCCCTAATCGAATGGCGGATCTCCGCCTGGTGTTGCCGGGAGTTTTGCCCGGTACGATGCATGGCTAGTGTTGGCCAATAGGGGCGGCCGTCGGGTGACGTGTCGGGGACAGCCCCCTGCATTTGATTGGTGGAGAAATGGAGGGTGTCTCTCGGTGACACGCTAGGGACAGCCCCTTGGAGTTGATTGGTGGATAAGCGGATGGTGTCCCTGGATGACGCACCTGGGATATCCCCGTACGAGTAACCTGATTGGTGAGATTGGACTTTAAATAATCTATGATGCCTGACCTCAGACACGCCCCCAGGAGGAAGCGGATGCGAAACGCGCGTCGGGGTTGTCAAGGTGCAGCGTGCCACGAGGCAGGGGAACAGCGAGTTTGTTCAGGTAATATGTACTGGGCAGATTGCCCATAACCTAGTGTGATGCTCTAGATATTATAGAGGTGTTACCTTTACGGCAGACGTAATGAGCGGCGGTTTTGTCTGGAGACATTTCTTGGATGGTGGGCGGTTTTTTGCCCTAGGCCTCACTGATGTAGTATGAGACTATGAGATATGGAGTATGTGCAATATTTGGTGGCCCCATTTTGATTATCCGAGATGGGGTTTGGCTTTGGGCATATCCCCCCTGTGTATGACTACCTGTTGTTTAATAAGTGATCATCTCTGTTGTATTGTCACTTTAACATTTTGAGCATTCACCGTGGGAACAGGTATAGAGGCAGGTGCAATTTTTTGTGAGGTCACTGTATAAATATGGTATTAACTACAAGGAAATGTCCTTCTGGTGGTTATTTAAAATCTTTATAAATTGTATACACCTGCTGTTCCCGTCGCCCACCTTGACATAGTAATTCAATCTGATTTTGAGGCACTGTTTTAATGTTTTGTATTGTTTATATGTGAATAAAGGTTTCTTTTTAGTATTAAACACTTCTTGACTGAGTATAGTTTAATAACTCTACGGTCAATATGTTTATATACAGTAAGACAGGACCTGGCAACTCAGTAGCAAGACACTAACTGAGTAAATACAATGCCCAGACATCCCCCTAGGGGTGGGAATGTTTTAAGTACATGACGCCTCTTGGAAATTGGCAGGGGACACCTTAGGAAGGTGCACACAGTCACTATAAGAACCAGGGAGTTCCGGCACCACCCCTATGCACACAGCCAGGAAATATGCAGAGAGCAGGAAGGAGGCAAGAGGCACCCAGCAAGGAGTCGGCAGAAGACAGAACTCACAGCATGAAGACACAAAAGAGCACAATGAGGTCAAAAATACTCTGTTGTAAAAAATCACAGTAATGAGCAAGTGCTAGTAAAAAAATTGAAAAAACAGGGTATTTAGTTGATACTTTTTTTTGCAAAAAAATGTATACTAAGCTGCTCCACCAATCGTCAAGGTATACCCATAATAGAGCAGTCCTAACTAATGTATATAATCCCTATCTGATGTATTTAAAAACCTGATTATCTGTATAGTACCTATATAAGCAGGGTTCAGAGAGGGAATATCCATGTGGACCTGCTAGATGGAACAGCTTTAGTGCAAATGACCCACAAAGGAGTGGTGGACTCCCCAGTCTTGCAGAAACAAGAGAACAATTATAGAACCAGAAACACATGGGCTACTTGCACATTGAACAAGTCTGTAGGAACATGTTCACACCACCAAGAAATTTGAAGACACAAAAGAGGACAATGAGGTCAAAAATACTCTGTTGTAAAAAAAAAAGATGCAGAGAGCAGGCAAGAGGCACCCAGCAAGGAGCCGGCAGAAGACAGAAATCACAGCATGGCCCGGGATAGTGAGTAAGTTGGTGTGTAAGGCAGGTGGGGTGGATGGGAGGCCATCCAGTGATGCCGGAAGGGTTGTTACACAGCACATAAACACATGTTCACATTGGCCATAAAGCACACAAAGCCTACAAGGAAGAAAATGAGCAAAAACCCTGCTGTAACTAGTTGTGGGCTTTGTGTGCTTTATGGCCAATGTGAACATGCGTTTATGTGCTGCATGTATACTAACTCAAACCAAGCTCAATTTTTGTATGTTTTTTCTTTATATTTTTGCATTCTGTGCAAGCTGGGGTGTGGCCTTCCTTTCCTGAGCTGGAAATCACATTTAAAGGCTTCCCCAGACTGGTGTCCACTGGTTGGGACCAGGTCCTTTTGTCTGCCCTTATTCACACACTTAGGTCAACACTGACGCAGGGTAAGGTTTTTAATATTAGACAGCGTAGGACTGTCCCAATCAGGGCACCTTGATGATGGTGGGATGCCTTTTATGCTATTTTTGATCAAAAACAGTAATACTTAGAACCCTTAGTTATTTAAATCCAATTGCTTTTTGTAGGACCTCCCGATCAGAGTCACGATGTAGCGGTGGGATGGCTTTTATGCCATTTTTGATTTAACTCTATTATTTAAATGCACTTTTGCTTTTAATTTTTTTAGTTACAGCAGGGTTTTTGCTCATTTTGTTTCTTGTAGGTTTTGTATGTTTTATGGCCAATGTGAACATGCAAATAAATAACAGAAAAACTGATTGAAACAACGAGAACTAGTCTGAACAGGTGCATATTAAAAAAACTTACATATCAAAATTAGAAAATGGTTGCACTCAATCGAGTTAAAACATGTCAATTTGAACTCCATGAAGTGTGAATAGCAAAATAGCTTTTGAAATTTAGGAAAAATACACATGAGACACTTAGCACAGAATTTGGCCAAATAATGTGAGCCCATCCACCACAGTCAAGGTAATCTCATGAATCGGATGGGTCCCTGACCTAACTGCCCAGTGAGAACACATATCTATGCTGTGATGGTCCTAGACGGGGAAGCCAGATGTTCTGTTATGTTCCGGCCCCCACACGAGCGGAACATGTTGACCAATGTGTTGCAGATCTTGGAAGAGATGTATGGGGACCCCACCGATATCGGTGAATTGCGGATGCACTTGTTTAGCCGCGTCCAAAGTGGGGGGTCTGTGATCCAATATATGAACGTGCTGCAGGAGAACCACGATGCGATCGCTAAGCGGGATAGTGTAGGTGCCCCGATGTAATTTTAAGGGACCAGCTCGTAGCAGGCTTGAGGGATGCACTGTTTAAACAGGCCCTGTGGGGGCCTTTGCGAGCTAATCCACATATGTATTTTCTGGAAGTTGTGGCGGAAGCGCAAGCAAGAGCAGGGGAAGGTGGCTTTGACAGGGAAGGTCCAGAGCGGGGAGGTATCCGCTCCGCCCGCAGCTGAACCAGGTAAGAGAAATTCGGAAGGAAATCCACGACATGCGGGAAGAGTGGACTGACTTAAAAAAAAAAAAAAAAAAAAACCTGTGGTGATTCCGGACTCCGTCAAAGGCAGAACCAACCCCGAGCTCTGTCAGAGAACGGCACAATCCTGAGCAGAGAGATGGCCAATTTGCTTTAGGTGCGAGGACCCCCACTTCTTCTAAACTCATCCTTCCGCCCGGTCAGACCGTGCTCACGCTGCCTGTATGGGCCTGAATGCCGCTTGAGGGAGTGGAAGTCCAGATTAAGCCCACCCTAGTGCATCAAATACACCATGGACTCCTCGTTGCTTGAACTTTAGCAATAGTCCGTGACGGTAATGTGGTGCGGTGTGTCAACTTAGGGGGGAGACAGCCTCACCCTCTTGCCCAAGAGTGAAGTGGCACAGGTGCTGGGCATGCCCGAAGAGCTGATGCAACCAGAGGCCGTCCAGTTAGTGCTGAGAAAACGAGATCCATGGACTATAGCTGTGACCCTGGCCCCAGAGTACTTGCCTGGAAGCACGAAAGAGAGGCATCGAATCCTGGAACAAATGAGAGCAGACCTTCGGAGCTCTCCCCACAACAGGTTCAACAAGTGGAAGCGGTGCTAGCGTTACCAGGATGTCTTTGCCCGTCATGAGGATGACTTTGGATGCACTACAGCCATAACTCACAAGATACCAACAGGAAGTGCCGCACAGTTCCGGGAAAGATACCGCCAGATTAAGCCTCAGATGTATCAGGAGGTGAAAGAAATGTTGTCACATATGCTGCAGAGTGGAGTCATTCGGGAGAGTCAAAGTCCATGGGCAGCTCTCATCATGTTGGTACGGAAGAAGGATGGAACCCTGCGTTTCTGTGTTGATTATAGGCGACTGAATGCCTGCACGGTGCGAGATTCGTATCCCTTGCCCCGAATTGAAGAGTAATTGTCTGCCTTGCAGAAGGGGAAGTATTTCTCATCCCAAATCTAGCCAGCGAATATTGGCATGTGCCCATGACTGAACATGATCGATCGAAGACGGCATTCATCCTACCCATGGAATTGTTTGAATTCAATCGGATGCCCTTTGGTCTTACCAACGCCCCTGGGACCTTTCAACAACTAATGGAAAGATATTTAGGAGACCTGAACTATGAAGCCACCCTTATCTATCTGGATGACATCATTGTCCATGCAGCTACCTTTGAGGAGCATCTCCAGCGGGTGGAGCAAGTGCCGAGTCGACTGCAGAAACATGACCTGAAAGTGAAGCCCAAAAAATGTCACCTCTTTCACAAGCAAATTGAATATCTGGGGCATGTTTTATCTGCTGAGGGGGTGCTGCCTGCACAAGAAAAGATAGCAGCAGAGCAGGACTGGCCCACTCTGAAGATGGTGAAGGATGTCCATGCCTTTCTGGGACTTACCGGATAAAAAAAAAAAAAAAAATTTCACTCATATAGCTAATCCGCTGCTGGAATTGTTGAAAGGAGTGCCGTCTGGTGCAAAGAATCAGATAATTCAGTGGGGAGCCAGCCAGGAAGAAGCCTTCCGAGCCCTAAAGATAGTGCTGATGGAAGCACCCATTCTGGCCTATGCCAACTTCTAGCAACCCTTCATCCTTCACACTGATGGAAGCCTACATGGGCTAGGAGCCATACTGTCACAGATGCAGGATGGAAAAGAGCGGGCGAATGCTTATGTGAGCCATTCTCTCCATGATTCCGAATGAAATCCAGATAACTACAATTCTTTCAAGCTGGAACTACTTGCGCTAGTGTGGGCAATGACTGAGAAATTTGCCGAATACCTGTCAGGATCCAAAGTCTTGGTAGGCACCGATAACAATCCTCTGGCCCACCTGGAAAATGCAAAACTGGGGGCCTTGGAGCAAAGATGTGTGGCCGATATGGCGAAATACCGATGCAAGATCACATATGGAAGAGGAGCTGAGAATACACATGCCGATGCTTTGTCCAATGTGACTCACAACCACCCTGGACATAACCGAGACGAAAAGCTGGAAGCAAAAGAGATCCCTGGGTTCCAGAATTCTGCCAGGACTTTGGCGGCGATGCAGGAACAGATCGGAGAGGTGTCGGGGGAATACATGCTGGGATGACCTCATGATGATTGGGTGCAGCTCTAGCAGGAAGATAGGGAACTCGCTCAGTTAAGATGGTGGGTGGCTTTGAAGCAGCTTCCCAGCTTAAGTGAGAGAGATGCCCTGTCCCCGGGAACATTGCAGATCCTCCGGCAGTGGGAGAGGCTCCAATTGGAAAATGGCTTGTTGTATTGGCAGATGCAGTTATTACGGAGTTGGGAGTCACTAGGCAAGTAGTACTCCCAGAAAAGTTGATCAGCGAGGTTAGCACGGAAGCTCATGAGAGAGGGGCCCACTTTGGCCTGGAGAAAACGTTCCAGTGGCTGCAGAAGTTGGGCTGTCATACCCGTTTGAAGACTGCGATGGAAGAAGCCTGTCGACAATGCCGAAGTTGTGAGTTAGCCAAACCTCCTGAACAGAGGGCTCATATGCAGACCACCGTGACCTCTGTGCCTCTAGAACTGTTAATGATCGACTACTTGACCATAGTTCCTGCTCATCTCGGATACGAACATTGCCTTGTGATGACCGACCACTTCACGAAGTTCGCTGTGGTGACTCCGACCAGGGATCAGACAGCTGAGTCAGCTGCGCAGGGCATCTGCCATGATTTCATCCAGGTGTACGGTTGCCCAAAAATAATTAATTCCGATCAAGGTGCCTGCTTTCAAGGCTGAGTGATGGAGGAGCTCCACCGCCTGTATCAAATCGAAAAGTTCAGGACGACACCCTATCATCCACAGGGTAATGGATCCTGCAAACGTTTCAACCAGATGCTGATCCAGATGTTGAGAACGTTGGAGGAAGACCGGAAAGTCCATTGCTCTGAGTATGTGGCCGAGTTAGTCTGGGTATACAACAACCTAGTGCCTAGCACAACCTGATACACGCCATACACCTTGTTATTCGGTCGAAAAGGGTGAGAAATTACCGAGCTGGAGTTGGACCCAAAGGAGGACTACCCACAGATGGGGGTGTCCACCTGGTTCCATGAGCATCGACACCAACTGCAGACTCTACATCGATTGGTGCAGACCAAGTTTCAGGAACTGGAGCACCATGAGATAATGCCTCTGTGAGGGACAGATTTCAGGGCTGGAGACAGAGTATTGGTCCAAGACAAACGACCTCGAGGCAAATTAGAGTATCGGTGGGAAAAAACTCTGTATCGGGTGAAACACCGGATTAGATCTGCTGGTCCTGTATATGAAGTGCAACCTGAGGGGGAAGACTGAACTACACGAGTAGTCCACCAAAGCATACTACGTCCTTGCCTGTCACGAGATCCCGAAGCAGAAGGGAGAACTCCAAGTGTTCCCGAAGTGTCCACTCCAGTGACCTTGGATGATAATGAAAAAGAAGAACCTGCCTCACCCTTTGATCTGGATGGTCCGCTACCTATGGGCCCTTGGGAATTGTGAGGACCTGAAATTCTGATATGGCTGCTCCACAACCTGAACGCATCCCCATCCTCAACTGCCCAACCTGACTCGACCACCCAACCTGACTTATGCCGCACAGAATGAATGACAGCTGGAATACCTCCCAATTGTTATGAACAAGACCAATTAATTTGGCAGTGGATCATTCAAGAGATGGGGAGTGTCAACTCCTGCTGCAAGAACTCTTGCCCATGGAATGGCGAGCTAAAGAAGAGGGGATGTGCAAAGAGGAAGACCAGGCTGCATGTACGTGTACCGAGCCGGGTTCGGAACTGGTGAAACTGCCTTCCTTGTTGCCTGGGGAAAGAATGAGATGTGGGACCAATCTCATGACCCGGGTAGGAAGTGCAAGATAAAAGGAAAAGCGCGTGCAGCAGCCAGCAGTTTGACACGAATCCACAGCAGCGTGCAGCCAGGTGAGCAACGTGCTCTGTCCCCTGAGCAACGGCGCTGTGACGGGCTGCGTTGTATGGTCTCCGCCGTCTCCAGTGAGACCGCTGCAGAGAGAAGTGCTGTGTGCTCAGTAGCTGCCAGAGACAGAAGTGCCATGCGCTCAGTAGCTGCCAGAGACAGAAGCGTCGTGCGCTCAGTGATTGTGAGTACCGCGCACGTGCAGAGGAGAGAAGGCCAAGTACCGGACAGACTTTTGCGACCTAACCTGCCACTAGCTTTCCACCCGTTTACGTTTGACTCTGAGAGTGCCGCTGCCTTGTTTGTTTCGGCCGCACGTGCTTATGGACTAGGGGCTCAGCGGAAGGTACCAGAGACCGGCCGCTGCCGCCAGAAGACGGAACATCACTTAAAGGACCCCATCTGAGGACATCGCCCGACCGCTGCACATTCTACAACCACCCTGCGGGATCATCTGCTGCAGAGGACCATACAGGACACGATAAGTTCCTTCATTGGACTGCTATTGTTTTACAATTGCTTTTCCTATTATTCCCCTTTAACCATTAACCTCCATGCGAGGAGTGAATACCTTATTTTATTAAATTGTTACATCTTGTTAACCCTTGCTCTGCCTCCTGTTTGTCACTGCATACCGCAACCTGCTTACACAACCATTTTCTTATTTTGATATGCAAGTTGTTTTTGGGTATGCCCCTGTTCAGACTAGTTCTCGTTGTTTCAGTTAGTTTTTCTGTTATTTATATGCTAAGCTTTCTGACTGAGCACTCCGTCCTTCACCATGCAGTGATTTTAATTACATCTAATCACATCAGGTTCCGACCAACCCATAAATGTAGGCTTTACCAAGAGAGGTGTTTATGGAGCGCCCCCACACCGCCGCAGGGCCTAGGGGTACCCGGAGCCGGGCCTCTGGGTCTCAGTCCTGGGGTTGTCACGATGGCTAGACCCGGTCCGTGGCCCTGTCTGTCAGTGGGGGACGTCCGGTAGAATAAGTGATGATGATGGTGCAGTTGTGGGGTGCAAGTCGCGGTAAATAACGAAGACACCAGGTTGCAGTCTCTTTACCTCTTTACTGAAGGTTTTGGAGACCTCAGTCCAGAGCGCTGTTAACTGGGTTGTCAGAGACCGGCCGGTCCAAAGGCACATCAGGAGTTCTCTTTACAGGTGGGAATCAGTGTCTACCTTCTAGCGCTGGATGTTGTAGTTCTTCCCTGCTGAGCTCCCGGGATAGTCCTCACAACTGTTTCTGTCTGTCTCTGATGTTCGTTCTCTCCGTCCCCCAGATGATATGGTAGGACGCACCCGTATGACGGGGTAGGCCTGGAGTTCTTCCGGGACCCTAGAGTCGCCCCTCTCCCACAACTGCCTCCGTTGTCTGCTTAGGTGTTAAGTGAGACAGCCAACCTGTAATTAGCTGTCCGGCCGTGGTTTGCAGTGTACTTAAAGTCTCTTACTTGCTCGGCGTTCCGGCCACCGACTGTTTGCGCCTCAGAAGGATGTTGCCTCGGTCTAACAGCACGACTCCTTCTGGTCCCAATACTTCTTTACTGTATTCCCGTTGTGCACTGGTTAGTTCTGTTCTGAGGAGTCTGCCAGGATCCCATCCCTAACAGGTCCTCTCACTAGCTCTTCCCAGCTACTTCTCCCTGTCTTCCTGTCCAACCCCCAAGTTTTACCAAGTGTGAGGAGTGGCCTACTAGATAGGACCACCCCCCCTGGTGGCCGGAGTGTGAAGTGTAGTGAGGTGTTACCTGGTCAGAGAAACTCCTTAGTGCAATCAGACGTACCATAGCTCCCCATAGTGGCGGAGCCACAGTACTGCAACAACCAGGACTCTGGGGTGCTGCACTCCCCCCCGGTTAAATCCAGTACTCCGGGACTGGGAAAACAAGAACAATAATACATGTTAACAGAAAACACACAAATTTTTGAAATAGCATAACAATTGAACATAACAATGCTTCCCTTTACGGGAGGTGAGGATTCTTGAACGTTGCAAAAGTTAGGTCATGCACAGTTTATGACTCTCAGTTCAGTGGTTGAAACAGCGGGGACCCCGGGTAAACAAAGGGGTCCCCCTTATGAAAGTTTTTGAGCAATTCACCGTCCATTACTCTATTGTCCATTTAAAACCTGTAACAAAAATACACACAAAAACATTCTTAACCAAAGAGCAGCCCTTATTAATACCTCCAAGGTTTGTAGCGGAGGGGAGTTTGGTTTTGAGTGCTGCGTGTGGACCTTCGCAGCGCAGGGGTTGCTATTGGCCTAACAGGGCCCGCTATGCTTGCTACCGCTGGTGTAGTGCACTGTCTTCTAGCTACACTTCTAGTGAGTCTGGGTAGCACTGGCAGGTTGGGGCTCTCAGAGCTGCTGCTATCAACAGTGGGTACAGCAGATTCACTGATAGCAGAGGGAGGATTTGCCGGTTCAACGGTTGGCATGGCATCTTCAGGTAAGGCCTGTTGAGGTAGCGGGGCCGGATGATCTGGTATCACCATTGTTTCTGGTGGGTCCGGCTGTTGAAACATTAGAACAGGCACCACGAGGGTTTGGTTTATCTGAGTCCAGGACTGGGGAAAGTCACCAAGGACGGTGTGGAACATCTTCTCCTTTTCTACCGGCGGGGAGATTTCTGGGGCCGTGCCCCTCTCTTTCAACTTATCGGGGCAGACCTTAAGGTGATCCCTGGATACCGCTGCCGAGGTCTCCCCTCTGTCTTTGCTGATGAGACAGACTTTTGTGTTGTCGAAGTCGGATGGCAGGATGGTGTACGGTTCCGCTTCCCATTGGTCATCAAGCTTGTGTAATCTCCTCTTTCGTTTAAGTACTTGCTCGCCAGGTGACATGGGAATCGCAGGAGCGTGTTGGTTGTAGTCTCTTTCCTGTTTCTGCCTAGCCTGGGCGAGACTTCTTTCTACACACTCCTGTACTTCGCGGTACCTTCGCTGCCTTTCTGCATCCCAATCTGCATCCGGCGAGGTATCTTCGGGTACTAGGACCCCCATGTCCAGATCAACGGGTAACCGACTAGATCTTCCTCGCATCAGGTACGCTGGGGTACAGTTGGTGGAACTTACTGGGATGTGATTGTACATATCCACCAGGTCAGGCAACTTTGTCGGCCACAGGTTCCGTTCCTCCACGGGTAAGGTCTTCAATAAATCAATTACCACTTGGTTCATCTTCTCGCACATCCCGTTGGTTTGAGGATGGTACGGTGTGGTTCTGATCTTCTTACACCCGTACAGTTGGCAGAATTCTTGGAACACTTCCGCTTCGAATGCAGGTCCTTGATCGGTCAGTACTTTCTCTGGGTAGCCATGGGGCCTACAAAAGTGTTGCTGGAAGGCCCTGGCGGCAGTCCTGGCCGTTAGATCCTTGACAGGCACAACCACCAAAAACCTGGAGTAGTGGTCCACGATGGTAAGGGCGTAGATATAGCCCGACCGGCTAGGTGTCAGCTTCACATGATCCAGCGCGACCAGTTCGAGCGGCCGTTTGGTGATGATAGGCCGCAAGGGAGCCCGTTGACTGTCACGGTCTTTCCTGCGCAGACTACATGGACCACACTCCCGACACCACTTCTCAATGGTTCTCTTCATGCCAATCCAATAGAACCTCCCTCGGAGTAGCTTCTCCAGCTTCCTCCATCCGAAGTGTGCGGCTCCATCATGGTAGGCTCCCAGAACCATGGGCGCATCTCGCCTTGGCACCACTATCTGCCACACCAATTCATGAGTACGTGGGTCGATGCTCCTCCTGCACAGCTTGCCATCATGGATAAACAGCTTGCTTCTCCCCTTCCACAGCTGTTGGGTTTCTTGTGGATCATCTGGGCCAGGGTGTAACCCAGCCTGCGTCAAGAGCTCCTTCACCTGACGGACCGCGGGGTCACTATCCTGGGTTTCTGCCCATCCGTGGTGGGGCAGGGGATTCAGCGTGGCATCCGGTTGGTTCTTGTGCCTGTTCTTCACATGGTGAGAGTTCTGAGTGGCTTTGGGGCGATGGAAGGCAGGCAGCTCCACCTCTTCAAGTGCCTCCGGGTCTTCTCCCACTTCTGGTAAATTGGGCATTCGGGACAGAGCATCGGCATTGGCATTCTGGTGTCCTGCCCGATATTTGATGGTGAAATCATAGTTGGACAGCCGGGCCATCCACCGCTGTTCCAAAGCCCCGAGTTTGGCAGTATCCAGATGCGTTAGCGGATTGTTGTCCGTGAAGACGGTGAATTTCGCTGAGTCCAGGTAGTGCTTAAACCTCTCTGTCACTGCCCAGACAAGGGCAAGGAATTCCAGTTTGAAGGAACTGTAGTTGTCAGGGTTCCTTTCCGTGGGACGGAGTTTCCTGCTGGCGTAAGCGATCACTCTTTCTTTGCCTTTCTGGACTTGAGACAGCACGGCTCCTAGTCCCACATTACTGGCATCTGTGTACAGCACAAACGGTTGGTCGTATTCGGGGTAAGCCAGTACCTCTTCTCCCGTCAGCGCCGACTTCAAGCAGGTGAAGGATTCCTCCAGCTCCCCGTTCCAGTCAAAGGGGGTGTTCTTCCCCTTGGTCTTCTTTGGTTGGCCCACCAACAGGTTTTGCAAGGGTGCGGCCTTCTTGGTGAAGTCTTTAATGAACCTCCGGTAATAGCCTACCAGCCCGAGGAACTGCCGGACTTCGTGGAGGTCATTGGGCTTTGGCCAGTCCTTGATCACTGTGACCTTGTCGGGGTCTGGGGCCACTCCTTCAGCGCTCACCACATGGCCCAGGTACTGCACTTTAGGTTTCAGCAGATGACACTTGGACGGTTTCACTTTTAGGCCGAAGTTGGACAAGGCTTCAAACACCTCGGCCAGGTGCTTCAGATGGTCTTCGTAGGTTTTAGAGAAGACTATGACGTCATCCAGATATAGCAGCACGGTTTCAAAGTTCAGGTGTCCCAGGTAGCACTCCATCATCCTCTGGAATGTTCCGGGAGCATTGCACAATCCGAAGGGCATGTAGTTGAACTCACAGAGACCCATTGGCGTCGTGAAGGCCGTCTTCTCTTTGTCCGCCTCCGCTACAGGAACCTGCCAGTACCCACTGGTGAGATCTAAGGTAGAGAAGTAGTTAGCAGATTTTAAGGCAGCCAGAGACTCCTCTATCCTGGGCAGTGGGTATGCGTCCTTATGTGTAATGCGATTCAACTGCCTGTAATCAACACACATCCTCATTGTACCATCTTTCTTTTTAACAAGGACTAACGGAGCTGCCCAGGGGCTGCAGCTGTCTCTCACCACCCCAGCCTCCTTCATTTCCCGCAACATGTCCTTGGCACACTGGTAATGAGCTGGGGGTACAGGGCGATATCTCTCTTTTATGGGTCGGTGATCTCCCGTGGGGATGTGATGTTGGATCCCTTTCACCTGCCCAAAATCTGAGGGGTGTTTGCTGAATACCTGCTCGTACTCGTGTACCACCCTGTAAGCCCCCTGTATTTGATGAGATGGGGTAGAGTCAGTGCCCACATGCAATTCCCGACACCAGTCTTTCGAGTGCTCTGCAGAACCTTTGTTCTCCGCCACGTTTGACGGGACCAAGGGTTCAGGTGTCTGTATTACACTATTATTGACAGTGAACAGTTTGGCGAGCGTGGTATACTTGGTTAGGTGGACCTCTTCCTCCCCACAATTGAGGACACGTACGGGCACTCTCCCCTGATGGACGTCGACCACCCCCCGGGCTGTCAGAACAGTAGGCCTATTGTCTGAATATACGGGTTCTACCAAGGCCTGGTAGTCCTTACCCCTGAGGCCTATGGCTGCTCGACACCATATTAACATTTCACTCTTGGGGGGTATCGCGATGGGGTTTGAATCACTCACAGTGACACGACCAATCTCACCACCAGTCAGCTCTACCTGCTGTCTCTGCATCAGAGCTCTGATTTCCTTCTGCAGGGCACGTTGCTCACTGTGGCCAGCGGTTTCTGCCACCTGTTGCAACAAAACAATCACTTCTGCAAGACAATTTTCTATAACATTAGTACCAAGAGTCATCATGGGATTACATTCTCGACGATCAATATCTACAATCACAATCCCTTGGGCTTTCAATTCCACCCGCCCCACTTTGATGGTGACCTCCTTATACCCCACTTGTGGCAACGGCTGACCATTACTGGCGATTATGGTGAAATCATCGTCAGGGCCACGAGTAATATCAGCGTCCTCCCAATACCGTTTGTAGAGCACGTAAGGTATAGTCGTCACCTGAGAACCGGTGTCCAGCAAAGCATTCAAGGGGATTCCATCAATCACTACAGGGAGAACTGGTCGTCCTCCAATATACTTGGTTCTCCAATGCTGCAGGCCTGACCGTCCTACTCCTGGGGGTTGGCCCTTTGCCCCAGGGGTTGCTCGTTTAAAGGACAGTACCTTGCAAGATGGCCCACCTGGTGACATCGGCGGCAGATGGGTCGTCCGTCCTGATGGAAGCGATCGCTGTCCCGGCCTCTGGTCGGTGGGGTCCTCTTCTGTCGCGTCCAGGGAACATCCTCGGGTCCGGAGGCTAGCTGGATCTTTTCTTTGGGGGCCTCCTGTAGGGACTGCACCGTCCGGGCTAGGGCAGCAACGCTCTTGGTCAGCTCCTGCATCTGAAGACGGAGTCCTGCAGGGGAGTCGTCCTCGAAGCTCTGGGCGCCGGCCTCCGCGGCAACTGGAGTATCCGATGCCACCTCCTGGTGGTATGTGAGAGCGGGGCGCCTGGGTGGTATTGCGCGGCCGGGCTGTCGCTCCTGCAATGCCTGGATAGCTTTATCTTTAAACTGCGCAAAAGTCAAGTCTGGATTTTGCATGGCCAGGAAGTGCAATTGGCCCCGCTGGTGACTGCACAGGAGCCCCTCAATGAACCGCTCCTTCAGGATTTTATCCTCATCCTGCATGCTGCCGGGGTCACTCTGCTTAATGGCCCGCATCGCTTCCTGGAGATTAAGGGCATAGTCCCGTAAGCTATCCTGTGGCCTTTGTTTGCATCCATAAAAAGTCAGTTTAATTTCTGTAGCAGTGCGAGTATCAAAGGTGGCTTTAAGCTTGGCAAAAATCTGTTGTGCAGTTTCTTTATCCTCAGCGGGCCAGGATTTCAATTCTCTCAGAGCCGCCCCAAAGAGTTGGCCGGTTATCATATGGACCTTCTGAGGCTCGGTTAGGGGATAGAACTCGAGCAGGCTGCAGAGCCCCTCTTTAAAGTCAGTGAACGTATGCGACTCCCCAGAGTATCGCGGAAGCCAGGCCGCTCCGGGCAGGTACGGCATAGAGAAGGGCATTATGGCTTTTGTGTTAGCGGCAGCGTCCGGCTGGCTGGGAGGAACAGCGGGTTCTGCGGCTATCGGTGGTGGTATTAGGGCCGCGGCTCCGTCTGCTGCGGGGACCGGAGCTGCCCCTGCGTCCGCGGCTTCGACCGCCACCTCCTCTCCTCCCGAGTCAGACATGGCTGTCCCTTCCTCCCACTAACCTGCTGGAGGTCGGAGTTCCTCTTCCGGGATTGGCGCCTTACCGCGCTTTCCGTTCCGCGCTTCTTTTGGCTGATTCCGCCCACGTAGCTAAGGCTCCTCCCTCCGTGCGCGGCAATGGCAAATTTTGGCGGTAAATGGCAGTACACAGTCTTTTCAATAAAGTACAGTTCAAGCGCAATAAATCACAGTTCCAAAGCACACATGACCTGATTCTTCAGGCTTAAGTACATCCTGTTCGTGACGCCAAGTTGGAGCGCCCCCACACCGCCGCAGGGCCTAGGGGTACCCGGAGCCGGGCCTCTGGGTCTCAGTCCTGGGGTTGTCACGATGGCTAGACCCGGTCCGTGGCCCTGTCTGTCAGTGGGGGACGTCCGGTAGAATAAGTGATGATGATGGTGCAGTTGTGGGGTGCAAGTCGCGGTAAATAACGAAGACACCAGGTTGCAGTCTCTTTACCTCTTTACTGAAGGTTTTGGAGACCTCAGTCCAGAGCGCTGTTAACTGGGTTGTCAGAGACCGGCCGGTCCAAAGGCACATCAGGAGTTCTCTTTACAGGTGGGAATCAGTGTCTACCTTCTAGCGCTGGATGTTGTAGTTCTTCCCTGCTGAGCTCCCGGGATAGTCCTCACAACTGTTTCTGTCTGTCTCTGATGTTCGTTCTCTCCGTCCCCCAGATGATATGGTAGGACGCACCCGTATGACGGGGTAGGCCTGGAGTTCTTCCGGGACCCTAGAGTCGCCCCTCTCCCACAACTGCCTCCGTTGTCTGCTTAGGTGTTAAGTGAGACAGCCAACCTGTAATTAGCTGTCCGGCCGTGGTTTGCAGTGTACTTAAAGTCTCTTTCTTGCTCGGCGTTCCGGCCACCGACTGTTTGCGCCTCAGAAGGATGTTGCCTCGGTCTAACAGCACGACTCCTTCTGGTCCCAATACTTCTTTACTGTATTCCCGTTGTGCACTGGTTAGTTCTGTTCTGAGGAGTCTGCCAGGATCCCATCCCTAACAGGTCCTCTCACTAGCTCTTCCCAGCTACTTCTCCCTGTCTTCCTGTCCAACCCCCAGTTTTACCAAGTGTGAGGAGTGGCCTACTAGATAGGACCACCCCCCCTGGTGGCCGGAGTGTGAAGTGTAGTGAGGTGTTACCTGGTCAGAGAAACTCCTTAGTGCAATCAGACGTACCATAGCTCCCCATAGTGGCGGAGCCACAGTACTGCAACAACCAGGACTCTGGGGTGCTGCACTCCCCCCCGGTTAAATCCAGTACTCCGGGACTGGGAAAACAAGAACAATAATACATGTTAACAGAAAACACACACATTTTTGAAATAGCATAACAATTGAACATAACAATGCTTCCCTTTACGGGAGGTGAGGATTCTTGAACGTTGCAAAAGTTAGGTCATGCACAGTTTATGACTCTCAGTTCAGTGGTTGAAACAGCGGGGACCCCGGGTAAACAAAGGGGTCCCCCTTATGAAAGTTTTTGAGCAATTCACCGTCCATTACTCTATTGTCCATTTAAAACCTGTAACAAAAATACACACAAAAACATTCTTAACCAAAGAGCAGCCCTTATTAATACCTCCAAGGTTTGTAGCGGAGGGGAGTTTGGTTTTGAGTGCTGCGTGTGGACCTTCGCAGCGCAGGGGTTGCTATTGGCCTAACAGGGCCCGCTATGCTTGCTACCGCTGGTGTAGTGCACTGTCTTCTAGCTACACTTCTAGTGAGTCTGGGTAGCACTGGCAGGTTGGGGCTCTCAGAGCTGCTGCTATCAACAGTGGGTACAGCAGATTCACTGATAGCAGAGGGAGGATTTGCCGGTTCAACGGTTGGCATGGCATCTTCAGGTAAGGCCTGTTGAGGTAGCGGGGCCGGATGATCTGGTATCACCATTGTTTCTGGTGGGTCCGGCTGTTGAAACATTAGAACAGGCACCACGAGGGTTTGGTTTATCTGAGTCCAGGACTGGGGAAAGTCACCAAGGACGGTGTGGAACATCTTCTCCTTTTCTACCGGCGGGGAGATTTCTGGGGCCGTGCCCCTCTCTTTCAACTTATCGGGGCAGACCTTAAGGTGATCCCTGGATACCGCTGCCGAGGTCTCCCCTCTGTCTTTGCTGATGAGACAGACTTTTGTGTTGTCGAAGTCGGATGGCAGGATGGTGTACGGTTCCGCTTCCCATTGGTCATCAAGCTTGTGTAATCTCCTCTTTCGTTTAAGTACTTGCTCGCCAGGTGACATGGGAATCGCAGGAGCGTGTTGGTTGTAGTCTCTTTCCTGTTTCTGCCTAGCCTGGGCGAGACTTCTTTCTACACACTCCTGTACTTCGCGGTACCTTCGCTGCCTTTCTGCATCCCAATCTGCATCCGGCGAGGTATCTTCGGGTACTAGGACCCCCATGTCCAGATCAACGGGTAACCGACTAGATCTTCCTCGCATCAGGTACGCTGGGGTACAGTTGGTGGAACTTACTGGGATGTGATTGTACATATCCACCAGGTCAGGCAACTTTGTCGGCCACAGGTTCCGTTCCTCCACGGGTAAGGTCTTCAATAAATCAATTACCACTTGGTTCATCTTCTCGCACATCCCGTTGGTTTGAGGATGGTACGGTGTGGTTCTGATCTTCTTACACCCGTACAGTTGGCAGAATTCTTGGAACACTTCCGCTTCGAATGCAGGTCCTTGATCGGTCAGTACTTTCTCTGGGTAGCCATGGGGCCTACAAAAGTGTTGCTGGAAGGCCCTGGCGGCAGTCCTGGCCGTTAGATCCTTGACAGGCACAACCACCAAAAACCTGGAGTAGTGGTCCACGATGGTAAGGGCGTAGATATAGCCCGACCGGCTAGGTGTCAGCTTCACATGATCCAGCGCGACCAGTTCGAGCGGCCGTTTGGTGATGATAGGCCGCAAGGGAGCCCGTTGACTGTCACGGTCTTTCCTGCGCAGACTACATGGACCACACTCCCGACACCACTTCTCAATGGTTCTCTTCATGCCAATCCAATAGAACCTCCCTCGGAGTAGCTTCTCCAGCTTCCTCCATCCGAAGTGTGCGGCTCCATCATGGTAGGCTCCCAGAACCATGGGCGCATCTCGCCTTGGCACCACTATCTGCCACACCAATTCATGAGTACGTGGGTCGATGCTCCTCCTGCACAGCTTGCCATCATGGATAAACAGCTTGCTTCTCCCCTTCCACAGCTGTTGGGTTTCTTGTGGATCATCTGGGCCAGGGTGTAACCCAGCCTGCGTCAAGAGCTCCTTCACCTGACGGACCGCGGGGTCACTATCCTGGGTTTCTGCCCATCCGTGGTGGGGCAGGGGATTCAGCGTGGCATCCGGTTGGTTCTTGTGCCTGTTCTTCACATGGTGAGAGTTCTGAGTGGCTTTGGGGCGATGGAAGGCAGGCAGCTCCACCTCTTCAAGTGCCTCCGGGTCTTCTCCCACTTCTGGTAAATTGGGCATTCGGGACAGAGCATCGGCATTGGCATTCTGGTGTCCTGCCCGATATTTGATGGTGAAATCATAGTTGGACAGCCGGGCCATCCACCGCTGTTCCAAAGCCCCGAGTTTGGCAGTATCCAGATGCGTTAGCGGATTGTTGTCCGTGAAGACGGTGAATTTCGCTGAGTCCAGGTAGTGCTTAAACCTCTCTGTCACTGCCCAGACAAGGGCAAGGAATTCCAGTTTGAAGGAACTGTAGTTGTCAGGGTTCCTTTCCGTGGGACGGAGTTTCCTGCTGGCGTAAGCGATCACTCTTTCTTTGCCTTTCTGGACTTGAGACAGCACGGCTCCTAGTCCCACATTACTGGCATCTGTGTACAGCACAAACGGTTGGTCGTATTCGGGGTAAGCCAGTACCTCTTCTCCCGTCAGCGCCGACTTCAAGCAGGTGAAGGATTCCTCCAGCTCCCCGTTCCAGTCAAAGGGGGTGTTCTTCCCCTTGGTCTTCTTTGGTTGGCCCACCAACAGGTTTTGCAAGGGTGCGGCCTTCTTGGTGAAGTCTTTAATGAACCTCCGGTAATAGCCTACCAGCCCGAGGAACTGCCGGACTTCGTGGAGGTCATTGGGCTTTGGCCAGTCCTTGATCACTGTGACCTTGTCGGGGTCTGGGGCCACTCCTTCAGCGCTCACCACATGGCCCAGGTACTGCACTTTAGGTTTCAGCAGATGACACTTGGACGGTTTCACTTTTAGGCCGAAGTTGGACAAGGCTTCAAACACCTCGGCCAGGTGCTTCAGATGGTCTTCGTAGGTTTTAGAGAAGACTATGACGTCATCCAGATATAGCAGCACGGTTTCAAAGTTCAGGTGTCCCAGGTAGCACTCCATCATCCTCTGGAATGTTCCGGGAGCATTGCACAATCCGAAGGGCATGTAGTTGAACTCACAGAGACCCATTGGCGTCGTGAAGGCCGTCTTCTCTTTGTCCGCCTCCGCTACAGGAACCTGCCAGTACCCACTGGTGAGATCTAAGGTAGAGAAGTAGTTAGCAGATTTTAAGGCAGCCAGAGACTCCTCTATCCTGGGCAGTGGGTATGCGTCCTTATGTGTAATGCGATTCAACTGCCTGTAATCAACACACATCCTCATTGTACCATCTTTCTTTTTAACAAGGACTAACGGAGCTGCCCAGGGGCTGCAGCTGTCTCTCACCACCCCAGCCTCCTTCATTTCCCGCAACATGTCCTTGGCACACTGGTAATGAGCTGGGGGTACAGGGCGATATCTCTCTTTTATGGGTCGGTGATCTCCCGTGGGGATGTGATGTTGGATCCCTTTCACCTGCCCAAAATCTGAGGGGTGTTTGCTGAATACCTGCTCGTACTCGTGTACCACCCTGTAAGCCCCCTGTATTTGATGAGATGGGGTAGAGTCAGTGCCCACATGCAATTCCCGACACCAGTCTTTCGAGTGCTCTGCAGAACCTTTGTTCTCCGCCACGTTTGACGGGACCAAGGGTTCAGGTGTCTGTATTACACTATTATTGACAGTGAACAGTTTGGCGAGCGTGGTATACTTGGTTAGGTGGACCTCTTCCTCCCCACAATTGAGGACACGTACGGGCACTCTCCCCTGATGGACGTCGACCACCCCCCGGGCTGTCAGAACAGTAGGCCTATTGTCTGAATATACGGGTTCTACCAAGGCCTGGTAGTCCTTACCCCTGAGGCCTATGGCTGCTCGACACCATATTAACATTTCACTCTTGGGGGGTATCGCGATGGGGTTTGAATCACTCACAGTGACACGACCAATCTCACCACCAGTCAGCTCTACCTGCTGTCTCTGCATCAGAGCTCTGATTTCCTTCTGCAGGGCACGTTGCTCACTGTGGCCAGCGGTTTCTGCCACCTGTTGCAACAAAACAATCACTTCTGCAAGACAATTTTCTATAACATTAGTACCAAGAGTCATCATGGGATTACATTCTCGACGATCAATATCTACAATCACAATCCCTTGGGCTTTCAATTCCACCCGCCCCACTTTGATGGTGACCTCCTTATACCCCACTTGTGGCAACGGCTGACCATTACTGGCGATTATGGTGAAATCATCGTCAGGGCCACGAGTAATATCAGCGTCCTCCCAATACCGTTTGTAGAGCACGTAAGGTATAGTCGTCACCTGAGAACCGGTGTCCAGCAAAGCATTCAAGGGGATTCCATCAATCACTACAGGGAGAACTGGTCGTCCTCCAATATACTTGGTTCTCCAATGCTGCAGGCCTGACCGTCCTACTCCTGGGGGTTGGCCCTTTGCCCCAGGGGTTGCTCGTTTAAAGGACAGTACCTTGCAAGATGGCCCACCTGGTGACATCGGCGGCAGATGGGTCGTCCGTCCTGATGGAAGCGATCGCTGTCCCGGCCTCTGGTCGGTGGGGTCCTCTTCTGTCGCGTCCAGGGAACATCCTCGGGTCCGGAGGCTAGCTGGATCTTTTCTTTGGGGGCCTCCTGTAGGGACTGCACCGTCCGGGCTAGGGCAGCAACGCTCTTGGTCAGCTCCTGCATCTGAAGACGGAGTCCTGCAGGGGAGTCGTCCTCGAAGCTCTGGGCGCCGGCCTCCGCGGCAACTGGAGTATCCGATGCCACCTCCTGGTGGTATGTGAGAGCGGGGCGCCTGGGTGGTATTGCGCGGCTGGGCTGTCGCTCCTGCAATGCCTGGATAGCTTTATCTTTAAACTGCGCAAAAGTCAAGTCTGGATTTTGCATGGCCAGGAAGTGCAATTGGCCCCGCTGGTGACTGCACAGGAGCCCCTCAATGAACCGCTCCTTCAGGATTTTATCCTCATCCTGCATGCTGCCGGGGTCACTCTGCTTAATGGCCCGCATCGCTTCCTGGAGATTAAGGGCATAGTCCCGTAAGCTATCCTGTGGCCTTTGTTTGCATCCATAAAAAGTCAGTTTAATTTCTGTAGCAGTGCGAGTATCAAAGGTGGCTTTAAGCTTGGCAAAAATCTGTTGTGCAGTTTCTTTATCCTCAGCGGGCCAGGATTTCAATTCTCTCAGAGCCGCCCCAAAGAGTTGGCCGGTTATCATATGGACCTTCTGAGGCTCGGTTAGGGGATAGAACTCGAGCAGGCTGCAGAGCCCCTCTTTAAAGTCAGTGAACGTATGCGACTCCCCAGAGTATCGCGGAAGCCAGGCCGCTCCGGGCAGGTACGGCATAGAGAAGGGCATTATGGCTTTTGTGTTAGCGGCAGCGTCCGGCTGGCTGGGAGGAACAGCGGGTTCTGCGGCTATCGGTGGTGGTATTAGGGCCGCGGCTCCGTCTGCTGCGGGGACCGGAGCTGCCCCTGCGTCCGCGGCTTCGACCGCCACCTCCTCTCCTCCCGAGTCAGACATGGCTGTCCCTTCCTCCCACTAACCTGCTGGAGGTCGGAGTTCCTCTTCCGGGATTGGCGCCTTACCGCGCTTTCCGTTCCGCGCTTCTTTTGGCTGATTCCGCCCACGTAGCTAAGGCTCCTCCCTCCGTGCGCGGCAATGGCAAATTTTGGCGGTAAATGGCAGTACACAGTCTTTTCAATAAAGTACAGTTCAAGCGCAATAAATCACAGTTCCAAAGCACACATGACCTGATTCTTCAGGCTTAAGTACATCCTGTTCGTGACGCCAAGTTGGAGCGCCCCCACACCGCCGCAGGGCCTAGGGGTACCCGGAGCCGGGCCTCTGGGTCTCAGTCCTGGGGTTGTCACGATGGCTAGACCCGGTCCGTGGCCCTGTCTGTCAGTGGGGGACGTCCGGTAGAATAAGTGATGATGATGGTGCAGTTGTGGGGTGCAAGTCGCGGTAAATAACGAAGACACCAGGTTGCAGTCTCTTTACCTCTTTACTGAAGGTTTTGGAGACCTCAGTCCAGAGCGCTGTTAACTGGGTTGTCAGAGACCGGCCGGTCCAAAGGCACATCAGGAGTTCTCTTTACAGGTGGGAATCAGTGTCTACCTTCTAGCGCTGGATGTTGTAGTTCTTCCCTGCTGAGCTCCCGGGATAGTCCTCACAACTGTTTCTGTCTGTCTCTGATGTTCGTTCTCTCCGTCCCCCAGATGATATGGTAGGACGCACCCGTATGACGGGGTAGGCCTGGAGTTCTTCCGGGACCCTAGAGTCGCCCCTCTCCCACAACTGCCTCCGTTGTCTGCTTAGGTGTTAAGTGAGACAGCCAACCTGTAATTAGCTGTCCGGCCGTGGTTTGCAGTGTACTTAAAGTCTCTTTCTTGCTCGGCGTTCCGGCCACCGACTGTTTGCGCCTCAGAAGGATGTTGCCTCGGTCTAACAGCACGACTCCTTCTGGTCCCAATACTTCTTTACTGTATTCCCGTTGTGCACTGGTTAGTTCTGTTCTGAGGAGTCTGCCAGGATCCCATCCCTAACAGGTCCTCTCACTAGCTCTTCCCAGCTACTTCTCCCTGTCTTCCTGTCCAACCCCCAGTTTTACCAAGTGTGAGGAGTGGCCTACTAGATAGGACCACCCCCCCTGGTGGCCGGAGTGTGAAGTGTAGTGAGGTGTTACCTGGTCAGAGAAACTCCTTAGTGCAATCAGACGTACCATAGCTCCCCATAGTGGCGGAGCCACAGTACTGCAACAACCAGGACTCTGGGGTGCTGCACTCCCCCCCGGTTAAATCCAGTACTCCGGGACTGGGAAAACAAGAACAATAATACATGTTAACAGAAAACACACACATTTTTGAAATAGCATAACAATTGAACATAACAATGCTTCCCTTTACGGGAGGTGAGGATTCTTGAATGTTGCAAAAGTTAGGTCATGCACAGTTTATGACTCTCAGTTCAGTGGTTGAAACAGCGGGGACCCCGGGTAAACAAAGGGGTCCCCCTTATGAAAGTTTTTGAGCAATTCACCGTCCATTACTCTATTGTCCATTTAAAACCTGTAACAAAAATACACACAAAAACATTCTTAACCAAAGAGCAGCCCTTATTAATACCTCCAAGGTTTGTAGCGGAGGGGAGTTTGGTTTTGAGTGCTGCGTGTGGACCTTCGCAGCGCAGGGGTTGCTATTGGCCTAACAGGGCCCGCTATGCTTGCTACCGCTGGTGTAGTGCACTGTCTTCTAGCTACACTTCTAGTGAGTCTGGGTAGCACTGGCAGGTTGGGGCTCTCAGAGCTGCTGCTATCAACAGTGGGTACAGCAGATTCACTGATAGCAGAGGGAGGATTTGCCGGTTCAACGGTTGGCATGGCATCTTCAGGTAAGGCCTGTTGAGGTAGCGGGGCCGGATGATCTGGTATCACCATTGTTTCTGGTGGGTCCGGCTGTTGAAACATTAGAACAGGCACCACGAGGGTTTGGTTTATCTGAGTCCAGGACTGGGGAAAGTCACCAAGGACGGTGTGGAACATCTTCTCCTTTTCTACCGGCGGGGAGATTTCTGGGGCCGTGCCCCTCTCTTTCAACTTATCGGGGCAGACCTTAAGGTGATCCCTGGATACCGCTGCCGAGGTCTCCCCTCTGTCTTTGCTGATGAGACAGACTTTTGTGTTGTCGAAGTCGGATGGCAGGATGGTGTACGGTTCCGCTTCCCATTGGTCATCAAGCTTGTGTAATCTCCTCTTTCGTTTAAGTACTTGCTCGCCAGGTGACATGGGAATCGCAGGAGCGTGTTGGTTGTAGTCTCTTTCCTGTTTCTGCCTAGCCTGGGCGAGACTTCTTTCTACACACTCCTGTACTTCGCGGTACCTTCGCTGCCTTTCTGCATCCCAATCTGCATCCGGCGAGGTATCTTCGGGTACTAGGACCCCCATGTCCAGATCAACGGGTAACCGACTAGATCTTCCTCGCATCAGGTACGCTGGGGTACAGTTGGTGGAACTTACTGGGATGTGATTGTACATATCCACCAGGTCAGGCAACTTTGTCGGCCACAGGTTCCGTTCCTCCACGGGTAAGGTCTTCAATAAATCAATTACCACTTGGTTCATCTTCTCGCACATCCCGTTGGTTTGAGGATGGTACGGTGTGGTTCTGATCTTCTTACACCCGTACAGTTGGCAGAATTCTTGGAACACTTCCGCTTCGAATGCAGGTCCTTGATCGGTCAGTACTTTCTCTGGGTAGCCATGGGGCCTACAAAAGTGTTGCTGGAAGGCCCTGGCGGCAGTCCTGGCCGTTAGATCCTTGACAGGCACAACCACCAAAAACCTGGAGTAGTGGTCCACGATGGTAAGGGCGTAGATATAGCCCGACCGGCTAGGTGTCAGCTTCACATGATCCAGCGCGACCAGTTCGAGCGGCCGTTTGGTGATGATAGGCCGCAAGGGAGCCCGTTGACTGTCACGGTCTTTCCTGCGCAGACTACATGGACCACACTCCCGACACCACTTCTCAATGGTTCTCTTCATGCCAATCCAATAGAACCTCCCTCGGAGTAGCTTCTCCAGCTTCCTCCATCCGAAGTGTGCGGCTCCATCATGGTAGGCTCCCAGAACCATGGGCGCATCTCGCCTTGGCACCACTATCTGCCACACCAATTCATGAGTACGTGGGTCGATGCTCCTCCTGCACAGCTTGCCATCATGGATAAACAGCTTGCTTCTCCCCTTCCACAGCTGTTGGGTTTCTTGTGGATCATCTGGGCCAGGGTGTAACCCAGCCTGCGTCAAGAGCTCCTTCACCTGACGGACCGCGGGGTCACTATCCTGGGTTTCTGCCCATCCGTGGTGGGGCAGGGGATTCAGCGTGGCATCCGGTTGGTTCTTGTGCCTGTTCTTCACATGGTGAGAGTTCTGAGTGGCTTTGGGGCGATGGAAGGCAGGCAGCTCCACCTCTTCAAGTGCCTCCGGGTCTTCTCCCACTTCTGGTAAATTGGGCATTCGGGACAGAGCATCGGCATTGGCATTCTGGTGTCCTGCCCGATATTTGATGGTGAAATCATAGTTGGACAGCCGGGCCATCCACCGCTGTTCCAAAGCCCCGAGTTTGGCAGTATCCAGATGCGTTAGCGGATTGTTGTCCGTGAAGACGGTGAATTTCGCTGAGTCCAGGTAGTGCTTAAACCTCTCTGTCACTGCCCAGACAAGGGCAAGGAATTCCAGTTTGAAGGAACTGTAGTTGTCAGGGTTCCTTTCCGTGGGACGGAGTTTCCTGCTGGCGTAAGCGATCACTCTTTCTTTGCCTTTCTGGACTTGAGACAGCACGGCTCCTAGTCCCACATTACTGGCATCTGTGTACAGCACAAACGGTTGGTCGTATTCGGGGTAAGCCAGTACCTCTTCTCCCGTCAGCGCCGACTTCAAGCAGGTGAAGGATTCCTCCAGCTCCCCGTTCCAGTCAAAGGGGGTGTTCTTCCCCTTGGTCTTCTTTGGTTGGCCCACCAACAGGTTTTGCAAGGGTGCGGCCTTCTTGGTGAAGTCTTTAATGAACCTCCGGTAATAGCCTACCAGCCCGAGGAACTGCCGGACTTCGTGGAGGTCATTGGGCTTTGGCCAGTCCTTGATCACTGTGACCTTGTCGGGGTCTGGGGCCACTCCTTCAGCGCTCACCACATGGCCCAGGTACTGCACTTTAGGTTTCAGCAGATGACACTTGGACGGTTTCACTTTTAGGCCGAAGTTGGACAAGGCTTCAAACACCTCGGCCAGGTGCTTCAGATGGTCTTCGTAGGTTTTAGAGAAGACTATGACGTCATCCAGATATAGCAGCACGGTTTCAAAGTTCAGGTGTCCCAGGTAGCACTCCATCATCCTCTGGAATGTTCCGGGAGCATTGCACAATCCGAAGGGCATGTAGTTGAACTCACAGAGACCCATTGGCGTCGTGAAGGCCGTCTTCTCTTTGTCCGCCTCCGCTACAGGAACCTGCCAGTACCCACTGGTGAGATCTAAGGTAGAGAAGTAGTTAGCAGATTTTAAGGCAGCCAGAGACTCCTCTATCCTGGGCAGTGGGTATGCGTCCTTATGTGTAATGCGATTCAACTGCCTGTAATCAACACACATCCTCATTGTACCATCTTTCTTTTTAACAAGGACTAACGGAGCTGCCCAGGGGCTGCAGCTGTCTCTCACCACCCCAGCCTCCTTCATTTCCCGCAACATGTCCTTGGCACACTGGTAATGAGCTGGGGGTACAGGGCGATATCTCTCTTTTATGGGTCGGTGATCTCCCGTGGGGATGTGATGTTGGATCCCTTTCACCTGCCCAAAATCTGAGGGGTGTTTGCTGAATACCTGCTCGTACTCGTGTACCACCCTGTAAGCCCCCTGTATTTGATGAGATGGGGTAGAGTCAGTGCCCACATGCAATTCCCGACACCAGTCTTTCGAGTGCTCTGCAGAACCTTTGTTCTCCGCCACGTTTGACGGGACCAAGGGTTCAGGTGTCTGTATTACACTATTATTGACAGTGAACAGTTTGGCGAGCGTGGTATACTTGGTTAGGTGGACCTCTTCCTCCCCACAATTGAGGACACGTACGGGCACTCTCCCCTGATGGACGTCGACCACCCCCCGGGCTGTCAGAACAGTAGGCCTATTGTCTGAATATACGGGTTCTACCAAGGCCTGGTAGTCCTTACCCCTGAGGCCTATGGCTGCTCGACACCATATTAACATTTCACTCTTGGGGGGTATCGCGATGGGGTTTGAATCACTCACAGTGACACGACCAATCTCACCACCAGTCAGCTCTACCTGCTGTCTCTGCATCAGAGCTCTGATTTCCTTCTGCAGGGCACGTTGCTCACTGTGGCCAGCGGTTTCTGCCACCTGTTGCAACAAAACAATCACTTCTGCAAGACAATTTTCTATAACATTAGTACCAAGAGTCATCATGGGATTACATTCTCGACGATCAATATCTACAATCACAATCCCTTGGGCTTTCAATTCCACCCGCCCCACTTTGATGGTGACCTCCTTATACCCCACTTGTGGCAACGGCTGACCATTACTGGCGATTATGGTGAAATCATCGTCAGGGCCACGAGTAATATCAGCGTCCTCCCAATACCGTTTGTAGAGCACGTAAGGTATAGTCGTCACCTGAGAACCGGTGTCCAGCAAAGCATTCAAGGGGATTCCATCAATCACTACAGGGAGAACTGGTCGTCCTCCAATATACTTGGTTCTCCAATGCTGCAGGCCTGACCGTCCTACTCCTGGGGGTTGGCCCTTTGCCCCAGGGGTTGCTCGTTTAAAGGACAGTACCTTGCAAGATGGCCCACCTGGTGACATCGGCGGCAGATGGGTCGTCCGTCCTGATGGAAGCGATCGCTGTCCCGGCCTCTGGTCGGTGGGGTCCTCTTCTGTCGCGTCCAGGGAACATCCTCGGGTCCGGAGGCTAGCTGGATCTTTTCTTTGGGGGCCTCCTGTAGGGACTGCACCGTCCGGGCTAGGGCAGCAACGCTCTTGGTCAGCTCCTGCATCTGAAGACGGAGTCCTGCAGGGGAGTCGTCCTCGAAGCTCTGGGCGTCGGCCTCCGCGGCAACTGGAGTATCCGATGCCACCTCCTGGTGGTATGTGAGAGCGGGGCGCCTGGGTGGTATTGCGCGGCTGGGCTGTCGCTCCTGCAATGCCTGGATAGCTTTATCTTTAAACTGCGCAAAAGTCAAGTCTGGATTTTGCATGGCCAGGAAGTGCAATTGGCCCCGCTGGTGACTGCACAGGAGCCCCTCAATGAACCGCTCCTTCAGGATTTTATCCTCATCCTGCATGCTGCCGGGGTCACTCTGCTTAATGGCCCGCATCGCTTCCTGGAGATTAAGGGCATAGTCCCGTAAGCTATCCTGTGGCCTTTGTTTGCATCCATAAAAAGTCAGTTTAATTTCTGTAGCAGTGCGAGTATCAAAGGTGGCTTTAAGCTTGGCAAAAATCTGTTGTGCAGTTTCTTTATCCTCAGCGGGCCAGGATTTCAATTCTCTCAGAGCCGCCCCAAAGAGTTGGCCGGTTATCATATGGACCTTCTGAGGCTCGGTTAGGGGATAGAACTCGAGCAGGCTGCAGAGCCCCTCTTTAAAGTCAGTGAACGTATGCGACTCCCCAGAGTATCGCGGAAGCCAGGCCGCTCCGGGCAGGTACGGCATAGAGAAGGGCATTATGGCTTTTGTGTTAGCGGCAGCGTCCGGCTGGCTGGGAGGAACAGCGGGTTCTGCGGCTATCGGTGGTGGTATTAGGGCCGCGGCTCCGTCTGCTGCGGGGACCGGAGCTGCCCCTGCGTCCGCGGCTTCGACCGCCACCTCCTCTCCTCCCGAGTCAGACATGGCTGTCCCTTCCTCCCACTAACCTGCTGGAGGTCGGAGTTCCTCTTCCGGGATTGGCGCCTTACCGCGCTTTCCGTTCCGCGCTTCTTTTGGCTGATTCCGCCCACGTAGCTAAGGCTCCTCCCTCCGTGCGCGGCAATGGCAAATTTTGGCGGTAAATGGCAGTACACAGTCTTTTCAATAAAGTACAGTTCAAGCGCAATAAATCACAGTTCCAAAGCACACATGACCTGATTCTTCAGGCTTAAGTACATCCTGTTCGTGACGCCAAGTTGGAGCGCCCCCACACCGCCGCAGGGCCTAGGGGTACCCGGAGCCGGGCCTCTGGGTCTCAGTCCTGGGGTTGTCACGATGGCTAGACCCGGTCCGTGGCCCTGTCTGTCAGTGGGGGACGTCCGGTAGAATAAGTGATGATGATGGTGCAGTTGTGGGGTGCAAGTCGCGGTAAATAACGAAGACACCAGGTTGCAGTCTCTTTACCTCTTTACTGAAGGTTTTGGAGACCTCAGTCCAGAGCGCTGTTAACTGGGTTGTCAGAGACCGGCCGGTCCAAAGGCACATCAGGAGTTCTCTTTACAGGTGGGAATCAGTGTCTACCTTCTAGCGCTGGATGTTGTAGTTCTTCCCTGCTGAGCTCCCGGGATAGTCCTCACAACTGTTTCTGTCTGTCTCTGATGTTCGTTCTCTCCGTCCCCCAGATGATATGGTAGGACGCACCCGTATGACGGGGTAGGCCTGGAGTTCTTCCGGGACCCTAGAGTCGCCCCTCTCCCACAACTGCCTCCGTTGTCTGCTTAGGTGTTAAGTGAGACAGCCAACCTGTAATTAGCTGTCCGGCCGTGGTTTGCAGTGTACTTAAAGTCTCTTACTTGCTCGGCGTTCCGGCCACCGACTGTTTGCGCCTCAGAAGGATGTTGCCTCGGTCTAACAGCACGACTCCTTCTGGTCCCAATACTTCTTTACTGTATTCCCGTTGTGCACTGGTTAGTTCTGTTCTGAGGAGTCTGCCAGGATCCCATCCCTAACAGGTCCTCTCACTAGCTCTTCCCAGCTACTTCTCCCTGTCTTCCTGTCCAACCCCCAGTTTTACCAAGTGTGAGGAGTGGCCTACTAGATAGGACCACCCCCCCTGGTGGCCGGAGTGTGAAGTGTAGTGAGGTGTTACCTGGTCAGAGAAACTCCTTAGTGCAATCAGACGTACCATAGCTCCCCATAGTGGCGGAGCCACAGTACTGCAACAACCAGGACTCTGGGGTGCTGCATTTATATTCACCCATACATTCAGAGAATAGCCATAGGTAAGTGTTCACACTGGGAAGTTAGGTCAGGACCCATCCGATTCATGAGATTATCTTGACGACGGTGGATGGGCTCGTATTTGGCCAAATTCTGTGATAAGCATCTCGTGTATTTTTCCTAAATTTCAAAAGCCATTTTGCTATTCACATTTCATGTATTTCACATTAACACAATGTAAACATGCATTTATGTGCAGGTCCTTTTGTCTGCCCTTACTCACACACTGAGGTCAACACTTACACAGGGTAAGGTTTTTAATATTAGGCAGTGTAGGACCTCCCAATCAAAGTCAACTTGTCATGGTGGGATGGCTTTTATGCTATTTTTGATCAAAATCAGTATTACTAAGAACTCTGTTATTTAAGTGCACTTTTGCTTTTTACTTATTTAGTTACAGCAGGGTTTTTGCTCATTTTGTTTCTTGTTTTTGGTCATTAAGTAGCAAATTGGCTCTGTCACTAAGGCGTTAAGATTTACTCTGGTATCCTGACTCTAACATGGTCTGCATCACCAGAGACCAGCTACCCTGCCACAGCAGTGTGGGAAGGGCTTTGTAATGTCTCCCTCCTTATTTGGAGTGGGAGAAAAATATCCAAGCCATTTGGACTTGCCTAGAAGTGGTCGCTTGCACCAAGTGTGTCTGTGACGGTGCATTTGCTGGTCCGGTGAGAGTCGCTACCACATAGATTAACTTATGCGCCTAACACCATCTTTAATAAAGCATACACACATACACATTATTTCTTATCTATTTAATAGGATGATGACAACTGTCCAGACCTGCATTCCACCACAAGAATCACTCCGAAGTAATTCCTGAAGAATTAAATCATCAGCACTGACAAAGTGAGGGGCTATGCCCCTCTTGTGGTCTTAGGGTATTGACTCTTCTAAGAGTGCTGCTCAAACTGTTAGGGAGCAGATGTGGGACAACTGTTCCCCAGAACAACCGCATGCAGAAATTTTCTTCGTCAAGGTTTAAGTGCCCCTTTTTTCTGGAGTATTCCTATTCCCATGCACCCCTTCCCACCAAAAAAGCGGTTTACGGTTCAGGTTTGTTTTTTTTTTCCCCCTCCTCCTCCATATCCACAGTCATTATGCGGCCATCAAACAATATTTAGAGGGCCATCAAAGGCAGTGGGGTGTCCAGAGGGAAAATATGGCCGACTGTTAGCCAGAGCACCCACACGTGGCAGGGTCCAAGAAGAAGGGTAAGGTGTTTCTCCCCTTCCCAAATCAAATAAGGGATACGAATGAGGGTTTTTCGTCCTCCTCCACCATATCCACCGAATCATCATGTGGCCCTCACTCAATTTTTTGATGGCCATCAGAGGCAGTGGGGTGTCCAGGGGAAGAACATGGCCAACTGTTCCCCAAAGCACCCATAAGCCGCGGGGTCCCACAACAAGGGTTAGTGTTCCTCACCCCTTCCCAAATTAAAAAGGGAATATGATTGAAAAATGTTTTGGCCTTCTTCTCCACCATATCCACAGAGTCATTATGAACTCAATTTTTAGGGGGCCATCAGAGGCAGTGGTGTGTCCAGAGGGAGAAGGCGGCCAACTGTTGCACTCCTTGTCGCAAGTCAGCTACAGTTGCCAATTGTCTAACAGTGCTGCAGCAGCGCTTGTAATTATTGCCCTGACTGGCGTATGGGGCCCGGTGGACAGAGGGGGCCCGAATCGGGCCCCGTCACTTCTGCTCATTGGGCCTGGGCCCCAGCGGCAGGCTTCTATCAGTAACTGAACCTGCGTCCGAGACGCAGGTTCAGTTACTTTATTGCAGTCTTGCAGGCCCATGCGGGCCCGCACGGCAATAGTTAAAGCCGCCAGCCAATCGGAAGGCTGGCAGCTGACATTAGCGCACATCGCTGGCGTATGATGTCAATTGTCATTCGCCGGCGAGTGCGCGTTGAAACGCAGGGAGGGATTTCCGCCGCAGGAGCGCCGCAAGGTAAGAAGAAAGGGTTTTTTTTATTCTTTTTATTGAAAGCGGCAAGACGCAATGTTTCACCAGCAGGATAGAGACACATGGACCTTGTGTCTCCATCCAGTCCGGCACAGAATGGAGACAGGAAGCAGAATGGAGACACAGGGGCAGAATGGAGACACAGGGACAGAATGGAGACACGGGGGAAGAATAGAGACACGGGGGAAGAATGGAGACACGGGGGAAGAATGGAGACACGGGGGAAGAATGGAGACACGAGGGGAAGAATGGAGACACGGGGGGAAGAATGGAGACACGGGGGGAAGAATGGAGACACGGGGGGAAGAATGGAGACACGGGGGGAAGAATGGAGACACGAGGGGAAGAATGGAGACACGAGGGGAAGAATGGAGACACGGGGGGAAGAATGGAGACACGGGGGAAGAATGGAGACACGGGGGGAAGAATGGAGACACGGGGGGAAGAATGGAGACACGGGGCAGGATTGGAGACACGGGGCAGGATGGAGACACGCGGTGCAGGATTGGAGACAGATGGGGCAGGATCATGGGACAGATGGGGCTGGATGGAGACAGATGGTGTAGGATCATGGGGTAGGATCGATACGATGGAGACAGATGGAGCAGGAACACGGGACAGATGGGGCAGGATCATGGGGCACAATGGGACATCACATGGGGGCAGAATAGGAGAACATATGGCAGGAGCCAGGAATGAGACACATGGGGGCCAGGATGGGGGATATTATTACCATAGGGGCTAATTAAGGGATATTATTACTGCAGTGATGTATTTATTTTATTTTTTGAGGATACTGTTTTAAATAGGGTGGCGGTCCTGTTGCTGTTCAGAGCAACACTGTCGCTTTTTTTCTTCATCTGTTGTAGTTTAGAATTTGGGAAAAAAATAAGTAATGTGTTCTGCAAGCGGTGCTCTAGATGACTGTTATTTCCTGCAGAAACGAGCCCTGGCTGGATGAAGTGATGGCGGTCTGTGCTGGATGAAGATTAAAAGCAAAGATGAAGGACTTCACCTAAAAACGTCACTGGTGAGTCAGTGTGTTACTTGTACACTGACACTATATACACTGTATACTATACACAGAGGTCCTATATACAATGTCACCAGTGATCACTGTATCATCTTTACAATGACACTATATACAGAGCTCCTGTGTATAATGTCACTGGTGATCACTGTATTACCTGTACACTGACACTACATACCAAGTACAGATCTCCTGTGAATACTGGCACTTATGGTGATATTAGTATTGTGTTTTTTTCATTTCTAATCAGTATTGTATTATTCAGTCACTATGTGGTGGTAATATGTTGTCCGGCCATGGTGTGGCGGTATTTGTTCCTTGTATGTGCTATTATTTGTTCACTATGTGGTGGTAATATGTGGTCTGGTCATGGTTTGGTGACATTTGTTCCTTGTATGTGGTATTATTGGTGATCATATGGTGGTAATATGTGGTCTGGACATGGTGTGGTGGTATTTGTTCCTTGTATGTGCTATTATTTGGTCACTATGTGGTGGTAATATGGTGTCTGGTCATGGTGCGGTGGTATTTGTCCCCTGTATGTGGTATTGGTTAAAATTGAAAAATAAAAATATACCTAAATTGTATTGGATATTTTAGCAAATGTTTAATAGGTTAGAGTAGGGTAGGGCCCGACCTTGTCATAGTGGCAGCTTTAAAAATATTTTGACTGTGGACAGTTCGAGGGGTGGAGCCTGGGCGAAGTCTCAAAGGGGCCCTGAAAATTTTGCCAGTATGGGGCCACGAAATTCCTAGTGGCAGCCCTGCTTGTAAGTGCCAGTTCACCAATGTATGATAACTGTGAGCAATCAACCAAGATGGTGAGCGTCGCTGTCGCCATAATCATTGTAAACATCCCAATCCTGTGTCCAGTCAAATGCTCTCTGCTCACAATTATAGAGGAAGGTTTGCATGTGAACCAGGCGGAGATGGAGAAAGAAAATACACAGGGTGCTCCAAGTTTTCAATCCCCAATCCAGGACACATTCGCACGCACATGGTCAGAAACCATGTCCACTTCCTTGTCCCAGTGTAGTGTTCAATTGTCTCTACGCCAGGACTTGAAAGGCAAAGAAAATACCCAGCCACTCACGACATCCAGTCATAGGCCCAAACTAAATGGGAATATTTACAGACTAGATGCCCTGTAAATCTTGCCATTTAGGATTCTGGTCACTTTGGATTTCCGCAACCTCATGTGGCATACATTCCTCGATACGTTTCTTTTACAACTACATCTTTATACACACAAAAGATGGACAAAGCAGGGTAGCTATAACCAAAGAACCCTAGGCAGGGTAAGAGTTGCCTAAACCTGACCCTGCCTGACAGCGGAAGTTCACACCCTAAAATTGCGCAATGGAATCCCCACTGAATGTCGGCTGGCCCATAAATATAGGAGAGCCATCAAGCATCCCTCAACTAGAATGTTTGGAGGGCCATCAGATTGCCCTCACTCATACATTTCGGAGGGCCCTCAGGCAGCCCTTTACCATACATTTGGGAGGGCTTTTTTGTTACAAAAGCCATAAATCCAGCAGGAATAATTTTCTGGAAGATCAGCGGCTCACAGTGTCACCATCACTATAAATGATCTGTCTCACAGGCTTTTTGCGAATTAAAAAAAAAAGTGGCGAGCAACAATACTAAAGTGTCAGGAGGAGGAGATGAGAGTCCTCCTTGTGGGGACAGGGAAGTCTTCACTGTTGAGACTCTGGCAGACATGGCTACATCGCGTGACCTAAATATTATATGCAATTTGGACAACACTTATTCCTGTTTGTTTACCCTTCTCAACCCACGCTCAGAGGAGAACTAATAAATACACTCTTAAAATTTGGAGAGCCAACCCTCACTCATACATTTGGGAGGACCCTCAGGTGGCCCTCACTCAATTTTGGGAGCGACTTTAAAAAAAAAAAAAAAAGTTGTAATTTCAGCAGGAATCATTTTCTGGCAGATCAGCTGTTCAAGTGTTGCAATCATAAATTATTTGCCACACAGACTTTTTATTACATTTTTACAATTTTTGGGCCAGCATCAATATTGAAATGTTGGGAGGGGGAGGAGGAGATGGAGAATCCTCCTCCTTGTAGGGACAGGGAAGTCTTAACTGTAGGGATTATGGCAGACATGGCTAACTTTATGTACTGGTGCAATTCCCGTGACCTACATATTATATGCAATTTGAACAACACTGATTCCTGGTTGTATACCCTCCACGACCGTCTCTCTAAGGAGAACTCATAAATACATTCATACATTTTGGATGGCAATCAGCCAGTCCTCACTTATACATTAGGGAGGGCCCTCAAACAGCCCTCTGCTATTAATTTGGGAGGGCCCTCGGTCTCTACCATTAATTTGGGAGTGCTCTCAGGCGAACCTCCACAATTGCTTTAGGAGGGCCCGCAAGCAGTTCTCACTCAATTTTTGGGAGGGACAAAAAAAGCTTTAATTTCAGCAGGGATCAATTTATGGCAGATCAGAGGTACACAGCGTTGCAATCATAAATTATCTGCCTAATAGTCTTTTTGCTACATTTTTTTTAATTAAAATGTTAGGAGGAGGAGATGAAGAGTCCTCCTTCTTGTGGGGACAGGGAAGTCTTGACTGTTGGGACACATGGCTAACTTTATTTACAGCTGTGTTTCCCATAACCCATGTGTTATATGCAGTTTGAACAACAGTCATTACTGTTTGTTCACCATTCTCGACCCATGCTCCGAGGAGAACTCATAAATAACTCTCAAAAATGTATGAGTTTATCAGCACTCCCTCAGTTATAAGATTTGGAGGGGCAGCAGCCGACCCTCATGTAAAAATTTTGGAGGGCCAGCAGCTGTCTCTGAATAATAAATAAATATTTATGGTGCACAACAAATACACTCAGCCACGAAACCTAGATTCCTGTCCCACTTCGTCGATCCTCCTTCATCCCACCATTTCAAGTCCCAGGAGATAAGTGCTCCCACACTGATACATTCCAATGAGGAAGAGTTGTCATTTGCATTCATTGATTCCGGCCTCTCGCCCTTGACACTTCAAAAGGGACATGAGGAGATCATGTGTAGTGATGGATAAATATTTGTACAGCCATAGTCAGAAGAAGACAATGGTGTGCTATGTCAATTAGAGTCTCAAGCAGTTGATGAGGAGGAGACACAGTTGACAAGTGTTAAGTAGTGATGAGCAAACAATAAAATGCTTGGTTACCTGTTAGGGTACCGTCACACAGTGCCATTTTGATCGCTACGATGGTACGATTCGTGACGTTCTAGCGATATCGTTACGATATCGCAGTGTCTGACACGCAGCAGCGATCAGGGACCCTGCTGAGAATCGTACGTCGTAGCAGATCGTATGGAACTTTCTTTCGTCGCTTGATCACCCGCTGACATCGCTGGATCGTTGTGTGTGACAGCGATCCAGCGATGTGTTCGCTTGTAACCAGGGTAAACATCGGGTAACTAAGCGCAGGGCCGCGCTTAGTAACCCGATGTTTACCCTGGTTACCAGCGTAAACGTAAAACAAACAGTACATACTCACATTCTAGTGTCTGTCCTCCGGCGTCTCAGCTTCTCTGCACTGTGAGCGCCGGCCAGCTGGAAAGCGAGCACAGCGGTGACGTCTGACGTCACCGCTCTGCTTTCCGGCTATGGTGCTTACACAGTGCAGAGAAGCACAGCGCCGGGGGACAGACACCGGAATGTAAGTATGTACTGTTTGGTTTTTTTTACGTTTACGCTGGTAACCAGGGTAAACATCGGGTTACTAAGCGCGGCCCTGCGCTTAGTAACCCGATGTTTACCCTGGTTACCCGGGGACTTCGGCATCGCTCCAGCGCCGTGATTGCAAAGTGTGACCGCAGTCTACGACGCTGGAGCGATAATCGTACGACGCTGCGACGTCACGGATCGTGCCGTCGTAGCGATGAAAATGGTACTGTGTGACGGTACCCTTACTCATATTGAGCACGTCCTACTGCTCCAGTGCTCATCTCGAGTACGTCCTACTGCTCCAGTGCTCATCTCAAGTAACAAGTATAAAGGAAGTCAATGGAAAACAAGCATTTTTTCCGGTGGACCATCCCAGGAGGTCAGGGGGGCTATTAAAATTGCTGAAATGAATGGAAAAAGTTCTCAAATGTAATGGAACAGCATAAGTAAGAATGCTTCTACAAATCTTTAACTCCCTAGTCGCTTCTGGGAACAATGTTGTCAAAGTATTATGTCACTTTTATGTACTGACAATAAAACAGACAAACCAGAAACAAATATGAGTTTTCCAGAAAAAAAACCCATTAGGATACTTTTATTTCCTGTGTAACAACTTATAATAAAGCATAATAAAAAAGATAGAAAATAAAAACAGCCTCCACCCTTTTAGGCTATGTTCACAAGTAGCAATTATGCTGCCACAACTTCAAACTTCAAATACCTCGCTTTAGCACACAGCACAGGAAGACAAAACTTTCACTGGCAGGGATTCAACGCCCAGAGACTGTATATATATAGAGAGAGAGTAAATGGTAAGCATTTGCAGCTGAGAACAACCAGGCTGTATGATGTCAGCCAGCATGGAATGAGTCCTTAACCCTCTCAGCACTGAATGAAAGGGAAGTCCATTTAAATTAGGACATGGATTACACCATCTCTAAAAAAGACTCCAATTCATTACCCAACATAACCATCTAACTCCAAGTCGTCCAGGGGGATGTGACACCCTCGTGACAGTAACCCCCCTTCTAAGAGTGGCCACTGGACCCTCAGGAATAGGTTTATCCAAATGGGCTGCATGGAAGGACCAAATTAGTTTACTGGAATTAACCTCAGATGTCGGTACCCACATGCTTTCTTCAGGACCATACCCCTTCCAGTGCACCAAGTATTGCAAAGAGCGGAGAACCATACGAGAATCCAATTCTTTCCACCTGAAATTCCAAATTACCATAAACAATAATCAGTGGCGGCAGCAAGAGTGACTGCACCAGAGGCGCTACATGTTTTTTGAGCAATGACCTGTGTAAAACATTGTGAATAGTAACCCCCGGAGCTTTTTTTCGGTTTTGCGTTTTCGTTTTTCACTCTCCTCCTTCCCAGCACCATAACTTTTTTATTTTTCTGTCGGTATGGCCATATGAGGGCTTATTTTTTGTGGGACGAGTTGTACTTTTGAACGACACCATTGGTTTTACTATGTCATGTACTAGAAAACCGGAAAAAAATTCCAAGTGCGGTGAAATTTCAAAAAAAGTGCAATTCCACACTTGTTTTTTGTTTGGCTTTTTTTCTCCAGGTCATTACGAGTTCATAGACACCAAACATGTCTAGGTTCTTTTTTTATCTAAGTGGTGACAAAAATTCCAAACTTTGTCTAAAAAAAAAAAAAAAAAAAGTCCGCAATTTTCCGTTACCCTTAGCGTCTCCATTTTCATGATCTGGGGTTGGGTGAGGGCTTATTTTTTTCTTTCCGAGCTGATGCTTTTAATGATACAATTTTGATGCAGATACGTTCTTTTGATCGCCCGTTATTGCATTTTAATGCAATGTCGCAGCGACCAAAAAAACATAATTCTGGAGTTTTGACTTTTTTTCTCCCTACGCAATTTAGCGATCAGGTTAATTCTTTTTTATTGATAGATTGGGCGATTCTGAACTTGGCGATACCAAATATGTGTAGGTTTGATTTTTTTTTTTTTATTATTTTGAATGGTGGTGATTTAAACTTTTATTTTTTTCGTTTTTTCATATTTTTAAAAACATTTTTTTTATTTTGGTATGCTTCAATAGCCTCCATAGCCTCCAGCTGCCATAACTCGATCGCCTCTGCTACATAGAGGCGATGCTCAGATCGCCTCAATGTAGCACAATTACTGCATTGCTATGAGCGCCGACCACTGGGTGGCGCTCATAGCAATCTGGCAATCTGGCATCAACAACCATAGAGGTCTGCTGGAGACCTCTGGTTGTTATGCCGATGCACCGATGACCCCCCCGATCACCTGACTGGGGTCACCAGTGCGTGCATTTCCAGCCGGATGGGCAGAAGCGCTAATTAAATGCCGCTGTCATAGTTTGACAGCGGCATTTAACTAGTTAATAGGCACGGGTGATCGCGATTCTGCCCGTGCCTATTGCGGGCACATGTCATCTGTTCAAAACAGCTGACATATCCTGGCTTTGATGCGGGGTCACCACCGGAGCCCCCATCAAAGTGGGGGTTCTGCCATCGGATGTACTATTCCATCAGATGGCAGAAAGGGGTTAAGAGTTAGAGGAAACTCAAGATGAAAGGCCACAGGGTTAATTACCGTGACCAGTTTGTAAGGACCAATGACCCTTTTTTTCAGGAAGGAAATCATTCACACCCAAGTCCGGCATCTGACAACCATTTCTTATCAGCTTTGCATTTGTATCTGTCCCCTATGATCTTTAAAGAAGTTGTCCACTACTATAACTTTTTTTTTTTCATAAATCTTGCTATTATGTGCCACTGGAAACATCCACTGTGTTTATTTTAGCAATATTACCTTTTATCATGCTGTAGCAGCACATCTTCAGTGCTGGATCCAGCCCTCATGGGGTTAATCGACAACTTCCTTTCTCCTGACTTATTGTGCTCTAATACTACAAGTTCCATGATGCATTGCACAGGCCTCTAAGCCCGAACCTAGCACACCCACTCCAAAACACACCCAAACCCCTCCCTCCTCTATCTTCAAAAAGATTTGTGATGTAATTTCTTGTCCAACCTCCTCTTTTACATTTGTCCAACCCACACTCCATTACACACAGGTAGGTAGGTAGGTAGGTAGATAGATAGATAGATAGATAGATAGATAGATAGATAGATATGGGATGGATAGATAGATAGATAGATAGATAGATAGATAGATAGATAGATAGATAGATAGATAGATATGGGATGGATAGATAGATGCATACAGAGATATATCTATATATCTATACTAGCTATTGAACCCCTTCTACGCCCGGGTGGCGAGCATTTATATTGGTATATGGTCACCATCCTGGTATGTGCTGCTCCCATCTTGCTCTCCCATCCTGTCATGTGCTGCTCCATCCTGCGGCCCCATCCTGTCATGTGCTCCCATCCTGCGCCCCCATCCTGTCATATGCTGCTCCATCCTATACCCACATCCTGTCATGTGTGTGCCCCCATTCTGTCATGTGCTGCTCCCATCCTGTCATGTGCTCCCATCCTGCGCCCCATCCTGTCATGTGCTCCCATCCTGCACCCCCATCCTGTCATGTGCTGCTCCCATCGTGCACAATCATTCTGTCATGTGCTGCTCCCATCCCGCGCCCCCATTCTGCCTGTTCCTGTTTCCATTCTGCCATATGTTGCTCCCATCTTTCTCTCTCCAGCTCTACTGCCCGAGTGCGGCTGTGCTGAGTGTGGGCGGCTGTGCTGAGTGTGGGCGGCTGTGCTGAGTGCGGGCGGCTGTGCGTGGCTGTGCTGAGTGCAGGCGGCTGTGCGTGGCTCTGGTGAGTGCGGGCGGCTGTGCGTGGCTCTGGTGAGTGCGGGCGGCTGTGCGTGGCTCTGGTGAGTGTGGGCGGCTGTGCGTGGCTCTGGTGAGTGTTGGCGGCTGTGCGTGGCTCTGGTGAGTGCGGGCGGCTGTGCGTGGCTCTGGTGACTGTGGGCGGCTGTGCGTGGCTCTGGTGAGTGCGGGCGGCTGTGCGTGGCTCTGGTGAGTGCGGGCGGCTGTGCGTGGCGGTGCTGAGTGCGGGCGGCTGTGCTGAGTGCGGGCGGCTGTGCGTGGCTGTGCTGAGTGCGGGCGGCTGTGCGTGGCTCTGGTGAGTGCGGGCGGCCGTGCATGGCTCTGGTGAGTGCGGGCGGCTGTGCGTGGCTCTGGTGAGTGCGGGCGGCTGTGCGTGGCTCTGGTGAGTGCGGGCGGCTGTGCGTGGCTCTGGTGAGTGTGGGCGGCTGTGCTGGGGGCCTGAGCAGGCGGGGACACCGGCGCGCTGTGGGGGTCAGGTGCCGGAGTCACCGCTAGCTCAGGCCCCCGGCACTTGCTATATTTACCTGTCCCCCCGTTCCACTGCTGCGCGCGGCTCCATCTTCCAGGTCCTGTCCTCTGGCTGTGACTGTTCAGTCAGAGGGCGGCGCGCATTAAGCGCGTCATCGTGCCCTCTGAACTGAACGTCTCAGGCAGAGGATGTGGAGGACGGAGGCTCGCGCAGCGGTGGAACGGAGGACAGGTAAATATACTCACCCTCCTGGCTCCGTGGCTCGTCCCTGCTTCTCCTTTGGGGATTGCGGTGTGCGTTCACTGCTTACGCATACCGCGATCTCCTGGGAGCGTCACTCTGTGGGGTCCAGACTGCGCCGGCGCTTGCGCTTGCGCAGTCTATAAAGGCTTCGGACAGAGTGACGCTCCAGCGTTATATTATAGATATCTATTTCCATAGATATGTCCATATCCATGTTTCTAAACCCCTTCACCCCTGGAGCTTTTTTCTTTTTTTTAATATATCGCTCCCCTTCTTTCCAGAGCCATCATTTTTCCGTCAATATGGCCATGTGAGGGCTTATCTTTTGCGGGACAAATTTTACTTTTGAACGACATCATTGGTTTTACCATGTCGTGTAACAGAAAATGTGAAAAATTTTAAACTGTGATGAAATTGCAAAAAAGTGCAATCCTACACTTGTTTTTTGCTTGGCTTTTTTCCTAGGTTCACTAAATGCTAAGGCTGTGTGCACACGTTGCGGATTTGATTGCAGATCCGCAGCCTTTTTTGCCGCACGGAATTGCATCAAATCCGCAGTGTAGTGCACAACCAGTGTAAGTCTATGAGAGCCGCAGACTTGTTGTGCACATGCTGCGGAAAAAGCTGCACCGAAACGCAGCATTTTTTTCCACAGCATGTCACTTCTTTTGTGCAGAACTGCAGCGTTTCTGCACCCATAGACTTGCATTGAGTTGGGCACATCAACAGCAAAACCGCAGATGTAAAAAAGATCTGCAGTTTTGCTGCGGATGTAGGTCTGAGAAAAGCCGAGGAGGGAAGTGTGTGGGCGGTGACGGTGTGCATGTATGTGTGTGTGGGTATGTGTGTGTGGGACTGTTCGGGTGTGTGCGGGACTGTTCGGGTGTATGCAGGGCTGTGCGGGTGTGTGCGGGACTGTTCGGGTGTGTGCGGGGCTGATCGGATATGTTCGGGACTGTTCGGGTGTGTGCGGAGCTGTGCGGTTGTGTGCGGGGCTGTGCGGGGGGGTCTTTGGGGGGGGGTGCAGGCATCATCCGATGGGACTACAAGTATGCAGCATCCAATCTGCAGCTAATCCGGATGTAATCCGGACAGTGGACATGCACCCTACAGTATCCATACATCTATCAATATATATCTATAGATAGATATATGAATAGATAGATGTATGCATCTATAGATCTTACTATATATAGATCTATCTATCCATCTCATCCATCTATCTGTCTATCAGTTCGGGAGGAGGAAAGTGTGTGGGCGGTGACTGTGTGCGTGTATGTGTGTGCGGGACTGTTCGGGTGTGTGCGGGGCTGTCAGTGTGTGCGGGACTGTTGGGGTGTGTGCGGGGCTGTCAGGGTTAGTGCGGGTCTGTGCAGGGGGTCTTTGGGTGTGTGTGTGTGTGTGTGCAGGCATCATCCGAAGGGTCAGCCTAAAACTGACCTGCTGTTATGATTCTCCAGGTGATTACGAGTTCATAGACACCAAACATGTCTAGGTTATTTTTTATCTAAGTGGTGAAAAAAAATTCCAAACTTTGCTAAAAAGAAAATAAATAATTGCGCCATTTTCCAATACCCGTAGCGTCTATA